>NC_092709.1:357207669-357474368 GCF_047496885.1 Scyliorhinus torazame | reverse complement strand
GAGAGAGTGAAGGGGAGAGAGTGAAGGGGAGAGAGTGAAGGGGAGAGAGAGAGAGGGGAGAGAGTGAGAGGGGAGAGAATGAAGAGGGAGAGAGTGAAGGAGAGAGAGTGAAATGGGAAAGAAAGAAGGGGGGAGAGCGAAGTGGGGAGAGCGAAGGGGGAGAGAGAGCGAAGGGGAGGGAGAGCGAAGGGGAGGGAGAGCGAAGGGGAGAGAGAGCGAAGGGGAGAGAGAGCGAAGGGGAGAGTGAGCGAAGGGGAGGGAGAAGGAGAGAGTGAAGGGGAGGGAGAAGGAGAGAGTGAAAGGGAGGGAGTTAAGGGGGGAGAGAGAAGGAGAGAGTGAAGAGTAGAGAGTGAAGAGGAGAGAGTGAAGAGGAGAGAGTGAAGAGGAGAGAGTGAAGAGGAGAGAGGGAAGGGGAGAGAGGGAAGGGGAGAGAGGGAAGGGGAGAGAGGGAAGGGGAGAGAGGGAAGGGATGAGAGGGAAGGGGAGAGCGGGAAGGGGAGAGCAGGAAGGGGAGAGTGGGAAGGGGAGAGCGGGAAGGGGAGAGAGGGAAGGGGAGAGAGTGAAGGGGAGAGAGTGAAGGGGAGAGAGTGAAGGGGAGAGAGTGAAGGGGAGAGTGCAGGGGAGAGAGTGCAGGGGAGAGAGTGAGAGGGAGAGAGTGAAGGAGAGTGAGTGAAGGGGAGAGAGTGAAGGGGAGCGAGTGAGAGGGAGAGAGTGAAGGAGAGAGAGTGAAGGAGAGAGAGTGAAGGGAAGAGAGTGAAGGGGAGAGAGTGAAGGGGAGAGGGGGAAGGGGAGAGAGGGAAGGGGAGAGAGAGTGAAGGGGAGAGAGAGTGAAGGGGAGAGAGAGTGAAGGGGAGAGAGAGTGAAGGGGAGAGAGTGAAGGGGAGAGAGTGAAAGGGGAGAGAGTGAAGGGGAGAGAGTGAAGGGGAGAGAGTGATGGGTGGAGAGAGTGAAGGGGAGAGAGTGAAGGGGAGAGAGTGAAAGGGAGAGAGTGAAGGGGAGAGAGGGAAGGGGAGAGAGGGAAGGGGAGAGAGGGAAGGGGAGAGAGAGGGAAGGGGAGAGAGGGAAGGGGAGAGAGGGAAGGGGAGAGAGGGAAGGGGAGAGAGAGGGAAGGGGAGAGAGGGAAGGGGAGAGAGGGAAGGGGAGAGAGTGAAGGGGAGAGAGTGAAGGGGAGCGAGTGAAGGGGAGAGAGTGAGAGGGAGAGAGTGAAGGAGAGAGAGTGAAGGAGTGAAGGGGAGAGAGTGAAGGGGAGAGAGTGAAGGGGAGAGAGTGAGAGGGAGAGAGTGAGAGGGAGAGAGTGAGAGGGGGAGAGTGAGAGGGAGAGAGTGAAGGAGAGAGAGTGAAGGAGAGAGAGTGAAGGAGAGAGTGAAGGAGAGAGAGTGAAGGGGAGAGTGTGAAGGGGAGAGAGTGAAGGAGAGAGAGTGAAGGAGAGAGTGAAGGAGAGAGTGTGAAGGGGAGAGAGTGAAGGGGAGAGAGTGAAGGGGAGAGAGTGAAGGGGAGAGAGTGAGAGGGCAGAGAGTGAGAGGGCAGAGAGTGAGAGGGGAGAGAATGAAGAGGGAGAGAGTGAAGGAGAGAGAGTGAAATGGGAAAGAAAGAAGGGGGGAGAGCGAAGGGGAGCGAGTGAAGGGGAGAGAGTGCAGGGGAGAGAGTGAAGGGGAGAGAGTGAGAGGGAGAGAGTGAAGGAGAGAGAGTGAAGGGGAGAGAGTGAAGGGGAGAGAGTGAAGGGGAGCGAGTGAGAGGGAGAGAGTGAAGGAGAGAGAGTGAAGGAGAGAGAGTGAAGGAGAGAGAGTGAAGGAGAGAGAGTGAAGGAGAGAGAGTGAAGGGGAGAGAGTGAAGGAGAGAGAGGGAAGGGGAGAGAGGGAAGGGGAGAGAGGGAAGGGGAGAGAGGGAAGGGGAGAGAGGGAAGGGGAGAGAGAGTGAAGCGGAGAGAGAGTGAAGGGGAGAGAGAGTGAAGGGGAGAGAGAGTGAAGGGGAGAGAGAGTGAAGGGGAGAGAGAGTGAAGGGGAGAGAGTGAAGGGGAGACAGTGAAGGGGAGAGAGTGAAGGGGAGAGAGTGAAGGGGAGAGAGTGATGGGTGGAGAGAGTTAAGGGGAGAGAGTGAAGGGGAGAGAGTGAAGGGGAGAGAGTGAAGGGGGGAGAGAGTGAAGGGGAGAGAGAGTGAAGGGGAGAGAGAGTGAAGGGGAGAGAGAGTGAAGGGGTGAGAGAGTGAAGGGGAGAGAGTGAAGGGGAGAGAGTGAAGGGGAGAGAGTGAAGGGGAGAGAGTGAAGGGGAGAGAGTGAAGGGGAGAGAGAGTGAAGGGGAGAAAGAGTGAAGGGGAGAGAGAGTGAAGGGGAGAGAGAGTGAAGGGGAGAGAGAGTGAAGGGGAGAGAGTGAAGGGGAGAGAGTGAAGGGGAGGGAGTGAAGGGGAGAGAGTGAAGCGGTGAGAGTGAGAGAGTGAAGGAGAGAGAGTGAAGGAGAGAGAGTGAAGGGGAGAGAGTGAAGGGGAGAGTGAAGGGGAGAGAGTGAAGCGGAGAGAATGAAGGGGAGAGAATGAAGGGGAGAGAGTGAAGGGGAGAGAGTGAAGGGGAGAGAGTGAAGGGGAGAGAGTGAAGGGGAGAGAGTGAAGGGGAGAGAGTGAAGGGGAGAGAGTGAAGGGGAGAGAGAGAAGGGGAGAGAGTGAAGGGGAGAGAGTGAGAGGGGAGAGAGTGAGAGGGGAGAGAGCGAGAGGGGAGAGAGTGAGAGGGGAGAGAATGAAGAGGGAGAGAGTGAAGGAGAGAGAGTGAAATGGGAAAGAAAGAAGGGGGGAGAGCGAAGTGGGGAGAGCGAAGGGGGAGAGAGAGCGAAGGGGAGGGAGAGCGAAGGGGAGGGAGAGCGAAGGGGAGAGAGAGCGAAGGGGAGAGAGAGCGAAGGGGAGAGTGAGCGAAGGGGAGGGAGAAGGAGAGAGTGAAAGGGAGGGAGTTAAGGGGGGAGAGAGAAGGAGAGAGTGAAGAGTAGAGAGTGAAGAGGAGAGAGTGAAGAGGAGAGAGTGAAGAGGAGAGAGTGAAGAGGAGAGAGGGAAGGGGAGAGAGGGAAGGGGAGAAAGGGAAGGGGAGAGAGGGAAGGGGAGAGAGGGAAGGGATGAGAGGGAAGGGGAGAGCGGGAAGGGGAGAGCGGGAAGGGGAGAGCGGGAAGGGGAGAGCGGGAAGGGGAGAGAGGGAAGGGGAGAGAGTGAAGGGGAGAGAGTGAAGGGGAGAGAGTGAAGGGGAGAGAGTGAAGGGGAGAGTGCAGGGGAGAGAGTGCAGGGGAGAGAGTGAGAGGGAGAGAGTGAAGGAGAGAGAGTGAAGGGGAGAGAGTGAAGGGGAGCGAGTGAGAGGGAGAGAGTGAAGGAGAGAGAGTGAAGGAGAGAGAGTGAAGGGAAGAGAGTGAAGGGGAGAGAGTGAAGGGGAGAGGGGGAAGGGGAGAGAGGGAAGGGGAGAGAGAGTGAAGGGGAGAGAGAGTGAAGGGGAGAGAGAGTGAAGGGGAGAGAGAGTGAAGGGGAGAGAGTGAAGGGGAGAGAGTGAAGGGGGAGAGAGTGAAGGGGAGAGAGTGAAGGGGAGAGAGTGAAAGGGAGAGAGTGAAGAGGAGGTAGAAGGAGAGAGTGAAAGGGAGTGAGTGAAGGGGAGAGAGGGAAGGGGAGAGAGGGAAGGGGAGAGAGGGAAGGGGAGAGAGGGAAGGGGAGAGAGAGGGAAGGGGAGAGAGGGAAGGGGAGAGAGGGAAGGGGAGAGAGTGAAGGGGAGAGAGTGAAGGGGAGCGAGTGAAGGGGAGAGAGTGAGAGGGAGAGAGTGAAGGAGAGAGAGTGAAGGAGTGAAGGGGAGAGAGTGAAGGGGAGAGAGTGAGAGGGAGAGAGTGAGAGGGAGAGAGTGAGAGGGGGAGAGTGAGAGGGAGAGAGTGAAGGAGAGAGAGTGAAGGAGAGAGAGTGAAGGAGAGAGTGAAGGAGAGAGAGTGAAGGGGAGAGTGTGAAGGGGAGAGTGTGAAGGGGAGAGAGTGAAGGAGAGAGAGTGAAGGAGAGAGTGAAGGAGAGAGTGTGAAGGGGAGAGAGTGAAGGGGAGAGAGTGAAGGAGAGAGAGTGAAGGAGAGAGAGTGAAGGAGAGAGAGTGAAGGAGAGAGAGTGAAGGGGAGAGAGTGAAGGGGAGAGAGTGAAGGGGAGAGAGTGAAGGGGAGAGAGTGAAGGGCAGAGAGTGAAGGGGAGAGAGTGAAGCGGAGAGAATGAAGGGGTTAGAGTGAGAGGGGAGAGAGTGAGAGGGGAGAGAGTGAGAGGGGAGAGAGTGAGAGGGGAGAGAGTGAGAGGGGAGAGAGTGAGAGGGGAGAGAGTGAGAGGGGAGAGAATGAAGAGGGAGAGAGTGAAGGAGAGAGAGTGAAATGGGAAAGGAAGAAGGGGGAGAGCGAAGGGGGAGAGAGCGAAGGGGAGAGAGACCGAAGGGGA
The DNA here is from genome assembly GCF_047496885.1 of Scyliorhinus torazame. Classification (NCBI taxonomy): domain Eukaryota; kingdom Metazoa; phylum Chordata; class Chondrichthyes; order Carcharhiniformes; family Scyliorhinidae; genus Scyliorhinus; species Scyliorhinus torazame. Next base: position 357,469,952 of record NC_092709.1, on the reverse strand, counting down.
GAGAGAGCGAAGGGGAGAGAGAGCGAAGGGGAGAGAGAGAGCGAAGGGGAGAGAGAGCGAAGGGGAGAGAGGGCGAAGGGGAGAGAGGGCGAAGGGGAGAGAGAGCGAAGGGGAGAGAGAGAGCGAAGGGGAGAGAGAGCGATGGTGAGAGAGAGCGAAGGGGAGGGAGAGCGAAGGGGAGAGAGAGCGAAGGGGAGAGAGAGCGAAGGGGAGAGAGAGCGAAGGGGAGAGTGAAGGGGAGGGAGAAGGAGAGAGTGAAAGGGAGGGAGTTAAGGGGAGAGAGAGAAGGAGAGAGTGAAGAGGAGAGAGTGAAGAGGAGAGAGGGAAGGGGAGAGAGGGAAGGGGAGAGAGGGAAGGGGAGAGAGGGAAGGGGAGAGAGGGAAGGGGAGAGAGGGAAGTGGAGAGAGGGAACGGGAGAGAGTGAAGGGGAGAGAGTGAAGGGGAGAGAGTGAAGGGGAGAGAGTGAAGGGGAGAGAGAGTGAAGGGGAGAGAGAGTGAAGGGGAGAGAGAGTGAAGGGGAGAGAGAGTGAAGGGGAGAGAGAGTGAAGGGGTGAGAGAGTGAAGGGGTGAGAGAGTGAAGGGGAGAGAGAGTGAAGGGGAGAGAGAGTGAAGGGGAGAGAGTGAAGGGGAGAGAGTGAAGGGGAGAGAGTGAAGGGGAGGGAGTGAAGGGGAGAGAGTGAAGGGGAGAGAGTGAAGCGGAGAGAGTGAAGGGGAGAGAGTGAAGGGTGGAGAGAGTTAAGGGGAGAGAGTGAAGGGGAGAGAGTGAAGGGGAGAGAGTGAAGGGGAGAGAGAGTGAAGGGGAGAGAGAGTGAAGGGGAGAGAGAGTGAAGGGGAGAGAGAGTGAAGGGGTGAGAGAGTGAAGGGGAGAGAGTGAAGGGGAGAGAGTGAAGGGGAGAGAGTGAAGGGGAGAGAGTGAAGGAGAGAGCGTGAAGGGGAGAGAGTGAAGGGGAGAGAGTGAAGGGGAGAGAGAGTGAAGGGGAGAGAGAGTGAAGGGGAGAGAGAGTGAAGGGGAGAGAGAGTGAAGGGGAGAGAGTGAAGGGGACAGAGTGAAGGGGAGAGAGTGAAGGGGAGAGAGTGAAGGGGAGAGAGTGAAGGGGAGAGAGTGTAGGGGGGGAGAGAGTGAAGGGGGGAGAGAGTGAAGGAGAGAGAGTGAAGGCGGAGAGAGTGAAGGGGAGAGAGAGTGAAGTGGAGAGAGAGTGAAGGGGAGAGAGAGTGAAGGGGAGAGAAAGTGAAGGGGAGAGAGTGAAGCGGAGAGAGTGAGAGTGAGAGGGTGAAGGAGAGAGAGTGAAGGAGAGAGAGTGAAGGGGAGAGAGTGAAGGGGAGAGAGTGAAGGGGAGAGAGTGAAGCGGAGAGAATGAAGGGGAGAGAATGAAGGGGAGAGAGTGAAGGGGAGAGAGTGAAGGGGAGAGAGTGAAGGGGAGAGAGTGAACGGGTGAGAGTGAAGGGGAGAGAGAGAAGGGGAGAGAGTTAAGGGGAGAGAGTGAGAGGGGAGAGAGTGAGAGGGGAGAGAGCGAGAGGGGAGAGAGTGAGAGGGGAGAGAATGAAGAGGGAGAGAGTGAAGGAGAGAGAGTGAAATGGGAAAGAAAGAAGGGGGGAGAGCGAAGTGGGGAGAGCGAAGGGGGAGAGAGAGCGAAGGGGAGGGAGAGCGAAGGGGAGAGTGAGCGAAGGGGAGGGAGAAGGAGAGAGTGAAGGGGAGGGAGAAGGAGAGAGTGAAAGGGAGGGAGTTAAGAGGGGAGAGAGAAGGAGAGAGTGAAGAGTAGAGAGTGAAGAGGAGAGAGTGAAGAGGAGAGAGTGAAGAGGAGAGAGTGAAGAGGAGAGAGGGAAGGGGAGAGAGGGAAGGGGAGAGAGGGAAGGGGAGAGAGGGAAGGGGAGAGAGGGAAGGGATGAGAGGGAAGGGGAGAGCGGGAAGGGGAGAGCGGGAAGGGGAGAGCGGGAAGGGGAGAGAGGGAAGGGGAGAGAGGGAAGGGGAGAGAGTGAAGGGGAGAGAGTGAAGGGGAGAGAGTGAAGGGGAGAGAGTGAAGGTGAGAGTGCAGGGGAGAGAGTGCAGGGGAGAGAGTGAGAGGGAGAGAGTGAAGGAGAGAGAGTGAAGGGTAGAGAGTGAAGGGGAGCGAGTGAGAGGGAGAGAGTGAAGGAGAGAGAGTGAAGGAGAGAGAGTGAAGGGAAGAAAGTGAAGGGGAGAGAGAGTGAAGGGGAGAGAGAGTGAAGGGGAGAGAGAGTGAAGGGGAGAGAGTGAAGGGGAGAGAGTGAAAGGGGAGAGAGTGAAGGGGAGAGAGTGAAGGGGAGAGAGTGATGGGTGGAGAGAGTGAAGGGGAGAGAGTGAAGGGGAGAGAGTGAAAGGGAGAGAGTGAAGGGGAGGTAGAAGGAGAGAGTGAAAGGGAGAGAGTGAAGGGGAGAGAGGGAAGGGGAGAGAGGGAAGGGGAGAGAGAGGGAAGGGGAGAGAGGGAAGGGGAGAGAGGGAAGGGGAGAGAGTGAAGGGGAGAGAGTGAAGGGGAGCGAGTGAAGGGGAGAGAGTGAGAGGGAGAGAGTGAAGGAGAGAGAGTGAAGGAGTGAAGGGGAGAGAGTGAAGGGGAGAGAGTGAGAGGGAGAGAGTGAGAGGGAGAGAGTGAGAGGGGGAGACTGAGAGGGAGAGAGTGAAGGAGAGAGAGTGAAGGAGAGAGAGTGAAGGAGAGAGTGAAGGAGAGAGAGTGAAGGGGAGAGTGTGAAGGGGAGAGAGTGAAGGAGAGAGAGTGAAGGAGAGAGTGAAGGAGAGAGAGTGAAGGGGAGAGAGTGAAGGAGAGAGAGTGAAGGAGAGAGAGTGAAGGAGAGAGAGTGAAGGGGAGAGAGTGAAGGGGAGAGAGTGAAGGGGAGAGAGTGAAGGGGAGAGAGTGAAGGGGAGAGAGTGAAGGGGAGAGAGTGAAGGGGAGAGAGTGAGAGGGAGAGAGTGAAGGAGAGAGAGTGAAGGAGTGAAGGGGAGAGAGTGAAGGGGAGAGAGTGAGAGGGAGAGAGTGAGAGGGAGAGAGTGAGAGGGGGAGACTGAGAGGGAGAGAGTGAAGGAGAGAGAGTGAAGGAGAGAGAGTGAAGGAGAGAGTGAAGGAGAGAGAGTGAAGGGGAGAGTGTGAAGGGGAGAGAGTGAAGGAGAGAGAGTGAAGGAGAGAGTGAAGGAGAGAGAGTGAAGGGGAGAGAGTGAAGGAGAGAGAGTGAAGGAGAGAGAGTGAAGGAGAGAGAGTGAAGGGGAGAGAGTGAAGGGGAGAGAGTGAAGGGGAGAGAGTGAAGGGGAGAGAGTGAAGGGGAGAGAGTGAAGGGGAGAGAGTGAAGGAGAGAGAGTGAAGGAGAGAGAGTGAAGGAGAGAGAGTGAAGGAGAGAGAGTGAAGGGGAGAGAGTGAAGGGGAGAGAGTGAAGGGGAGAGAGTGAAGGGGAGAGAGTGAAGGGGAGAGAGTGAAGGGCAGAGAGTGAAGGGGAGAGAGTGAAGGGGAGAGAGTGAAGGGGAGAGAGTGAAGGGGACAGAGTGAAGGGGAGTGAGTGAAGGGGAGAGAGTGAAGGGGAGAGAGTGAAGGGGAGAGAGTGTAGGGGGGGAGAGAGTGAAGGGGGGAGAGAGTGAAGGAGAGAGAGTGAAGGCGGAGAGAGTGAAGGGGAGAGAGAGTGAAGTGGAGAGAGAGTGAAGGGGAGAGAGAGTGAAGGGGAGAGAAAGTGAAGGGGAGAGAGTGAAGCGGAGAGAGTGAGAGTGAGAGAGTGAAGGAGAGAGAGTGAAGGAGAGAGAGTGAAGGGGAGAGAGTGAAGGGGAGAGAGTGAAGGGGAGAGAGTGAAGCGGAGAGAATGAAGGGGAGAGAATGAAGGGGAGAGAGTGAAGGGGAGAGAGTGAAGGGGAGAGAGTGAAGGGGAGAGAGTGAACGGGTGAGAGTGAAGGGGAGAGAGAGAAGGGGAGAGAGTTAAGGGGAGAGAGTGAGAGGGGAGAGAGTGAGAGGGGAGAGAGCGAGAGGGGAGAGAGTGAGAGGGGAGAGAATGAAGAGGGAGAGAGTGAAGGAGAGAGAGTGAAATGGGAAAGAAAGAAGGGGGGAGAGCGAAGTGGGGAGAGCGAAGGGGGAGAGAGAGCGAAGGGGAGGGAGAGCGAAGGGGAGAGTGAGCGAAGGGGAGGGAGAAGGAGAGAGTGAAGGGGAGGGAGAAGGAGAGAGTGAAAGGGAGGGAGTTAAGAGGGGAGAGAGAAGGAGAGAGTGAAGAGTAGAGAGTGAAGAGGAGAGAGGGAAGGGGAGAGAGGGAAGGGGAGAGAGGGAAGGGGAGAGAGGGAAGGGGAGAGAGGGAAGGGATGAGAGGGAAGGGGAGAGCGGGAAGGGGAGAGCGGGAAGGGGAGAGCGGGAAGGGGAGAGAGGGAAGGGGAGAGAGGGAAGGGGAGAGAGTGAAGGGGAGAGAGTGAAGGGGAGAGAGTGAAGGGGAGAGAGTGAAGGTGAGAGTGCAGGGGAGAGAGTGCAGGGGAGAGAGTGAGAGGGAGAGAGTGAAGGAGAGAGAGTGAAGGGTAGAGAGTGAAGGGGAGCGAGTGAGAGGGAGAGAGTGAAGGAGAGAGAGTGAAGGAGAGAGAGTGAAGGGAAGAAAGTGAAGGGGAGAGAGTGAAGGGGAGAGAGGGAAGGGGAGAGAGGGAAGGGGAGAGAGGGAAGTGGAGAGAGGGAACGGGAGAGAGTGAAGGGGAGAGAGTGAAGGGGAGAGAGTGAAGGGGAGAGAGTGAAGGGGAGAAACAGTGAAGGGGAGAGAGAGTGAAGGGGAGAGAGAGTGAAGGGGAGAGAGAGTGAAGGGGAGAGAGAGTGAAGGGGTGAGAGAGTGAAGGGGTGAGAGAGTGAAGGGGAGAGAGAGTGAAGGGGAGAGAGAGTGAAGGGGAGAGAGTGAAGGGGAGAGAGTGAAGGGGAGAGAGTGAAGGGGAGGGAGTGAAGGGGAGAGAGTGAAGGGGAGAGAGTGAAGCGGAGAGAGTGAAGGGGAGAGAGTGAAGGGTGGAGAGAGTTAAGGGGAGAGAGTGAAGGGGAGAGAGTGAAGGGGAGAGAGTGAAGGGGAGAGAGAGTGAAGGGGAGAGAGAGTGAAGGGGAGAGAGAGTGAAGGGGAGAGAGAGTGAAGGGGTGAGAGAGTGAAGGGGAGAGAGTGAAGGGGAGAGAGTGAAGGGGAGAGAGTGAAGGGGAGAGAGTGAAGGAGAGAGCGTGAAGGGGAGAGAGTGAAGGGGAGAGAGTGAAGGGGAGAGAGAGTGAAGGGGAGAGAGAGTGAAGGGGAGAGAGAGTGAAGGGGAGAGAGAGTGAAGGGGAGAGAGTGAAGGGGACAGAGTGAAGGGGAGAGAGTGAAGGGGAGAGAGTGAAGGGGAGAGAGTGAAGGGGAGAGAGTGTAGGGGGGGAGAGAGTGAAGGGGGGAGAGAGTGAAGGAGAGAGAGTGAAGGCGGAGAGAGTGAAGGGGAGAGAGAGTGAAGTGGAGAGAGAGTGAAGGGGAGAGAGAGTGAAGGGGAGAGAAAGTGAAGGGGAGAGAGTGAAGCGGAGAGAGTGAGAGTGAGAGAGTGAAGGAGAGAGAGTGAAGGAGAGAGAGTGAAGGGGAGAGAGTGAAGGGGAGAGAGTGAAGGGGAGAGAGTGAAGCGGAGAGAATGAAGGGGAGAGAATGAAGGGGAGAGAGTGAAGGGGAGAGAGTGAAGGGGAGAGAGTGAAGGGGAGAGAGTGAACGGGTGAGAGTGAAGGGGAGAGAGAGAAGGGGAGAGAGTTAAGGGGAGAGAGTGAGAGGGGAGAGAGTGAGAGGGGAGAGAGCGAGAGGGGAGAGAGTGAGAGGGGAGAGAATGAAGAGGGAGAGAGTGAAGGAGAGAGAGTGAAATGGGAAAGAAAGAAGGGGGGAGAGCGAAGTGGGGAGAGCGAAGGGGGAGAGAGAGCGAAGGGGGAGAGAGAGCGAAGGGGAGGGAGAGCGAAGGGGAGAGTGAGCGAAGGGGAGGGAGAAGGAGAGAGTGAAGGGGAGGGAGAAGGAGAGAGTGAAAGGGAGGGAGTTAAGAGGGGAGAGAGAAGGAGAGAGTGAAGAGTAGAGAGTGAAGAGGAGAGAGTGAAGAGGAGAGAGTGAAGAGGAGAGAGTGAAGAGGAGAGAGGGAAGGGGAGAGAGGGAAGGGGAGAGAGGGAAGGGGAGAGAGGGAAGGGGAGAGAGGGAAGGGATGAGAGGGAAGGGGAGAGCGGGAAGGGGAGAGCGGGAAGGGGAGAGCGGGAAGGGGAGAGAGGGAAGGGGAGAGAGGGAAGGGGAGAGAGTGAAGGGGAGAGAGTGAAGGGGAGAGAGTGAAGGGGAGAGAGTGAAGGTGAGAGTGCAGGGGAGAGAGTGCAGGGGAGAGAGTGAGAGGGAGAGAGTGAAGGAGAGAGAGTGAAGGGTAGAGAGTGAAGGGGAGCGAGTGAGAGGGAGAGAGTGAAGGAGAGAGAGTGAAGGAGAGAGAGTGAAGGGAAGAAAGTGAAGGGGAGAGAGTGAAGGGGAGAGAGGGAAGGGGAGAGAGGGAAGGGGAGAGAGAGTGAAGGGGAGAGAGAGTGAAGGGGAGAGAGAGTGAAGGGGAGAGAGAGTGAAGGGGAGAGAGTGAAGGGGAGAGAGTGAAAGGGGAGAGAGTGAAGGGGAGAGAGTGAAGGGGAGAGAGTGATGGGTGGAGAGAGTGAAGGGGAGAGAGTGAAGGGGAGAGAGTGAAAGGGAGAGAGTGAAGGGGAGGTAGAAGGAGAGAGTGAAAGGGAGAGAGTGAAGGGGAGAGAGGGAAGGGGAGAGAGGGAAGGGGAGAGAGGGAAGGGGAGAGAGAGGGAAGGGGAGAGAGGGAAGGGGAGAGAGGGAAGGGGAGAGAGTGAAGGGGAGAGAGTGAAGGGGAGCGAGTGAAGGGGAGAGAGTGAGAGGGAGAGAGTGAAGGAGAGAGAGTGAAGGAGTGAAGGGGAGAGAGTGAAGGGGAGAGAGTGAGAGGGAGAGAGTGAGAGGGAGAGAGTGAGAGGGGGAGACTGAGAGGGAGAGAGTGAAGGAGAGAGAGTGAAGGAGAGAGAGTGAAGGAGAGAGTGAAGGAGAGAGAGTGAAGGGGAGAGTGTGAAGGGGAGAGAGTGAAGGAGAGAGAGTGAAGGAGAGAGTGAAGGAGAGAGAGTGAAGGGGAGAGAGTGAAGGAGAGAGAGTGAAGGAGAGAGAGTGAAGGAGAGAGAGTGAAGGGGAGAGAGTGAAGGGGAGAGAGTGAAGGGGAGAGAGTGAAGGGGAGAGAGTGAAGGGGAGAGAGTGAAGGAGAGAGAGTGAAGGAGAGAGAGTGAAGGAGAGAGAGTGAAGGAGAGAGAGTGAAGGGGAGAGAGTGAAGGGGAGAGAGTGAAGGGGAGAGAGTGAAGGGGAGAGAGTGAAGGGGAGAGAGTGAAGGGCAGAGAGTGAAGGGGAGAGAGTGAAGGGGAGAGAGTGAAGGGGAGAGAGTGAAGGGGACAGAGTGAAGGGGAGAGAGTGAAGGGGAGAGAGTGAAGGGGAGAGAGTGAAGGGGAGAGAGTGTAGGGGGGGAGAGAGTGAAGGGGGGAGAGAGTGAAGGAGAGAGAGTGAAGGCGGAGAGAGTGAAGGGGAGAGAGAGTGAAGTGGAGAGAGAGTGAAGGGGAGAGAGAGTGAAGGGGAGAGAAAGTGAAGGGGAGAGAGTGAAGCGGAGAGAGTGAGAGTGAGAGAGTGAAGGAGAGAGAGTGAAGGAGAGAGAGTGAAGGGGAGAGAGTGAAGGGGAGAGAGTGAAGGGGAGAGAGTGAAGCGGAGAGAATGAAGGGGAGAGAATGAAGGGGAGAGAGTGAAGGGGAGAGAGTGAAGGGGAGAGAGTGAAGGGGAGAGAGTGAACGGGTGAGAGTGAAGGGGAGAGAGAGAAGGGGAGAGAGTTAAGGGGAGAGAGTGAGAGGGGAGAGAGTGAGAGGGGAGAGAGCGAGAGGGGAGAGAGTGAGAGGGGAGAGAATGAAGAGGGAGAGAGTGAAGGAGAGAGAGTGAAATGGGAAAGAAAGAAGGGGGGGAGAGCGAAGTGGGGAGAGCGAAGGGGGAGAGAGAGCGAAGGGGAGGGAGAGCGAAGGGGAGAGTGAGCGAAGGGGAGGGAGAAGGAGAGAGTGAAGGGGAGGGAGAAGGAGAGAGTGAAAGGGAGGGAGTTAAGAGGGGAGAGAGAAGGAGAGAGTGAAGAGTAGAGAGTGAAGAGGATAGAGTGAAGAGGAGAGAGTGAAGAGGAGAGAGTGAAGAGGAGAGAGGGAAGGGGAGAGAGGGAAGGGGAGAGAGGGAAGGGGAGAGAGGGAAGGGGAGAGAGGGAAGGGATGAGAGGGAAGGGGAGAGCGGGAAGGGGAGAGCGGGAAGGGGAGAGCGGGAAGGGGAGAGAGGGAAGGGGAGAGAGGGAAGGGGAGAGAGTGAAGGGGAGAGAGTGAAGGGGAGAGAGTGAAGGGGAGAGAGTGAAGGTGAGAGTGCAGGGGAGAGAGTGCAGGGGAGAGAGTGAGAGGGAGAGAGTGAAGGAGAGAGAGTGAAGGGTAGAGAGTGAAGGGGAGCGAGTGAGAGGGAGAGAGTGAAGGAGAGAGAGTGAAGGAGAGAGAGTGAAGGGAAGAGAGTGAAGGGGAGAGAGTGAAGGGGAGAGAGGGAAGGGGAGAGAGGGAAGGGGAGAGAGAGTGAAGGGGAGAGAGAGTGAAGGGGAGAGAGAGTGAAGGGGAGAGAGAGTGAAGGGGAGAGAGTGAAGGGGAGAGAGTGAAAGGGGAGAGAGTGAAGGGGAGAGAGTGAAGGGGAGAGAGTGATGGGTGGAGAGAGTGAAGGGGAGATAGTGAAGGGGAGAGAGTGAAAGGGAGAGAGTGAAGGGGAGGTAGAAGGAGAGAGTGAAAGGGAGAGAGTGAAGGGGAGAGAGGGAAGGGGAGAGAGGGAAGGGGAGAGAGGGAAGGGGAGAGAGAGGGAAGGGGAGAGAGGGAAGGGGAGAGAGGGAAGGGGAGAGAGTGAAGGGGATAGAGTGAAGGGGAGCGAGTGAAGGGGAGAGAGTGAGAGGGAGAGAGTGAAGGAGAGAGAGTGAAGGAGTGAAGGGGAGAGAGTGAAGGGGAGAGAGTGAGAGGGAGAGAGTGAGAGGGAGAGAGTGAGAGGGGGAGAGTGAGAGGGAGAGAGTGAAGGAGAGAGAGTGAAGGAGAGAGAGTGAAGGAGAGAGTGAAGGAGAGAGAGTGAAGGGGAGAGTGTGAAGGGGAGAGAGTGAAGGAGAGAGAGTGAAGGAGAGAGTGAAGGAGAGAGAGTGAAGGGGAGAGAGTGAAGGAGAGAGAGTGAAGGAGAGAGAGTGAAGGAGAGAGAGTGAAGGGGAGAGAGTGAAGGGGAGAGAGTGAAGGGGAGAGAGTGAAGGGGAGAGAGTGAAGGGGAGAGAGTGAAGGAGAGAGAGTGAAGGAGAGAGAGTGAAGGAGAGAGAGTGAAGGAGAGAGAGTGAAGGGGAGAGAGTGAAGGGGAGAGAGTGAAGGGGAGAGAGTGAAGGGGAGAGAGTGAAGGGGAGAGAGTGAAGGGCAGAGAGTGAAGGGGAGAGAGTGAAGCGGAGAGAATGAAGGGGAGAGAGTGAGAGGGGAGAGAGTGAGAGGGGAGAGAGTGAGAGGGGAGAGAGTGAGAGGGGAGAGAGTGAGAGGGGAGAGAGTGAGAGGGGAGAGAATGAAGAGGGAGAGAGTGAAGGAGAGAGAGTGAAATGGGAAAGGAAGAAGGGGGAGAGCGAAGGGGGAGAGAGCGAAGGGGAGAGAGACCGAAGGGGAGAGAGAGCGAAGGGGAGAGAGAGCGAAGGGGAGAGAGAGAGCGAAGGGGAGAGAGGGTGAAGGGGAGAGAGAGCGAAGGGGAGAGAGAGAGCGAAGGGGAGAGAGAGCGATGGTGAGAGAGAGCGAAGGGGAGGGAGAGCGAAGGGGAGAGAGAGCGAAGGGGAGAGAGAGCGAAGGGGAGAGAGAGCGAAGGGGAGAGTGAAGGGGAGGGAGAAGGAGAGAGTGAAAGGGAGGGAGTTAAGGGGAGAGAGAGAAGGAGAGAGTGAAGAGGAGAGGGTGAAGAGGAGAGAGGGAAGGGGAGAGAGGGAAGGGGAGAGAGGGAAGGGGAGAGAGGGAAGGGGAGAGAGGGAAATGGAGAGAGGGAACGGGAGAGAGTGAAGGGGAGAGAGTGAAGGGGAGAGAGTGAAGGGGAGAGAGTGAAGGGGAGAGAGAGTGAAGGGGAGAGAGAGTGAAGGGGAGAGAGAGTGAAGGGGTGAGAGAGTGAAGGGGAGAGAGAGTGAAGGGGAGAGAGAGTGAAGGGGAGAGAGTGAAGGGGAGAGAGTGAAGGGGAGAGAGTGAAGGGGAGGGAGTGAAGGGGAGAGAGTGAAGGGGAGAGAGTGAAGCGGAGAGAGTGAAGGGGAGAGAGTGAAGGGTGGAGAGAGTTAAGGGGAGAGAGTGAAGGGGAGAGAGTGAAGGGGAGAGAGTGAAGGGGAGAGAGAGTGAAGGGGAGAGAGAGTGAAGGGGAGAGAGAGTGAAGGGGAGAGAGAGTGAAGGGGTGAGAGAGTGAAGGGGAGAGAGTGAAGGGGAGAGAGTGAAGGGGAGAGAGTGAAGGGGAGAGAGTGAAGGAGAGAGAGTGAAGGGGAGAGAGTGAAGGGGAGAGAGTGAAGGGGAGAGAGAGTGAAGGGGAGAGAGAGTGAAGGGGAGAGAGAGTGAAGGGGAGAGAGAGTGAAGGGGAGAGAGTGAAGGGGACAGAGTGAAGGGGAGAGAGTGAAGGGGAGAGAGTGAAGGGGAGAGAGTGAAGGGGAGAGAGTGTAGGGGGGGGAGAGAGTGAAGGGGGGAGAGAGTGAAGGAGAGAGAGTGAAGGCGGAGAGAGTGAAGGGGAGAGAGAGTGAAGTGGAGAGAGAGTGAAGGGGAGAGAGAGTGAAGGGGAGAGAAAGTGAAGGGGAGAGAGTGAAGCGGAGAGAGTGAGAGTGAGAGAGTGAAGGAGAGAGAGTGAAGGAGAGAGAGTGAAGGGGAGAGAGTGAAGGGGAGAGAGTGAAGGGGAGAGAGTGAAGCGGAGAGAATGAAGGGGAGAGAATGAAGGGGAGAGAGTGAAGGGGAGAGAGTGAAGGGGAGAGAGTGAAGGGGAGAGAGTGAACGGGTGAGAGTGAAGGGGAGAGAGAGAAGGGGAGAGAGTTAAGGGGAGAGAGTGAGAGGGGAGAGAGTGAGAGGGGAGAGAGCGAGAGGGGAGAGAGTGAGAGGGGAGAGAATGAAGAGGGAGAGAGTGAAGGAGAGAGAGTGAAATGGGAAAGAAAGAAGGGGGGAGAGCGAAGTGGGGAGAGCGAAGGGGGAGAGAGAGCGAAGGGGAGGGAGAGCGAAGGGGAGAGTGAGCGAAGGGGAGGGAGAAGGAGAGAGTGAAGGGGAGGGAGAAGGAGAGAGTGAAAGGGAGGGAGTTAACAGGGGAGAGAGAAGGAGAGAGTGAAGAGTAGAGAGTGAAGAGGAGAGAGTGAAGAGGAGAGAGTGAAGAGGAGAGAGTGAAGAGGAGAGAGGGAAGGGGAGAGAGGGAAGGGGAGAGAGGGAAGGGTAGAGAGGGAAGGGGAGAGAGGGAAGGGATGAGAGGGAAGGGGAGAGCGGGAAGGGGAGAGCGGGAAGGGGAGAGCGGGAAGGGGAGAGCGGGAAGGGGAGAGAGGGAAGGGGAGAGAGGGAAGGGGAGAGAGTGAAGGGGAGAGAGTGAAGGGGAGAGAGTGAAGGGGAGAGAGTGAAGGTGAGAGTGCAGGGGAGAGAGTGCAGGGGAGAGAGTGAGAGGGAGAGAGTGAAGGAGAGAGAGTGAAGGGTAGAGAGTGAAGGGGAGCGAGTGAGAGGGAGAGAGTGAAGGAGAGAGAGTGAAGGAGAGAGAGTGAAGGGAAGAGAGTGAAGGGGAGAGAGTGAAGGGGAGAGAGGGAAGGGGAGAGAGGGAAGGGGAGAGAGAGTGAAGGGGAGAGAGAGTGAAGGGGAGAGAGAGTGAAGGGGAGAGAGAGTGAAGGGGAGAGAGTGAAGGGGTGAGAGTGAAAGGGGAGAGAGTGAAGGGGAGAGAGTGAAGGGGAGAGAGTGATGGGTGGAGAGAGTGAAGGGGAGAGAGTGAAGGGGAGAGAGTGAAAGGGAGAGAGTGAAGGGGAGGTTGAAGGAGAGAGTGAAAGGGAGAGAGTGAAGGGGAGAGAGGGAAGGGGAGAGAGGGAAGGGGAGAGAGGGAAGGGGAGAGAGGGAAGGGGAGAGAGAGGGAAGGGGAGAGAGGGAAGGGGAGAGAGGGAAGGGGAGAGAGTGAAGGGGAGAGAGTGAAGGGGAGCGAGTGAAGGGGAGAGAGTGAGAGGGAGAGAGTGAAGGAGAGAGAGTGAAGGAGTGAAGGGGAGAGAGTGAAGGGGAGAGAGTGAGAGGGAGAGAGTGAGAGGGAGAGAGTGAGAGGGGGAGAGTGAGAGGGGGAGAGTGAGAGGGAGAGAGTGAAGGAGAGAGAGTGAAGGAGAGAGAGTGAAGGAGAGAGTGAAGGAGAGAGAGTGAAGGGGAGAGTGTGAAGGGGAGAGAGTGAAGGAGAGAGAGTGAAGGAGAGAGTGAAGGAGAGAGAGTGAAGGGGAGAGAGTGAAGGAGAGAGAGTGAAGGAGAGAGAGTGAAGGAGAGAGAGTGAAGGGGAGAGAGTGAAGGGGAGAGAGTGAAGGGGAGAGAGTGAAGGGGAGAGAGTGAAGGGGAGAGAGTGAAGGGGAGAGAGTGAAGCGGAGAGAATGAAGGGGAGAGAGTGAGAGGGGAGAGAGTGAGAGGGGAGAGAGTGAGAGGGGAGAGAGTGAGAGGGGAGAGAGTGAGAGGTGAGAGAATGAAGAGGGAGAGAGTGAAGGAGAGAGAGTGAAATGGGAAAGGAAGAAGGGGGAGAGCGAAGGGGGAGAGAGCAAAGGGGAGAGAGACCGAAGGGGAGAGAGAGCGAAGGGGAGAGAGAGCGAAGGGGAGAGAGAGAGCGAAGGGGAGAGAGAGCGAAGGGGAGAGAGGGCGAAGGGGAGAGAGGGCGAAGGGGAGAGAGAGCGAAGGGGAGAGAGCGAAGGGGAGAGAGAGCGAAGGGGAGAGAGAGCGATGGTGAGAGAGAGCGAAGGGGAGGGAGAGCGAAGGGGAGAGAGAGCGAAGGGGAGAGAGAGCGAAGGGGAGAGTGAAGGGGAGGGAGAAGGAGAGAGTGAAAGGGAGGGAGTTAAGGGGAGAGAGAGAAGGAGAGAGTGAAGAGGAGAGAGTGAAGAGGAGAGAGGGAAGGGGAGAGATTGAAGGGGAGAGAGGGAAGGGGAGAGAGGGAAGGGGAGAGAGGGAAGTGGAGAGAGGGAACGGGAGAGAGTGAAGGGGAGAGAGTGAAGGGGCGAGAGTGAAGGGGAGAGAGAGTGAAGGGGAGAGAGAGTGAAGGGGAGAGAGAGTGAAGGGGTGAGAGCAGGGGAGAGAGTGCAGGGGAGAGAGTGAGAGGGAGAGAGTGAAGGAGAGAGAGTGAAGGGGAGAGAGTGAAGGGGAGCGAGTGAGAGGGAGCGAGTGAAGGAGAGAGAGTGAAGGAGAGAGAGTGAAGGGAAGAGAGTGAAGGGGAGAGAGTGAAGGGGAGAGAGGGAAGGGGAGAGAGGGAAGGGGAGAGAGAGTGAAGGGGAGAGAGAGTGAAGGGGAGAGAGAGTGAAGGGGAGAGAGAGTGAAGGGGAGAGAGTGAAGGGGAGAGAGTGAAAGGGGAGAGAGTGAAGGGGAGAGAGTGAAGGGGAGAGAGTGATGGGTGGAGAGAGTGAAGGGGAGAGAGTGAAGGGGAGAGAGTGAAAGGGAGAGAGTGAAGGGGAGGTAGAAGGAGAGAGTGAAAGGGAGAGAGTGAAGGGGAGAGAGAGAAGGGGAGAGAGGGAAGGGGAGAGAGGGAAGGGGAGAGAGAGGGAAGGGGAGAGAGGGAAGGGGAGAGAGGGAAGGGGAGAGAGTGAAGGGGAGAGAGTGAAGGGGAGCGAGTGAAGGGGAGAGAGTGAGAGGGAGAGAGTGAAGGAGAGAGAGTGAAGGAGTGAAGGGGAGAGAGTGAAGGGGAGAGAGTGAAGGGGAGAGAGTGAGAGGGAGAGAGTGAGAGGGAGAGAGTGAGAGGGGGAGAGTGAGAGGGAGAGAGTGAAGGAGAGAGAGTGAAGGAGAGAGAGTGAAGGAGAGAGTGGAGGAGAGAGAGTGAAGGGGAGAGTGTGAAGGGGAGAGAGTGAAGGAGAGAGAGTGAAGGAGAGAGTGAAGGAGAGAGTGTGAAGGGGAGAGAGTGAAGGGGAGAGAGTGAAGGAGAGAGAGTGAAGGAGAGAGAGTGAAGGAGAGAGAGTGAAGGGGAGAGAGTGAAGGGGAGAGAGTGAAGGGGAGAGAGTGAAGGGGAGAGAGTGAAGGGGAGAGAGTGAAGGGGAGAGAGTGAAGGGGAGAGAGTGAAGGGGAGAGAGTGAAGCGGAGAGAATGAAGGGGAGAGAGTGAGAGGGGAGAGAGTGAGAGGGGAGAGAGTGAGAGGGGAGAGAGTGAGAGGGGAGAGAGTGAGAGGGGAGAGAGTGAGAGGGGAGAGAATGAAGAGGGAGAGAGTGAAGGAGAGAGAGTGAAATGGGAAAGGAAGAAGGGGGAGAGCGAAGGGGGAGAGAGCGAAGGGGAGAGAGAGCGAAGGGGAGAGAGAGCGAAGGGGAGAGAGAGAGCGAAGGGGAGAGAGAGCGAAGGGGAGAGAGGGCGAAGGGGAGAGAGGGCGAAGGGGAGAGAGAGCGAAGGGGAGAGAGCGAAGGGGAGAGAGAGCGAAGGGGAGAGAGAGCGATGGTGAGAGAGAGCGAAGGGGAGGGAGAGCGAAGGGGAGAGAGAGCGAAGGGGAGAGAGAGCGAAGGGGAGAGTGAAGGGGAGGGAGAAGGAGAGAGTGAAAGGGAGGGAGTTAAGGGGAGAGAGAGAAGGAGAGAGTGAAGAGGAGAGAGTGAAGAGGAGAGGGAAGGGGAGAGAGTGAAGGGGAGAGAGGGAAGGGGAGAGAGGGAAGGGGAGAGAGGGAAGTGGAGAGAGGGAACGGGAGAGAGTGAAGGGGAGAGAGTGAAGGGGAGAGAGTGAAGGGGAGAGAGTGAAGGGGAGAGAGAGTGAAGGGGAGAGAGAGTGAAGGGGAGAGAGAGTGAAGGGGTGAGAGAGTGAAGGGGAGAGAGAGTGAAGGGGTGAGAGAGTGAAGGGGAGAGAGAGTGAAGGGGAGAGAGAGTGAAGGGGAGAGAGAGTGAAGGGGAGAGTGCAGGGGAGAGAGTGCAGGGGAGAGAGTGAGAGGGAGAGAGTGAAGGAGAGAGAGTGAAGGGGAGAGAGTGAAGGGGAGCGAGTGAGAGGGAGAGAGTGAAGGAGAGAGAGTGAAGGAGAGAGAGTGAAGGGAAGAGAGTGAAGGGGAGAGAGTGAAGGGGAGAGAGTGAAGGGGAGAGAGGGAAGGGGAGAGAGGGAAGGGGAGAGAGAGTGAAGGGGAGAGAGAGTGAAGGGGAGAGAGAGTGAAGGGGAGAGAGAGTGAAGGGGAGAGAGTGAAGGGGAGAGAGTGAAAGGGGAGAGAGTGAAGGGGAGAGAGTGAAGGGGAGAGAGTGATGGGTGGAGAGAGTGAAGGGGAGAGAGTGAAGGGGAGAGAGTGAAAGGGAGAGAGTGAAGGGGAGGTAGAAGGAGACAGTGAAAGGGAGTGAGTGAAGGGGAGAGAGGGAAGGGGAGAGAGGGAAGGGGAGAGAGGGAAGGGGAGAGAGGGAAGGGGAGAGAGGGAAGGGGAGCGAGTGAAGGGGAGAGAGTGAAGGGGAGCGAGTGAAGGGGAGAGAGTGAGAGGGAGAGAGTGAAGGAGAGAGAGTGAAGGAGTGAAGGGGAGAGAGTGAAGGGGAGAGAGTGAAGGGGAGAGAGTGAGAGGGAGAGAGTGAGAGGGAGAGAGTGAGAGGGGGAGAGTGAGAGGGAGAGAGTGAAGGAGAGAGAGTGAAGGAGAGAGCGTGAAGGAGAGAGTGAAGGAGAGAGAGTGAAGGGGAGAGTGTGAAGGGGAGAGAGTGAAGGAGAGAGAGTGAAGGAGAGAGTGAAGGAGAGAGTGTGAAGGGGAGAGAGTGAAGGGGAGAGAGTGAAGGAGAGAAAGTGAAGGAGAGAGAGTGAAGGAGAGAGAGTGAAGGGGAGAGAGTGAAGGGGAGAGAGTGAAGGGGAGAGAGTGAAGGGGAGAGAGTGAAGGGGAGAGAGTGAAGGGCAGAGAGTGAAGGGGAGAGAGTGAAGCGGAGAGAATGAAGGGGAGAGAGTGAGAGGGGAGAGAGTGAGAGGGGAGAGAGTGAGAGGGGAGAGAGTGAGAGGGGAGAGAGTGAGAGGGGAGAGAGTGAGAGGGGAGAGAATGAAGAGGGAGAGAGTGAAGGAGAGAGAGTGAAATGGGAAAGGAAGAAGGGGGAGAGCGAAGGGGGAGAGAGCGAAGGGGAGAGAGACCGAAGGTGAGAGAGAGCGAAGGGGAGAGAGAGCGAAGGGGAGAGAGAGAGCGAAGGGGAGAGAGAGCGAAGGGGAGAGAGGGCGAAGGGGAGAGAGGGCGAAGGGGAGAGAGAGCGAAGGGGAGAGAGAGAGCGAAGGGGAGAGAGAGCGATGGTGAGAGAGAGCGAAGGGGAGGGAGGGCGAAGGGGAGAGAGAGCGAAGGGGAGAGAGAGCGAAGGGGAGAGAGAGCGAAGGGGAGAGTGAAGGGGAGGGAGAAGGAGAGAGTGAAAGGGAGGGAGTTAAGGGGAGAGAGAGAAGGAGAGAGTGAAGAGGAGAGAGTGAAGAGGAGAGAGGGAAGGGGAGAGAGGGAAGGGGAGAGAGGGAAGGGGAGAGAGGGAAGGGGAGAGAGGGAAGTGGAGAGAGGGAACGGGAGAGAGGGAAGGGGAGAGAGTGAAGGGGAGAGAGTGAAGGGGAGAGAGAGTGAAGGGGAGAGAGAGTGAAGGGGAGAGAGAGTGAAGGGGTGAGAGAGTGAAGGGGAGAGAGAGTGAAGGGGAGAGAGAGTGAAGGGGAGAGAGTGAAGGGGAGAGAGTGAAGGGGAGAGAGTGAAGGGGAGGGAGTGAAGGGGAGAGAGTGAAGGGGAGAGAGTGAAGCGGAGAGAGTGAAGGGGAGAGAGTGAAGGGTGGAGAGAGTTAAGGGGAGAGAGTGAAGGGGAGAGAGTGAAGGGGAGAGAGTGAAGGGGAGAGAGAGTGAAGGGGAGAGAGAGTGAAGGGGAGAGAGGGTGAAGGGGAGAGAGAGTGAAGGGGTGAGAGAGTGAAGGGGAGAGAGTGAAGGGGAGAGAGTGAAGGGGAGAGAGTGAAGGGGAGAGAGTGAAGGGGAGAGAGTGAAGGAGAGAGAGTGAAGGGGAGAGAGTGAAGGGGAGAGAGTGAAGGGGAGAGAGAGTGAAGGGGAGAGAGAGTGAAGGGGAGAGAGAGTGAAGGGGAGAGAGAGTGAAGGGGAGAGAGTGAAGGGGACAGAGTGAAGGGGAGAGAGTGAAGGGGAGAGAGTGAAGGGGAGAGAGTGAAGGGGAGAGAGTGTAGGGGGGGAGAGAGTGAAGGGGGGAGAGAGTGAAGGAGAGAGAGTGAAGGCGGAGAGAGTGAAGGGGAGAGAGAGTGAAGTGGAGAGAGAGTGAAGGGGAGAGAGAGTGAAGGGGAGAGAAAGTGAAGGGGAGAGAGTGAAGCGGAGAGAGTGAGAGTGAGAGAGTGAAGGAGAGAGAGTGAAGGAGAGAGAGTGAAGGGGAGAGAGTGAAGCGGAGAGAATGAAGGGGAGAGAATGAAGGGGAGAGAGTGAAGGGGAGAGAGTGAAGGGGAGAGAGTGAAGTGGAGAGAGTGAACGGGAGAGAGTGAAGGGGAGAGAGAGAAGGGGAGAGAGTTAAGGGGAGAGAGTGAGAGGGGAGAGAGTGAGAGGGGAGAGAGCGAGAGGGGAGAGAGTGAGAGGGGAGAGAATGAAGAGGGAGAGAGTGAAGGAGAGAGAGTGAAATGGGAAAGAAAGAAGGGGGGAGAGCGAAGTGGGGAGAGCGAAGGGGGAGAGAGAGCGAAGGGGAGGGAGAGCGAAGGGGAGAGAGAGCGAAGGGGAGAGAGAGCGAAGGGGAGAGTGAGCGAAGGGGAGGGAGAAGGAGAGAGTGAAGGGGAGGGAGAAGGAGAGAGTGAAAGGGAGGGAGTTAAGAGGGGAGAGAGAAGGAGAGAGTGAAGAGTAGAGAGTGAAGAGGAGAGAGTGAAGAGGAGAGAGTGAAGAGGAGAGAGTGAAGAGGAGAGAGGGAAGGGGAGAGAGGGAAGGGGAGAGAGGGAAGGGGAGAGAGGGAAGGGGAGAGAGGGAAGGGGAGATAGGGAAGGGATGAGAGGGAAGGGGAGAGCGGGAAGGGGAGAGCGGGAAGGGGAGAGCGGGAAGGGGAGAGAGGGAAGGGGAGAGAGGGAAGGGGAGAGAGTGAAGGGGAGAGAGTGAAGGGGAGAGAGTGAAGGGGAGAGAGTGAAGGTGAGAGTGCAGGGGAGAGAGTGCAGGGGAGAGAGTGAGAGGGAGAGAGTGAAGGAGAGAGAGTGAAGGGTAGAGAGTGAAGGGGAGCGAGTGAGAGGGAGAGAGTGAAGGAGAGAGAGTGAAGGAGAGAGAGTGAAGGGAAGAGAGTGAAGGGGAGAGAGTGAAGGGGAGAGAGGGAAGGGGAGAGAGGGAAGGGGAGAGAGAGTGAAGGGGAGAGAGAGTGAAGGGGAGAGAGAGTGAAGGGGAGAGAGAGTGAAGGGGAGAGAGTGGAGGGGAGAGAGTGAAAGGGGAGAGAGTGAAGGGGAGAGAGTGAAGGGGAGAGAGTGATGGGTGGAGAGAGTGAAGGGGAGAGACTGAAGGGGAGAGAGTGAAAGGGAGAGAGTGAAGGGGAGGTAGAAGGAGAGAGTGAAAGGGAGAGAGTGAAGGGGAGAGAGGGAAGGGGAGAGAGGGAAGGGGAGAGAGGGAAGGGGAGAGAGGGAAGGGGAGAGAGAGGGAAGGGGAGAGAGGGAAGGGGAGAGAGGGAAGGGGAGAGAATGAAGGGGAGAGAGTGAAGGGGAGCGAGTGAAGGGGAGAGAGTGAGAGGGAGAGAGTGAAGGAGAGAGAGTGAAGGAGTGAAGGGGAGAGAGTGAAGGGGAGAGAGTGAAAGGGAGAGAGTGAAGGGGAGGTAGAAGGAGAGAGTGAGAGGGAGAGAGTGAGAGGGAGAGAGTGAGAGGGGGAGAGTGAGAGGCAGAGAGTGAAGGAGAGAGAGTGAAGGAGAGAGAGTGAAGGAGAGAGTGAAGGAGAGAGAGTGAAGGGGAGAGTGTGAAGGGGAGAGAGTGAAGGAGAGAGAGTGAAGGAGAGAGTGAAGGAGAGAGAGTGAAGGGGAGAGAGTGAAGGAGAGAGAGTGAAGGAGAGAGAGTGAAGGAGAGAGAGTGAAGGGGAGAGAGTGAAGGGGAGAGAGTGAAGGGGAGAGAGTGAAGGGGAGAGAGTGAAGGGGAGAGAGTGAAGGGGAGAGAGTGAAGGGGAGAGAGTGAAGCGGAGAGAATGAAGGGGAGAGAGTGAGAGGGGAGAGAGTGAGAGGGGAGAGAGTGAGAGGGGAGAGAGTGAGAGGGGAGAGAGTGAGAGGGGAGAGAATGAAGAGGGAGAGAGTGAAGGAGAGAGAGTGAAATGGGAAAGGAAGAAGGGGGAGAGCGAAGGGGGAGAGAGCGAAGGGGAGAGAGACCGAAGGGGAGAGAGAGCGAAGGGGAGAGAGAGCGAAGGGGAGAGAGAGAGCGAAGGGGAGAGAGAGCGAAGGGGAGAGAGGGCGAAGGGGAGAGAGGGCGAAGGGGAGAGAGAGCGAAGGGGAGAGAGCGAAGGGGAGAGAGAGCGAAGGGGAGAGAAAGCGATGGTGAGAGAGAGCGAAGGGGAGGGAGAGCGAAGGGGAGAGAGAGCGAAGGGGAGAGAGAGCGAAGGGGAGAGTGAAGGGGAGGGAGAAGGAGAGAGTGAAAGGGAGGGAGTTAAGGGGAGAGAGAGAAGGAGAGAGTGAAGAGGAGAGAGTGAAGAGGAGAGAGGGAAGGGGAGAGAGTGAAGGGGAGAGAGGGAAGGGGAGAGAGGGAAGGGGAGAGAGGGAAGTGGAGAGAGGGAACGGGAGAGAGTGAAGGGGAGAGAGTGAAGGGGAGAGAGTGAAGGGGCGAGAGTGAAGGGGAGAGAGAGTGAAGGGGAGAGAGAGTGAAGGGGAGAGAGAGTGAAGGGGTGAGTGCAGGGGAGAGAGTGCAGGGGAGAGAGTGAGAGGGAGAGAGTGAAGGAGAGAGAGTGAAGGGGAGAGAGTGAAGGGGAGCGAGTGAGAGGGAGAGAGTGAAGGAGAGAGAGTGAAGGAGAGAGAGTGAAGGGAAGAGAGTGAAGGGGAGAGAGTGAAGGGGAGAGAGGGAAGGGGAGAGAGGGAAGGGGAGAGAGAGTGAAGGGGAGAGAGAGTGAAGGGGAGAGAGAGTGAAGGGGAGAGAGAGTGAAGGGGAGAGAGTGAAGGGGAGAGAGTGAAAGGGGAGAGCGTGAAGGGGAGAGAGTGAAGGGGAGAGAGTGATGGGTGGAGAGAGTGAAGGGGAGAGAGTGAAGGGGAGAGAGTGAAAGGGAGAGAGTGAAGGGGAGGTAGAAGGAGAGAGTGAAAGGGAGAGAGTGAAGGGGAGAGAGGGAAGGGGAGAGAGGGAAGGGGAGAGAGGGAAGGGGAGAGAGAGGGAAGGGGAGAGAGGGAAGGGGAGAGAGGGAAGGGGAGAGAGTGAAGGGGAGAAAGTGAAGGGGAGAGAGTGAGAGGGAGAGAGTGAAGGAGAGAGAGTGAAGGAGTGAAGGGTAGAGAGTGAAGGGGAGAGAGTGAAGGGGAGAGAGTGAGAGGGAGAGAGTGAGAGGGAGAGAGTGAGATGGGAGAGCGTGAGAGGGGAGAGAGTGAGAGGGGAGAGAATGAAGAGGGAGAGAGTGAAGGAGAGAGAGTGAAATGGGAAAGGAAGAAGGGGGAGAGCGAAGGGGGAGAGAGCGAAGGGGAGAGAGAGCGAAGGGGAGAGAGAGCGAAGGGGAGAGAGAGCGAAGGGGAGAGAGAGAGCGAAGGGGAGAGAGAGCGAAGGGGAGAGAGAGCGAAGGGGAGAGAGAGCGAAGGGGAGAGAGAGCGATGGGGAGAGAGAGCGAAGGGGAGAGAGAGCGAAGGGGAGAGAGAGCGAAGGGGAGAGTGAAGGGGAGGGTGAAGGAGAGAGTGAAAGGGAGGGTGTTAAGGGGAGAGAGAGAAGGAGAGAGTGAAGAGGAGAGAGTGAAGAGGAGAGAGGGAAGGGGAGAGAGGGAAGGGGAGAGAGGGAAGGGGAGAGAGGGAAGGGGAGAGAGGGAAGTGGAGAGAGGGAAGTGGAGAGATTTAAGGGGAGAGAGTGAAGGGGAGAGAGTGAAGGAGAGTGAAGGGGAGAGAGTGAAGGGGAGAGAGTGAAGGGGAGAGAGTGAAGGGGAGAGAGTGAAGGGGAGAGAGTGAGAGGGAGAGAGTGAAGGAGAGAGAGTGAAGGAGAGAGAGTGAAGGAGAGAGTGAAGGAGAGAGAGTGAAGGGGGAGAGAGTGAAGGAGAGAGAGTGAAGGGGAGAGAGAGTGAAGGGGAGGGAGTGAAGGGGAGAGAGAGTGAAGGGGAGAGAGTGAAGGGGAGAGAGAGTGAAGGGGAGAGAGTGAAGGGGGAGAGCAAAGGGGAAAGAGAGCAAAGGGGAGAGAGAGCAAAGGGGAGAGAGAGCAAAGGGGAGAGAGAGTGAAGGGGAGAGAGAGTGAAGGGGCAGAGAGCGAAGGGGGAGAGAGCGAAGGGGAGAGAGAGGGAAGGAGAGAGAGTGAAGGAGCGAGAGTGAAGGAGCGAGAGTGAAGGAGCGAGAGTGAAGGCAGGGAGAGTGAAGGGAGGGAGAGTGAAGGGGAGAGAGTGAAGGGGAGAGAGTGAAGGGGAGAGAGTGAAGGAGAGAGAGTGAAGGAGAGAGAATGAAGGAGAGAGTGAAGGAGAGAGAGTGAAGGGGAGAGAGAGTGAAGGGGAGAGAGAGTGAAGGGGAGAGAGAGTGAAGGGGAGAGAGAGTGAAGGGGAGAGAGAGTGAAGGGGAGAGAGAGTGAAGGGGAGATAGAATGAAGAGAGAGAGTGAAGGGGAGAGAGAGCGAAGGGGAGAGAGAGCGAAGGGGAGAGAGAGAGCGAAGGGGAGAGAGAGAGCGAAGGGGAGAGAGAGTGAAGGGGAGAGAGAGTGAAGGGGAGAGAGAGTAAAGGGGAGAGAGAGTGAAGGGGAGAGAGTGAAGCGGAGAGAATGAAGGGGAGAGAGTGAGAGGGGAGAGAGTGAGAGGGGAGAGAGTGAGAGGGGAGAGAGTGAGAGGGGAGAGAGTGAGAGGGGAGAGAATGAAGAGGGAGAGAGTGAAGGAGAGAGAGTGAAATGGGAAAGGAAGAAGGGGGAGAGCGAAGGGGGAGAGAGCGAAGGGGAGAGAGAGCGAAGGGGAGAGAGAGCGAAGGGGAGAGAGAGCGAAGGGGAGGGAGAGAGCGAAGGGGAGAGAGAGCGAAGGGGAGAGAGAGCGAAGAGGAGAGAGAGCGAAGGGGAGAGAGAGCGAAGGGGAGAGAGAGCGTAGGGGAGAGAGTGTGATGGGGAGAGAGAGCGAAGGGGAGAGAGAGCGAAGGGGAGAGAGCGAAGGGGAGAGAGAGCGAAGGGGAGAGTGAAGGGGAGGGTGAAGGAGAGAGTGAAAGGGAGGGAGTTAAGGGGAGAGAGAGAAGGAGAGAGTGAAGAGGAGAGAGTGAAGAGGAGAGAGGGAAGGGGAGAGAGGGAAGGGGAGAGAGGGAAGGGGAGAGAGGGAAGGGGAGAGAGGGAAGTGGAGAGAGGGAACGGGAGAGATTGAAGGGGAGAGAGTGAAGGGGAGAGAGTGAAGGAGAGAGAGTGAAGGGGAGAGAGTGAAGGGGAGAGAGTGAAGGGGAGAGAGTGAAGGGGAGAGAGTGAAGGGGAGACAGTGAGAGGGAGAGAGTGAAGGAGAGAGAGTGAAGGAGAGAGAGTGAAGGAGAGAGTGAAGGAGAGAGAGTGAAGGAGAGAGAGTGAAGGGGAGAGAGAGTGAAGGGGAGAGAGAGTGAAGGGGAGAGAGTGAAGGGGAGAGAGAGTGAAGGGGAGAGAGTGAAGGGGGAGAGCAAAGGGGAAAGAGAGCAAATGGGAGAGAGAGCAAAGGGGAGAGAGAGCGAAGGGGAGAGAGAGTGAAGGGGGAGAGAGCGAAGGGGGAGAGAGCGAAGGGGAGAGAGAGGGAAGGAGAGAGAGCGAAGGGGAGAGAGAGCGAAGGAGCGAGAGTGAAGGAGCGAGAGTGAAGGAGCGAGAGTGAAGGCAGGGAGAGTGAAGGACGGGAGAGTGAAGGGGAGAGAGTGAAGGGGAGAGAGTGAAGGGGAGAGAGTGAAGGAGAGAGAGTGAAGGAGAGAGAATGAAGGGGAGAGAGAGTGAAGGGGAGAGAGAGTGAAGGAGAGAGAGTGAAGGGGAGAGAGAGTGAAGGGGAGAGAGAGTGAAGGGGAGATAGAATGAAGAGAGAGAGTGAAGGGGAGAGAGAGTGAAGGGGAGAGAGTAAAAGGGGAGAGAGTGAAGGGGAGAGAGAGTGAAGGGGAGAGAGAGTGAAGGGGAGAGAGAGTGAAGGGGAGAGAGAGTAAAGGGGAGAGAGAGTGAAGGGGAGAGAGAGTGAAGGGGAGAGAGTAAAAGGGGAGAGAGTAGAAGGGGAGAGAGTGAAGGGGAGAGAGAGTGAAGGGGAGAGAGAGTGAAGGAGAGAGAGTGAAGGAGAGTAAAGGAGCGAGAGTGAAGGAGCGAGAGGGAAGGAGAGAGAGT
The DNA here is from genome assembly GCF_047496885.1 of Scyliorhinus torazame. Taxonomy (NCBI): domain Eukaryota; kingdom Metazoa; phylum Chordata; class Chondrichthyes; order Carcharhiniformes; family Scyliorhinidae; genus Scyliorhinus; species Scyliorhinus torazame. The sequence goes on along the minus strand of NC_092709.1, from coordinate 357,446,447 downwards.
GAAGGAGGGAGAGTAAAGTGGAGAGAGTGAAGGGGAGAGAGTGAAGGGGAGAGAGTGAAGGGGAGAGAGTGAAGGGGAGAGAGTGAAGGGGAGAGAGTGAAGGGGAGAGAGTGAAGGGGAGAGAGAGTGAAGGGGAGAGAGTGAAGGGGAGAGAGTGAAGGGGAGAGAGTGAAGCGGAGAGAATGAGAGGGGAGAGAGTGAGAGAGGAGAGAGTGAGAGGGGAGAGAGTGAGAGGGGAGAGAGTGAGAGGGGAGAGAATGAAGAGGGAGAGAGTGAAGGGGAGAGAGAGTAAAGGGGAGAGAGAGCGAAGGGGAGAGAGAGAGCGAAGGGGAGAGAGAGTGAAGGGGAGAGAGAGTGAAGGAGAGAGAGTGAAGGAAAGAGAGAGTGAAGGGGAGAGAGAGTGAAGGGGAGAGAGAGTAAAGGGGAGAGAGAGTGAAGGGGAGAGAGAGTGAAGGGGAGAGAGAGTGAAGGGGAGAGAGAGTGAAGGGGAGAGAGAGTAAAGGGGAGAGAGAGTGAAGGGGAGAGAGAGTGAAGGGGAGAGAGAGTGAAGGGGAGAGAGTAAAAGGGGAGAGAGTAGAAATGGAGAGAGTGAAGGGGAGAGAGAGTGAAGTGGAGAGAGTGAAGGGGAGAGAGAGTGAAGGGGAGAGAGAGTGAAGGGGAGAGAGAGTGAAGGGGAGAGAGAGTAAAGGGGAGAGAGAGTAAAGGGGAGAGAGAGTGAAGGGGAGAGATAGTGAAGGGGAGAGAGTAAAAGGGGAGAGAGTAGAAGTGGAGAGAGTGAAGGGGAGAGAGAGTGAAGTGGAGAGAGTGAAGGGGAGAGAGAGTGAGAGGGGAGAGAATGAAGAGGGAGAGAGAGTGAAATGGGAAAGGAAGAAGGGGGAGAGCGAAGGGGGAGAGAGCGAAGGGGAGAGAGAGCGAATGGGAGAGAGAGCGAAGGGGAGAGAGAGCGAAGGGGAGAGAGAGAGCGAAGGGGAGAGAGAGAGCGAAGGGGAGAGAGAGTGAAGGGGAGAGAGAGTGAAGGGGAGAGAGAGTAAAGGGAAGAGAGAGTGAAGGGGAGAGAGTGAAGCGGAGAGAGTGAAGCGGAGAGAATGAAGGGGAGAGAGTGAGAGGGGAGAGAGTGAGAGGGGAGAGAGTGAGAGGGGAGAGAGTGAGAGGGGAGAGAGTGAGAGGGGAGAGAGTGAGAGGGGAGAGAATGAAGAGGGAGAGAGTGAAGGAGAGAGAGTGAAATGGGAAAGGAAGAAGGGGGAGAGCGAAGGGGGAGAGAGCGAAGGGGAGAGAGAGCGAAGGGGAGAGAGAGCGAAGGGGAGAGAGAGAGCGAAGGGGAGAGAGAGCGAAGGGGAGAGAGAGCGAAGGGGAGAGAGAGCTAAGGGGAGAGAGAGCGTAGGGGAGAGAGAGTGATGGGGAGAGAGAGCGAAGGGGAGAGAGAGCGAAGGGGAGAGAGCGAAGGGGAGAGAGAGCGAAGGGGAGAGTGAAGGGGAGGGAGAAGGAGAGAGTGAAAGGGAGGGAGTTCAGGGGAGAGAGAGAAGGAGAGAGTGAAGAGGAGAGAGTGAAGAGGAGAGAGGGAAGGGGAGAGAGGGAAGGGGAGAGAGGGAAGGGGAGAGAGGGAACTGGAGAGAGGGAACGGGAGAGATTGAAGGGGAGAGAGTGAAGGGGAGAAAGTGATGGAGAGAGAGTGAAGGGGAGAGAGTGAAGGGGTGAGAGTGAAGGGGAGAAAGTGAAGGGGAGAGAGTGAAGGGGAGAGAGTGAAGGGGAGAGAGTGAGAGGGAGAGAGTGAAGGAGAGAGAGTGAAGGAGAGAGAGTGAAGGAGAGAGAGTGTAGGGGGAGAGAGAGTGAAGGGGAGAGAGTGAAGGGGGAGAGCAAAGGGGAGAGAGAGCAAAGGGGAGAGAGAGCAAAGGGGAGAGAGAGTGAAGGGGGAGAGAGTGAAGGGGGAGAGAGCGAAGGGGAGAGAGAGGGAAGGAGAGAGAGTGAAGGAGCGAGAGTGAAGGAGCGAGAGTGAAGGAGCGAGAGTGAAGGCAGGGAGAGTGAAGGGAGGGAGAGTGAAGGGGAGAGATTGAAGGGGAGAGAGTGAAGGGGAGAGAGTGAAGGAGAGAGAGTGAAGGAGAGAGTGAAGGAGAGAGAGTGAAGGAGAGAGTGAAGGAGAGAGAGTGAAGGGGAGAGAGTGTGAAGGGGAGAGAGTGAAGGGGAGAGAGTGAAGGGGAGAGAGAGAAGGGGAGAGAGTGAAGGGGAGAGAGTGAAGGGGAGAGAGAGTGAAGGGGAGAGAGTGAAGGGGAGAGAGTGAAGGGGAGAGAGTGAAGGGGAGAGAGTGAAGCGGAGAGAATGAGAGGGGAGAGAGTGAGAGGGGAGAGAGTGAGAGGGGAGAGAGTGAGAGGGGAGAGAGTGAGAGGGGAGAGAATGAAGAGGGAAAGAGTGAAGGGGAGAGAGAGTAAAGGGGAGAGAGAGCGAAGGGGAGAGAGAGAGCGAAGGGGAGAGAGAGTGAAGGGGAGAGAGAGTAAAGGGGAGAGAGAGTAAAGGGGAGTGAGAGTGAAGGGGAGAGAGAGTGAAGGGGAGAGAGAGTGAAGGGGAGAGAGAGTAAAGGGGAGAGAGAGTGAAGGGGAGAGAGAGTGAAGGGGAGAGAGAGTGAAGGGGAGAGAGAGTGAAGGGGAGAGAGAGTAAAGGGGAGAGAGAGTAAAGGGGAGAGAGAGTGAAGGGGAGAGAGAGTGAAGGGGAGAGAGAGTGAAGGGGAGAGAGAGTGAAGGGGAGAGAGAGTGAAGGGGAGAGAGTAAAAGGGGAGAGAGTAGAAGGGGAGAGAGTGAAGGGGAGAGAGAGTGAAGGGGAGAGAGAGTGAAGGAGAGAGAGTGAAGGAGAGTAAAGGAGCGAGAGTGAAGGAGCGAGAGGGAAGGAGAGAGAGTGAAGGAGGGAGAGTAAAGTGGAGAGAGTGAAGGGGAGAGAGTGAAGGGGAGAGAGTGAAGGGGAGAGAGTGAAGGGGAGAGAGTGAAGGGGAGAGAGTGAAGGGGAGAGAGTGAAGGGGAGAGAGAGTGAAGGGGAGAGAGTGAAGGGGAGAGAGTGATGGGGAGAGAGTGAAGCGGAGAGAATGAGAGGGGAGAGAGTGAGAGAGGAGAGAGTGAGAGGGGAGAGAGTGAGAGGGGAGAGAATGAAGAGGGAGAGAGTGAAGGGGAGAGAGAGTAAAGGGGAGAGAGAGCGAAGGGGAGAGAGAGAGCGAAGGGGAGAGAGAGTGAAGGGGAGAGAGAGTGAAGGAGAGAGAGTGAAGGAAAGAGAGAGTGAAGGGGAGAGAGAGTGAAGGGGAGAGAGAGTAAAGGGGAGAGAGAGTGAAGGGGAGAGAGAGTGAAGGGGAGAGAGAGTGAAGGGGAGAGAGAGTGAAGGGGAGAGAGAGTAAAGGGGAGAGAGAGTGAAGGGGAGAGAGAGTGAAGGGGAGAGAGAGTGAAGGGGAGAGAGTAAAAGGGGAGAGAGTAGAAGTGGAGAGAGTGAAGGGGAGAGAGAGTGAAGTGGAGAGAGTGAAGGGGAGAGAGAGTGAAGGGGAGAGAGAGTGAAGGGGAGAGAGAGTGAAGGGGAGAGAGAGTAAAGGGGAGAGAGAGTAAAGGGGAGAGAGAGTGAAGGGGAGAGATAGTGAAGGGGAGAGAGTAAAAGGGGAGAGAGTAGAAGTGGAGAGAGTGAAGGGGAGAGAGAGTGAAGTGGAGAGAGTGAAGGGGAGAGAGAGTGAGAGGGGAGAGAATGAAGAGGGAGAGAGAGTGAAATGGGAAAGGAAGAAGGGGGAGAGCGAAGGGGGAGAGAGCGAAGGGGAGAGAGAGCGAATGGGAGAGAGAGCGAAGGGGAGAGAGAGCGAAGGGGAGAGAGAGAGCGAAGGGGAGAGAGAGAGCGAAGGGGAGAGAGAGTGAAGGGGAGAGAGAGTGAAGGGGAGAGAGAGTAAAGGGAAGAGAGAGTGAAGGGGAGAGAGTGAAGCGGAGAGAGTGAAGCGGAGAGAATGAAGGGGAGAGAGTGAGAGGGGAGAGAGTGAGAGGGGAGAGAGTGAGAGGGGAGAGAGTGAGAGGGGAGAGAGTGAGAGGGGAGAGAGTGAGAGGGGAGAGAATGAAGAGGGAGAGAGTGAAGGAGAGAGAGTGAAATGGGAAAGGAAGAAGGGGGAGAGCGAAGGGGGAGAGAGCGAAGGGGAGAGAGAGCGAAGGGGAGAGAGAGCGAAGGGGAGAGAGAGAGCGAAGGGGAGAGAGAGCGAAGGGGAGAGAGAGCGAAGGGGAGAGAGAGCGAAGGGGAGAGAGAGCGAAGGGGAGAGTGAAGGGGAGGGAGAAGGAGAGAGTGAAAGGGAGGGAGTTAAGGGGAGAGAGAGAAGGAGAGAGTGAAGAGGAGAGAGTGAAGAGGAGAGAGGGAAGGGGAGAGAGGGAACTGGAGAGAGGGAACGGGAGAGATTGAAGGGGAGAGAGTGAAGGGGAGAAAGTGATGGAGAGAGAGTGAAGGGGAGAGAGTGAAGGGGAGAGAGTGAAGGGGAGAAAGTGAAGGGGAGAGAGTGAAGGGGAGAGAGTGAAGGGGAGAGAGTGAGAGGGAGAGAGTGAAGGAGAGAGAGTGAAGGGGGAGAGAGTGAAGGGGGAGAGAGCGAAGGGGAGAGAGAGGGAAGGAGAGAGAGTGAAGGAGCGAGAGTGAAGGAGCGAGAGTGAAGGAGCGAGAGTGAAGGCAGGGAGAGTGAAGGGAGGGAGAGTGAAGGGGAGAGATTGAAGGGGAGAGAGTGAAGGGGAGAGAGTGAAGGAGAGAGAGTGAAGGAGAGAGAGTGAAGGAGAGAGAGTGAAGGAGAGAGTGAAGGGGAGAGAGTGAAGGAGAGAGTGAAGGAGAGAGAGTGAAGGGGAGAGAGTGTGAAGGGGAGAGAGTGAAGGGGAGAGAGTGAAGGGGAGAGAGAGAAGGGGAGAGAGTGAAGGGGAGAGAGTGAAGGGGAGAGAGAGTGAAGGGGAGAGAGTGAAGGGGAGAGAGTGAAGGGGAGAGAGTGAAGGGGAGAGAGTGAAGCGGAGAGAATGAGAGGGGAGAGAGTGAGAGGGGAGAGAGTGAGAGGGGAGAGAGTGAGAGGGGAGAGAGTGAGAGGGGAGAGAATGAAGAGGGAAAGAGTGAAGGGGAGAGAGAGTAAAGGGGAGAGAGAGCGAAGGGGAGAGAGAGAGCGAAGGGGAGAGAGAGTGAAGGGGAGAGAGAGTAAAGGGGAGAGAGAGTAAAGGGGAGTGAGAGTGAAGGGGAGAGAGAGTGAAGGGGAGAGAGAGTGAAGGGGAGAGAGAGTAAAGGGGAGAGAGAGTGAAGGGGAGAGAGAGTGAAGGGGAGAGAGAGTGAAGGGGAGAGAGAGTGAAGGGGAGAGAGAGTAAAGGGGAGAGAGAGTAAAGGGGAGAGAGAGTGAAGGGGAGAGAGAGTGAAGGGGAGAGAGTAAAAGGGGAGAGAGTAGAAGTGGAGAGAGTGAAGGGGAGAGAGAGTGAAGTGGAGAGAGTGAAGGGGAGAGAGAGTGAAGGGGAGAGAGAGTGAAGGGGAGAGAGAGTGAAGGGGAGAGAGAGTGAAGGGGAGAGAGAGTAAAGGGGAGAGAGAGTAAAGGGGAGAGAGAGTGAAGGGGAGAGATAGTGAAGGGGAGAGAGTAAAAGGGGAGAGAGTAGAAGTGGAGAGAGTGAAGGGGAGAGAGTGAAGGGGAGAGAGAGTGAAGGGGAGAGAGAGTGAAGGGGAGAGAGAGTGAAGGGGAGAGAGTGAAGGAGAGAGAGTGAAGGAGAGAGAGTGAAGGAGCGAGAGTGAAGGAGCGAGAGTGAAGGGGAGAGAGTGAAGGGGAGAGAGAGTGAAGGAGGGAGAGTGAAGGGGAGAGAGTGAACGGGAGAGAGTGAAGGGGAGAGAGTGAAGAGGAGGGAGTGAAGGGGGAGAGAGCGAAGGGGGAGAGAGCGAAGGGGAGCGAGCGAAGGGGAGAGAGAGCGAAGGGGAGAGAGAGCGAAGGGTGAGAGAGCGAAGGGGAGAGAGAGCGAAGGGGAGAGAGGCGAAGGGGAGAGAGAGCGAAGGGGAGAGAGAGCGAAGGGGAGAGAGAGCGAAGGGGAGAGAGAGCGAAGGGGAGAGAGTGAAGGGTAGAGAGTGAAGGGGAGAGAGTGAAGGGGAGAAAGTGAAGGAGAGAGAGTGAAGGGGAGAGAGTGAAGGGGAAAGAAAGTGAAGGGGAGAGAGAGTGAAGGGGAGAGAGAGTGAAGGGGAGAGAGAGTGAAGGAGAGAGCGTGAAGGAGAGAGAGAGTGAAGGAGAGAGTGAGTGAAGGAGCGAGAGAGTGAAGGGGAGAAAGAGTGAAGCGGAGAGAGAGTGAAGGGGAGAGAGAGTGAAGCGGAGAGAGAGTGAAGGGGAGAGAGAGTGAAGGGGAGAGAGAGTGAAGGGGAGAGAGTGAAGGGGAGAAAGAGAAGGGGAGAGTTTGAAGATAGAGGTAGAGTGAAGGGGAGAGAGAGTGAAGGGGAGAGAGAGTGAAGGGGAGAGAGAGTGAAGGGGAGAGAGAGTGAAGGGGAGAGAGAGTGAAGGGGAGAGAGAGTGAAGGGTAGAGAGAGTGAAGGGGAGAGAGAGTGAAGGGGAGAGAGAGTGAAGGGGAGAGAGAGTGAAGGGGAGAGAGAGTGAAGGGGAGAGAGAGTGGAGAGAGAGTGCAGGGGAGAGAGAGTGAAGGGGAGAGAGAGTGAAGGGGGAGGGAGAGTGAAGGTGAGAGAGAGTGAAGGGGGAGAGAGTGAAGGGGAAAGAGTGAAGGAGAGAGAGAGGGAAGGGGAGAGAGGGAAGGGGAGAGAGGGAAGGGGAGAGAGGGAAGGGGCGAGAGTGAAGGGGAGAGAGTGAAGGGGAGAGAGTGAAGGGGGGAGTGTGAAGGGGAGAGAGTGAAGGGGAGAGAGTGAGGGGGAGAGAATGAAGGGGAGAGAGTTAAGGGGAGAGAGAATGAAGGGGAGAGAGTGAAGGGGAGAGAGTGAAGGGGAGAAAAAGAAGGGGAGAAAGAGAAGGGGAGAGTTTGAAGATAGAGGTAGAGTGAAGGGGAGAGAATGAAGGGGAGGGAGAAGGACAGAGTGAAAGGGAGAGAGTGAAGGGGAGGGAGAGTGAAGGGGAGAGAGTGAATGGGAGAGAGTGAAGGGGGAGAGAGTGAAGGGGGAGAGTGTGAAGGGTGAGAGAGTGAAGGGTGAGAGAGTGAAGGGGAGAGAGTGAAGGGGAGAGAGTGAAGGGGAGAGAGTGAAGGGGAGAGAGTGAAGGGGAGAGAGTGAAGGGGAGAGAGTGAAGGGGAGAGAGTGAAGGGGAGAGAGAGTGAAGGGGAGAGAGAATGAAGGGGAGAGAGAATGAAGGGGAGAGAGTGAAGGGGAGCGAGTGAAGGGGAGAAAGAGAAGGGGACAAAGAGAAGGGGAGAGTTTGAAGATAGAGGTAGAGTGAAGGGGAGAGAGTGAAGGGGAGGGCGAAGGAGAGAGTGAAAGGGAGAGAGTGAAGGGGAGGGAGAAGGAGAGAGTGAAAGGGAGAGAGTGAAGGGGAGAGAGAGGAGAGAGTGAAGAGGAGAGAGTGAAGGGGAGAGAATGAAGGGGAGAGAGTGAAGGGGAGAGAGTGAAGGGGAGAGAGTGAAGGGGAGAGAGGGAAGGAGAGAGTGAAGGGGAGAGAGTGAAGGGGAGAGAGTGAAGGAGAGAGAGTGAAGGAGAGAGAGTGAAGCGGAGAGAATGAAGGGGAGAGAGTGAGAGAGAGAGAGTGAAGGAGAGAGAGGGAAGGAGAGAGAGTGAAGGAGAGAGAGTGAAGGGGAGAGAGTGAAGGGGAGAGTGAAGGGGAGAGAGTGAAGGGGAGGGAGTGAAAGGGGAGAGAGAGCGAAGGGGTGAGAGAGTGAAGGGGTGAGAGAGTGAAGGGGAGAGAGAGTGAAGGGGAGAGAGAGTGAAGGGGAGAGAGAGTGAAGGGGAGAGAGAGTGAAGAGTGAAGGGGAGAGAGTGAAGGGGAGAGAGTGAAGGGGAGAGAGTGAAGGGGAGAGAGTGAAGGGGAGAGAGTGAAGGGGAGAGAGTGAAGGGGAGAGAGAGTGAAGGAGGGAGAGTGAAGGGGAGAGAGTGAACGGGAGAGAGTGAAGGGGAGAGAGTGAAGAGGAGGGAGTGAAGGGGGAGAGAGTGAAGGGGAGAGAGAGTAAAGGGGAGAGAGAGTAAAGGGGAGTGAGAGTGAAGGGGAGAGAGAGTGAAGGGGAGAGAGAGTGAAGGGGAGAGAGAGTAAAGGGGAGAGAGAGTGAAGGGGAGAGAGAGTGAAGGGGAGAGAGAGTGAAGGGGAGAGAGAGTGAAGGGGAGAGAGAGTAAAGGGGAGAGAGAGTAAAGGGGAGAGAGAGTGAAGGGGAGAGAGAGTGAAGGGGAGAGAGTAAAAGGGGAGAGAGTAGAAGTGGAGAGAGTGAAGGGGAGAGAGAGTGAAGTGGAGAGAGTGAAGGGGAGAGAGAGTGAAGGGGAGAGAGAGTGAAGGCGAGAGAGAGTGAAGGGGAGAGAGAGTGAAGGGGAGAGAGAGTAAAGGGGAGAGAGAGTAAAGGGGAGAGAGAGTGAAGGGGAGAGATAGTGAAGGGGAGAGAGTAAAAGGGGAGAGAGTAGAAGTGGAGAGAGTGAAGGGGAGAGAGTGAAGGGGAGAGAGAGTGAAGGGGAGAGAGAGTGAAGGGGAGAGAGAGTGAAGGGGAGAGAGTGAAGGAGAGAGAGTGAAGGAGAGAGAGTGAAGGAGCGAGAGTGAAGGAGCGAGAGTGAAGGGGAGAGAGTGAAGGGGAGAGAGAGTGAAGGAGGGAGAGTGAAGGGGAGAGAGTGAACGGGAGAGAGTGAAGGGGAGAGAGTGAAGAGGAGGGAGTGAAGGGGGAGAGAGCGAAGGGGGAGAGAGCGAAGGGGAGCGAGCGAAGGGGAGAGAGAGCGAAGGGGAGAGAGAGCGAAGGGTGAGAGAGCGAAGGGGAGAGAGAGCGAAGGGGAGAGAGGCGAAGGGGAGAGAGAGCGAAGGGGAGAGAGAGCGAAGGGGAGAGAGAGCGAAGGGGAGAGAGAGCGAAGGGGAGAGAGTGAAGGGGAGAGAGTGAAGGGGAGAGAGTGAAGGGGAGAAAGTGAAGGAGAGAGAGTGAAGGGGAGAGAGTGAAGGGGAGAGAAAGTGAAGGGGAGAGAGAGTGAAGGGGAGAGAGAGTGAAGGGGAGAGAGAGTGAAGGAGAGAGCGTGAAGGAGAGAGAGAGTGAAGGAGAGAGTGAGTGAAGGAGCGAGAGAGTGAAGGGGAGAAAGAGTGAAGCGGAGAGAGAGTGAAGGGGAGAGAGAGTGAAGCGGAGAGAGAGTGAAGGGGAGAGAGAGTGAAGGGGAGAGAGAGTGAAGGGGAGAGAGTGAAGGGGAGAAAGAGAAGGGGAGAGTTTGAAGATAGAGGTAGAGTGAAGGGGAGAGAGAGTGAAGGGGAGAGAGAGTGAAGGGGAGAGAGAGTGAAGGGGAGAGAGAGTGAAGGGGAGAGAGAGTGAAGGGGAGAGAGAGTGAAGGGGAGAGAGAGTGAAGGGGAGAGAGAGTGAAGGGGAGAGAGAGTGAAGGGGAGAGAGAGTGAAGGGGAGAGAGAGTGAAGGGGAGAGAGAGTGAAGGGGAGAGAGAGTGAAGGGGAGAGAGAGTGGAGAGAGAGTGCAGGGGAGAGAGAGTGAAGGGGAGAGAGAGTGAAGGGGGAGGGAGAGTGAAGGTGAGAGAGAGTGAAGGGGGAGAGAGTGAAGGGGAAAGAGTGAAGGAGAGAGAGAGGGAAGGGGAGAGAGGGAAGGGGAGAGAGGGAAGGGGAGAGAGGGAAGGGGCGAGAGTGAAGGGGAGAGAGTGAAGGGGAGAGAGTGAAGGGGGGAGTGTGAAGGGGAGAGAGTGAAGGGGAGAGAGTGAGGGGGAGAGAATGAAGGGGAGAGAGTGAAGGGGAGAGAGAATGAAGGGGAGAGAGTGAAGGGGAGAGAGTGAAGGGGAGAAAAAGAAGGGGAGAAAGAGAAGGGGAGAGTTTGAAGATAGAGGTAGAGTGAAGGGGAGAGAATGAAGGGGAGGGAGAAGGACAGAGTGAAAGGGAGAGAGTGAAGGGGAGGGAGAGTGAAGGGGAGAGAGTGAATGGGAGAGAGTGAAGGGGGAGAGAGTGAAGGGGGAGAGTGTGAAGGGTGAGAGAGTGAAGGGTGAGAGAGTGAAGGGGAGAGAGTGAAGGGGAGAGAGTGAAGGGGAGAGAGTGAAGGGGAGAGAGTGAAGGGGAGAGAGTGAAGGGGAGAGAGTGAAGGGGAGAGAGTGAAGGGGAGAGAGAGTGAAGGGGAGAGAGAATGAAGGGGAGAGAGAATGAAGGGGAGAGAGTGAAGGGGAGCGAGTGAAGGGGAGAAAGAGAAGGGGACAAAGAGAAGGGGAGAGTTTGAAGATAGAGGTAGAGTGAAGGGGAGAGAGTGAAGGGGAGGGCGAAGGAGAGAGTGAAAGGGAGAGAGTGAAGGGGAGGGAGAAGGAGAGAGTGAAAGGGAGAGAGTGAAGGGGAGAGAGAGGAGAGAGTGAAGAGGAGAGAGTGAAGGGGAGAGAATGAAGGGGAGAGAGTGAAGGGGAGAGAGTGAAGGGGAGAGAGTGAAGGGGAGAGAGGGAAGGAGAGAGTGAAGGGGAGAGAGTGAAGGGGAGAGAGTGAAGGAGAGAGAGTGAAGGAGAGAGAGTGAAGCGGAGAGAATGAAGGGGAGAGAGTGAGAGAGAGAGAGTGAAGGAGAGAGAGGGAAGGAGAGAGAGTGAAGGAGAGAGAGTGAAGGGGAGAGAGTGAAGGGGAGAGTGAAGGGGAGAGAGTGAAGGGGAGGGAGTGAAAGGGGAGAGAGAGCGAAGGGGTGAGAGAGTGAAGGGGTGAGAGAGTGAAGGGGAGAGAGAGTGAAGGGGAGAGAGAGTGAAGGGGAGAGAGAGTGAAGGGGAGAGAGAGTGAAGGGGAGAGAGAGTGAAGGGGAGAGAGAGTGAAGCGGAGAGAGAGTGAAGGGGAGAGAGAGTGAAGGGGAGACAGTGAAGGGGGAGAGAATGAAGGGGAGAGAGTAAAGGGGAGAGAGTGAAGGGGAGAGTTTGAAGATAGAGGTAGAGTGAAGGGGAGAGAATGAAGGGGAGAGAATGAAGGGGAGAGAGTGAAGGGGAGAGAGAGAAGGGGAGAGTTTGAAGATAGAGGTAGAGTGAAGGGGGCCAGAGTGAAGGGGGAGAGAGTGAAGGGGGAGAGAGTGAAGGGGGAGAGAGTGAAGGGGGAGAGAGTGAAGGGGGAGAGAGTGAAGGGGGAGAGGGTGAAGGGGGAGAGGGTGAAGGGGGAGAGAGTGAAGGGGGAGAGAGTGAAGGGGGAGAGAGTGAAGGGGAGAGAGTGAAGGGGAGAGAGTGAAGGAGTGAGAGTGAAGGGGGAGAGAGAGTGAACATAGAACAATACAGCGCAGTACAGGCCCTTCGGCCCACGATGTTGCACCGAAACAAAAGCCATCTAACCTACACTATACCATTATCATCCATATGTTTATCCAATAAACTTTTAAATGCCCTCAATGTTGGCGAGTTCACTACTGTAGCAGGTAGGGCATTCCACAGCCTCACTACTCTTTGCGTAAAGAACCTACCTCTGACCTCTGTCCTATATCTATTACCCCTCAGTTTAAAGCTATGTCCCCTCGTGCCAGCCATTTCCATCCGCGGGAGAAGGCTCTCGCTGTCCACCCTATCCAACCCCCTGATCATTTTGTATGCCTCTATTAAGTCTCCTCTTAACCTTCTTCTCTCCAACGAAAACAACCTCAAGTCCATCAGCCTTTCCTCCAAGATTTTCCCTCTATACCAGGCAACATCCTGGTAAATCTCCTCTGCACCCGCCCCAAAGCCTCCACGTCCTTCCTATAATGCGGTGACCAGAACTGTACGCAATACTCCAAATGCGGCCGTACCAGAGTTCTGTACAGCTGCAACATGACCTCCTGACTCTGGAACTCAATCCCTTTCCCAATAAAGGCCAACACTCCATAGGCCTCCTTCACAACCCTATCAACCTGGGTGGCAACTTTCAGGGATCTATGTACATGGACACCAAGATCCCTCTGCTCATCCACACTTTCAAGAACTTTACCATTAGCCAAATATTCCGCATTCCTGTTATTCCTTCCAAAGTGAATCACCTCACACTTCTCTACATTAAACTGGGCAGCACGGTAGCACAAGTGATTAGCACTGTGGCTTCACAGCGCCAGGGTCCCAGGTTCGATTCCCCGCTGGGTCACTGTCTGTGCGGAGTTTGCACGTTCTCCCTGTGTCCGCGTGGGTTTCCTCCGGGTGCTCCGGTTTCCTCCCACAGTCCAAAGACGTGCAGGTTAGGTGGATTGGCCATGCTAAATTACCCGTAGTGTCCATAAGGGTTGGGAGGGGTTATTGGGTTGCGGGGATAAGGTGGAAGTGAGGGATTAATGTGGGTCGGTGCAGACTCGATGGGCCGAATGGCCTCCTTCTGCACTGTATGTTCTATGTAATCTATGTAATAAACTCCATTTGCCACCTCTCAGCCCAGCTCTGCAGCTTATCTATATCCCTCTGTAACCTGCTACATCCTTCCACACTATCGACAACACCACCGACTGTAGTATCATCTGCAAATTTACTCACCCACCCTTCTGCGCCTTCCTCTAGGTCATTGATAAAAATGACAAACAGCAACGGCCCCAGAACAGATCCTTGTGGTACTCCACTTGTGACTGAACTCCATTCTGAACATTTCCCATCAACCACCACCCTCTGTCTTCTTTCAGCTAGCCAATTTCTGATCCACATCTCTAAATCACCCTCAATCCCCAGCCTCCGTATTTTCTGCAATAGCCTACCATGGGGAACCTTATCAAACGCTTTGCTGAAATCCATATACACCACATCAACTGCTCTACCCTCGTCTACCTGTTCAGTCACCTTCTCAAAGAACTCAATAAGGTTTGTGAGGCATGACCTACCCTTCACAAAGCCATGCTGACTATCCCTGATCATATTATTCCTATCTAGATGATTATAAATCTTGTCTCTTATAATCCCCTCCAAGACTTTACCCACTACAGACGTGAGGCTCACCGGTCTATAGTTGCCGGGATTGTCTCTGCTCCCCTTTTTGAACAAAGGGACCACATTTGCTATCCTCCAGTCTTCTGGCACAATTCCTGTAGCCAATGGTGACATAAAAATCAAAGCCAAAGGTCCAGCAATCTCTTCCCTGGCCTCCCAGAAAATCCTAGGATAAATCCCATCAGGTCCCGGGGACTTATCTATTTTCAGCCTGTCCAGAATTGCCAACACCTCTTCCCTACGTACCTCAATGCCATCTAATCTATTAGCCTGGGGCTCAGCATTCTCCTCTACAACATTATCTTTTTCCTGAGTGAATACTGACGAACAATATTCATTTAGTATCTCGCCTATCTCTTCAGACTCCACACACAACTTCCCATCCCTGTCCTTGACTGGTCCTACTCTTTCCCTCGTCATTCGCTTATTCCTGACATACCTATAGAAAGCTTTTGGGTTTTCCTTGATCCTACCTGCCAAATACTTCTCATGTCCCCTCCTTGCTCGTCTTAGCTCTCTCTTTAGATCCTTCCTCGCTACCTTGTAACTATCCATCGCCCCAACTGAAACTTCACACCTCATCTTCACATAGGCCTCCTTCTTCCTCTTAACAAGGGATTCCACTTCTTTGGTAAACCACGGTTCCCTCGCTCGGCGCCTTCCTACCTGCCTGTCCGGTACATACTTATCAAGAACACGCAGTAGCTGATCCTTGAACAAGCCCCACTTATCCAGTGTGCCCAACACTTGCAGCCTACTTCTCCACCTTATCCCCCCCAAGTCACGTCTAATGGCATCATAATTGCCCTTCCCCCAGCTATAACTCTTGCCCTGCGGTGTATACTTATCCCTTTCCATCATTAACGTAAACGTCACCGAATTGTGGTCACTGTCCCCAAAGTGCTCTCCTACCTCCAAATCCAACACCTGGCCTGGTTCATTACCCAAAACCAAATCCAATGTGGCCTCGCCTCTTGTTGGCCTGTCAACAAACTGTGTCAGGAAACCCTCCTGCACACACTGTACAAAAAACGACCCATCTAATGTACTCAAACTATATCTTTTCCAGTCAATATTTAGAAAGTTAAAGTCTCCCATAATAACTACCCTGTTACTTTCGCTCTTATCCAGGATCATCCTCGCCATCCTTTCCTCTACATCCCTAGAACTATTTGGAGGCCTATAGAAGACTCCCAACAGGGTGACCTCTCCTTTCATGTTTCTAACCTCAGCCCATACTACCTCGGAAGATGAGTCCCCATCTAGCGTCCTCGCAGCCACCGTAATACTGCTCTTGACTAGCAGCGTCACACCTCCCCCTCTTTTGCCTCCTTCTCTGAGCTTCCTAAAACACCTAAACCCCGGAACCTGCAACATCCATTCCTGTCCCTGCTCTATCCATATCTCCAAAATGGCCACAACATCGAAGTCCCAGGTACCAACCCATGCTGCCAGTTCCCCTACCTTATTTCGTATACTCCTGGCATTGAAGTAGACACACTTCAAACCACCTACCTGAACACTGGCCCCCTCCTGCGACGTCAAATCTGAGCTCCTGACCTCTATACTCTCATTCTCCCTTACCCTAAAACTACAATCTAGGTTCCCATGCCCCTGCTGCATTAGTTTAAACCCCCCCAAAGAGCACTAACAAATCTCCCCCCCAGGATATTTGTGCCCCTCAGGTTCAGATGTAGACCATCCTGTCTGTAGAGGTCCCACTTTCCCCAGAAAGAGCCCCAGTTATCCAGAAATCTGAATCCCTCCCGCCTGCACCATCCCTGTAGCCACGTGTTTAATTGCGCTCTCTCCCTATTCCTCATCTCACTATCACGTGGCACGGGCAACAACTCTGTTTGTTCTAGTTCTGAGCTTCCATCCTAGCTCCCTGAAAGCCTGCCTGACATCCTTATCCCCTTTCCTACCTATGTCGTTAGTGCCAATGTGGACCACGACTTGGGGCTGCTCCCCCTCCCCCTTAAGGACCCGGAAAACACGATCCGAGACATCATGTACCCTTGCACCTGGGAGGCAACATACCAAACGTGAGTCTCTCACGCTCCCACAAAATCTCCTATCTGTGCCCCTGACTATCGAGTCCCCAATTACTAATGCTCTGCTCCTCACCCCCCTTCCCTTCTGAGCAACAGGGACAGACTCCGTGCCAGAGGCCCGTACCCCATGGCTTACCCCTGGTAAGTCGTCCCCCCCACAAGTATCCAAAGCGGTATACTTGTTTCTCAGGGGAACGACTG
The DNA here is from genome assembly GCF_047496885.1 of Scyliorhinus torazame. Classification (NCBI taxonomy): domain Eukaryota; kingdom Metazoa; phylum Chordata; class Chondrichthyes; order Carcharhiniformes; family Scyliorhinidae; genus Scyliorhinus; species Scyliorhinus torazame. The sequence goes on along the minus strand of NC_092709.1, from coordinate 357,431,232 downwards.
CAGGGGATCCCTGCACTGACTGCTTTTTCCCAGTCCAGAATTTATTGGTGAGGGTCTTCCCAGAAGTCCGCGGGTCGACTTCCTGTTCCCGCCTTAAACACTAAAATTTTTTTTTAAAACAGCAAAGAGGGACCGAAAACGGGACCAGGTAAGTGTTTTTAAAGGAGAGACTTACCTCCCGGAAATCACTACCGCACTGCCCCCGCTGAAATGGACTAGCCTGCTCCGCTCCCGCTGAAATCGACTTGGCCTGCAAGGTAAGCAAGTTGTTAATCAGTACTCACCTCACCCAGGCAGCGACCTTTTAAACTGTCCCCTCTGCCTCGCAGCTCCCGCGCTTTTTCAAACTCCCGCGTCCCGGCTCTCTCTTTCTCCCGAACTAACAGCTGACCTGCAAGGTAAGGAAGTTGTTAATCAGGGGAGAGAGTGAAGGGGAGAGAGTGAAGGGGAGAGAGAGTGAAGGGGAGAGAGAGTGAAGGGGAGAGAGAGTGAAGGGGAGAGAGAGTGAAGGGGAGAGAGAGTGAAGGGGAGAGAGAGTGAAGGGGCGAGAGAGTGAAGGGGGAGAGAGAGAGAAGGGGGAAAGAGAGAGGAGGGGAGAGAGAGTGAAGGGGAGAGAGAGTGAAGGGGAGAGAGAGTGAAGGGGAGAGAGTGAAGGGGGAGAGTGAAGGAGAGAGTGTGAAAGAGAGAATGAAAGGGAGGGAGCGTGAAGGCGGCACGGTAGCACAGTGGTTAGCACTGCTGCCTCAAAGTGCCAGTGACGAGGGTGGCATGCGGCGCAGTGGTTAGCACTGGGATTGCGGCGCTGAGGACCCGGGTTTGAATCCCGGCCCTGGGTCACTGGCCATGTGGAGTTTGCACATTCTCCCTGTGTCTGCGGGGGTTTCAACCTCCACAACCCAAAGACGCACAGGTTAGGTGGATTGGCCAGGATAAATTGCCCCTTTGTGTCCAAAGATGTGGTGTTACAGGGATAGGCTGGGGGATTGGACCTGTGTAGAGTGCTCCTTCAGAGGGTCGGCACAGAGTTGATGGGCCGAATGGCCTCTTTCTGTCCTGTCGGAATTCTATGGGTCTATTGGGGAGAGAATGTAGGGGACAGAATTAAGGGGAGAGAGACTGAAGGGGAGAGTGAATGCAAGAGGCGAGAGTAAAAAGCAGTAGGAGAGAAAGAGAAAGGAGGAAGGCAGAAGGATAGCGGGCAGACGGGAATGAAGAGTCATGGCTTTAAGGGATTACAGGGAGGAAATGTGCTGGTGGGGACAATGGGGAGGTTCAGTAATGAGGAGGAGAAATGCCTGAAACTCTGAGCATGAAGGGGAATCCCTTCACAAATCCTGAGAGGGGGCATGTAGAGTGGAAACATATTAATCTGGTGTTAATATTGCTTTGACACTGATTGTGAACTGATTACCTTCTCATTTCCACACATGGTTCCTTGATGCACTAGGTCTGGTATGTTGGAGTCAGGTAAGGAAGATACTGTCCCTTGACACTCATACCTCACCCCCCCAAAAACGAATCTGCTCGTCATGATGTTCACCATTCCGCCTCGGAGTGGAACCGCATCGCCACCCTGACACTGGATTTTGCCACATAACACATCGCTGTAGGGGGACACAGAAACAACGTCAGCCTTCAACATTCTTCACTTACACAGGTTATTGGTGCGAAATGATTTGAAGGTGGGTGGTTTATTGTTCTTGCTGTAGGCCTAGATCATTTCTGCCTGAGGGACCTTGGATGCCGTGTATTCAACAGAGGGTAAACGCGAATGTGATGATCGTCATGGTGGAGGGGTTGAGCGATCAAGCCAGCTGCTTTGTTGGGGCTGGTTTGGTGCAGGGGCTGGTTTAGCACAGTGGGCTAAACAGCTGGCTTGTAAAGCAGAACAAGACCAGCAGCCTGGGTTCGATTCCCGCATCGGCCTCCCTGAACAGGAGCCGCAATGTGGCAACTAGGGGCTTTTCCCAGTAACTTCTTTGAAGCCTGCTTGTGACAATAAGTGATTATTATTATTATTGTCCTGGATGTGTCGAGCTTCTTGAGTGGTGTTGGAGCTGCACTCATCCAGGAAAGTGGGGAGTGTTCCATCACATTCCTGACTTGTGCCTTGTATCATAGAATTTACAGAGCAGAAGGAGGCCAATCGACCCATCGAGTCTGCACCGGCCCTTGGAAAGAGCACCCTACCCAAACCCATGCCTCCACCCTATCCCCATAACCAAGTAACCCTGACCTCACCTTTTAGACACTAAAGGGCAATTTAGCATGGCCAATTCACCTAACCTGCACATCTTTGGACTGTGGGAGGAAACCGGAGCACCCGGAGGAAACCTACGCACACACGGGGAGAACGTGCAGACTCCGCACAGACAGTGACCCAAGGCCGGAATTGAACCCGGGTCCCTGGAGCTGTGAGGCAGCAGTGCTAACCACTGTGCCACCGTGCCACCCTATAACGTATACAGTTATAAGCTACCATGTCAAATTACTTCTATTTGCTAAATGATTAGCCCCTTGTCTTGAGATTGTGCCCCTCAGGGTGGGAGTCCACTGCTAGACTTTTCCAGTCCTCCCGAAGTCGATGGACTTTTGGCTGGCTCGCTGCACCTGCTGTGACAGGACCCAGAGGGCGGGACTGGGAAACTCCCAGCCTCGGTGACTGCCCTACCAATCCTCTTCGCAATTGTATATACTTCCATCAGATTACAATGAGGTCATATTCTTCCAAACTCGAAAGACTATCGTCCTAATTTACTCACCCTCGAATCAGAGGCCAACCCTCTCAACCCAGGAACCTATCCAGAGTATCTTCACTTTCCCACCTCCAAGTCAAGTATAATCTTCCTTAGGTACTGTGACAAAACCTGGCCACAGTATTCCAGGTGTGGTCTTGTTCATGACTTCCTTGTTGTTTAACTTCAATGGCCTTGCAATAAATTCCATCATGACATTTGACTTCATAATTCCTTCTTGCCCCTGTATATTGACTGGCTGTGCTGCTTGTCAAAGTTTCTCTGAACATTGACATTTGCAAGTTTTAGATATTTGAATTCTCCGATTTTCAATCCTTACTGCCAAAATGGATAAACTAATATCACTCCTCTTGTGGCAATTGAATACAACTAAGTGGCTTGCCAGGCAATTTCAGAAGGGACATCAGGGACAACATTGCGTTGGGTCTGGAGTCACATGTAGGCCAGACCAGGTAAGGACGGCAGATTTCTTTCCTCAAACCGGATGGGTTTGTAGCACAATTGACATTGGTTTCATAGAACATAGAACAATACAGCGCAGTACAGGCCCTTCGGCCCACGATGTTGCACCGAAACAAAAGCCATCTAACCTACACTATGCCATTATCATCCATATGTTTATCCAATAAACTTTTAAATGCCCTCAATGTTGGCGAGTTCACTACTGTAGTAGGTAGGGCATTCCACGGCCTCACTACTCTTTGCGTAAAGAACCTACCTCTGACCTCTGTCCTATATCTATTACCCCTCAGTTTAAAGTTATGTCCCCTCGTGCCAGCCATATCCATCCGCGGGAGAAGGCTCTCACTGTCCACCCTATCCAACCCCCTGATCATTTTGTATGCCTCTATTAAGTCTCCTCTTAACCTTCTTCTCTCCAACGAAAACAACCTCAACTCCATCAGCCTTTCCTCATAAGATTTTCCCTCCATACCAGGCAACATCCTGGTAAATCTCCTCTGCACCCGCTCCAAAGCCTCCACGTCCTTCCTATAATGCGGTGACCAGAACTGTACGCAATACTCCAAATGCGGCCGTACCAGAGTTCTGTACAGCTGCAACATGACCTCCCGACTCCGGAACTCAATCCCTCTACCAATAAAGGCCAACACTCCATAGGCCTTCTTCACAACCCTATCAACCTGGGTGGCAACTTTCAGGGATCTATGTACATGGACACCTAGATCCCTCTGCTCATCCACACTTTCAAGAACTTTACCATTAGCCAAATATTCCGCATTCCTGTTATTCCTTCCAAAGTGAATCACCTCACACTTCTCTACATTAAACTCCATTTGCCACCTCTCAGCCCAGCTCTGCAGCTTATCTATATCCCTCTGTAACCTGCTACATCCTTCCACACTATCGACAACACCACCGACTTTAGTATCGTCTGCAAATTTACTCACCCACCCTTCTGCGCCTTCCTCTAGGTCATTGATAAAAATGACAAACAGCAACAGCCCCAGAACAGATCCTTGTGGTACTCCACTTGTGACTGTACTCCATTCTGAACATTTCCCATCAACCACCACCCTCTGTCTTCTTTCAGCTAGCCAATTTCTGATCCACATCTCTAAATCACCCTCAATCCCCAGCCTCCGTATTTTTTGCAATAGCCTACCGTGGGGAACCTTATCAAACGCTTTGCTGAAATCCATATACACCACATCAACTGCTCTACCCTCGTCTACCTGTTCAGTCACCTTCTCAAAGAACTCAATAAGGTTTGTGAGGCATGACCTACCCTTCACAAAGCCATGCTGACTATCCCTGATCATATTATTCCTATCTAGATGATTATAAATCGTGTCCCTTATAATCCCCTCCAAGACTTTACCCACTACAGACGTGAGGCTCACCGGTCTATAGTTGCCGGGGTTGTCTCTGCTCCCCTTTTTGAACAAAGGGACCACATTTGCTGTCCTCCAGTCCTCTGGCACTATTCCTGTAGCCAATGATGACATAAAAATCAAAGCCAAAGGTCCAGCAATCTCTTCCCTGGCCTCCCATAGAATCCTAGGATAAATCCCATCAGGTCCCGGGGACTTATCTATTTTCAGCCTGTCCAGAATTGCCAACACCTCTTCCCTACGTACCTCAATGCCATCTATTCTATTAGCCTGGGGCTCAGCATTCTCCTCCACAACATTATCTTTTTCCTGAGTGAATACTGACGAAAAATATTCATTTAGTATCTCGCCTATCTCTTCAGACTCCACACACAATTTCCCATCCCTGTCCTTGACTGGTCCTACTCTTTCCCTAGTCATTCGCTTATTCCTGACATACCTATAGAAAGCTTTTGGGTTTTCCTTGATCCTTCCTGCCAAATACTTCTCATGTCCCCTCCTTGCTCGTCTTAGCTCTCTCTTTAGATCCTTCCTCGCTACCTTGTAACTATCCATCGCCCCAACCGAAACTTCACACTTCATCTTCACATAGGCCTTATTCTTCCTCTTAACAAGAGATTCCACTTCCTTGGTAAACCACGGTTCCCTCGCTCGACGCCTTCCTCCCTGTCTGACCGGTACATACTTATCAAGAACACGCAGTAGCTGATCCTTGAACAAGCCCCACTTATCCAGTGTGCCCAACACTTGCAGCCTACTTCTCCACCTTATCCCCCCCAAGTCACGTCTAATGGCATCATAATTGCCCTTCCCCCAGCTATAACTCTTGCCCTGCGGTGTATACTTATCCCTTTCCATCATTAACGTAAACGTCACCGAATTGTGGTCACTGTCCCCAAAGTGCTCTCCTACCTCCAAATCCAACACCTGGCCTGGTTCATTACCCAAAACCAAATCCAACGTGGCCTCGCCTCTTGTTGGCCTGTCAACATATTGTTTCAGGAAACCCTCCTGCACACACTGTACAAAAAACGACCCATCTATTGTACTCGAACTATATCTTTTCCAGTCAATATTTGGAAAGTTAAAGTCTCCCATAATAACTACCCTGTTACTTTCGCTCATATCCAGAATCATCTTCGCCATCCTTTCCTCTACATCCCTAGAACTATTAGGAGGCCTATAAAAAACTCCCAACAGGGTGACCTCTCCTTTCCTGTTTCTAACTTCAGCCAATACTACCTCGGAAGAGTCCCCATCTAGCATCCTCTCCGCCACCGTAATACTGCTCTTGACTAGCAGCGCCACACCTCCCCCTCTTTTGCCTCCTTCTCTGAGCTTACTAAAACACCTAAACCCCGGAACCTGCAACATCCATTCCTGTCCCTGCTCTATCCATGTCTCCGAAATGGCCACAACATCGAAGTCCCAGGTACCAACCCACGCTGCCAGTTCCCCTACCTTGTTTCGTATACTCCTGGCATTGAAGTAGACACACTTCAAACCACCTACCTGAACGCTGGCCCCCTCCTGCGACGTCAAATCTGTGCTCCTGACCTCTATACTCTCATTCTCCCTTACCCTAAAACTACAATCCAGGTTCCCATGCCCCTGCTGCATTAGTTTAAACCCCCCCAAAGAGCACTAACAAATCTCCCCCCCAGGATATTGTGCCCCTCAGGTTCAGATGTAGACCATCCTGTCTGTAGAGGTCCCACCTTCCCCAGAAAGAGCCCCAGTTATCCAAAAATCTGAAACCCTCCCGCCTGCACCATCCCTGTAGCCACGTGTTTAAATGCTCTCTCTCCCTATTCCTCATCTCACTATCACGTGGCACGGGCAACAACCCAGAGATAACAACTCTGTTTGTTCTAGTTCTGAGCTTCCATCCTAGCTCCCTGAAAGCCTGCCTGACATCCTTGTCCCCTTTCCTACCTATGTCGTTGGTGCCAATGTGGACCACGACTTGGGGCTGCTCCCCCTCCCCCCTAAGGACCCGGAAAACACGATCCGAGACATCACGTACCCTTGCACCTGGGAGGCAACATACCAAACGTGAGTCTCTCACGCTCCCACAAAATCTCCTATCTGTGCCCCTGACTATAGAGTCCCCAATTACTAATGCTCTGCTCCTCTCCCCCCTTCCCTTCTGAGCAACAGGGACAGACTCCGTGCCAGAGGCCCGTACCCCATGGCTTACCCCTGGTAAGTCGTCCCCCCCACAAGTATCCAAAGCGGTATACTTGTTTCTCAGGGGAACGACCGCAGGGGATCCCTGCACTGACTGTTTTTTCCCAGTCCCTCTTACAGTTACCCACCTATCTCCAATCTTTGGTGTAACTAATTCCCTGAAGCTGCTATCTATGACCCCTTCTGCCTCCCGAATGATCCGAAGTTCTTCCAACTCCAGCTCCAGTTCCCTAACTCGGTCTTGGAGGAGCTGGAGATGGCAGCACTTCCTGCAGGTAAAATCAGCAGGGACACTAACTGCATCCCTCACCTCAAACATCCTGCAGGAGGAACATTGCACTCCCTTCCCTGCCATTCCTCTAACTTTCTACCAAGATCTGGCTAACAACTGAATTAAATTTTTATAAAAAATAATAATAATATAATAAAAATATGGTACTTACCTCAGACCAAAGGGTTTTATTATTAGGTTAGAGGAGGAGGGCGGGTGGGAGACACTACACGTGTAGTGTCTCGGGTTTCCTCTCCACCAGAATTTATTGGTGAGGGTCTTCCCAGACGTCCGCGGGTCGACTTCCTGTTCCCGCCTAAATAACTAATTTTAAAAAAAAGAAAAATTCTCAGCTCCTGCTGAAATTGACTAACCAGCCAGCTCCACTCCCGCCGAAATCGACTGGCCTGCCCCTGCAAAGAGAAGTGCTTTTAAAGGTTGACTTACCTCCCAGCAACCTCCTTCCGCAATACTCCCGCTGAAACTGACTAACCAGCTGCTCTCACGCCGCCGAAATCGACTGGCCTGCCCCTGCAAAGAGAAGTGCTTTTAAAGGTTGACTTACCTCCCAGCAACCTCCTTCCGCAATGCTCCCGCTGAAACTGACTCACCAGCTGTTCTCACGCCGCCGAAATCGACTGGCCTGCCCCTGCAAAGAGAAGTGCTTTCAAAGGTTGACTTACCTCCCAGCAACCTCCTTCCGCAATGCTCCCGCTGAAACTGACTAACCAGCTGCTCTCACGCCGCCGAAATCGACTGGCCTGCCCCTGCAAAGAGAAGTGCTTTCAAAGGTTGACTTACCTCCCAGCAACCTCCTTCCGCAATGCTCCCGCTGAAACTGACTCACCACTCACCAGCTGTTCTCACGCCGCCGAAATCGACTGGCCTGCCCCTGCAAAGACAAGTGCTTTCAAAGGTTGACTTACCTCCCAGCAACCTCCTTCCGCAATGCTCCCGCTGAAACTGACTAACCAGCTGCTCTCACGCCGCCGAAATCGACTGGCCTGCCCCTGCAAAGAGAAGTGCTTTTAAAGGTTGACTTACCTCCCAGCAACCTCCTTCCGCAATGCTCCCGCTGAAACTGACTAACCAGCTGCTCTCACGCCGCCGAAATCGACTGGCCTGCCCCTGCAAAGAGAAGTGCTTTTAAAGGTTGACTTACCTCCCAGCAACCTCCTTCCGCAATGCTCCCGCTGAAACTGACCAACCAGCTGCTCCCACGCCGCCGAAATCGACTGGCCTGCCCCTGCAAAGAGAAGTGCTTTCAAAGGTTGACTTACCTCCCAGCAACCTCCTTCCGCAATGCTCCCGCTGAAACTGACTAACCAGCTGCTCTCACGCCGCCGAAATCGAAATTCATGGTCATCATTAGACTTTTTTATTCCAGATGTTTTATTGAATTCCAATTTCACCATCTGCCATGGTGGGATTCGATCCCAATTCCCCAGCACATCACCCTGGATTACTAATCCCATGATACAGCTTGGTGGGGGGGGGGGGGGAGGAATAGTGAATCTCCACATCATTTTCTCGTCTTTACAGTGAGGTCTTTCCAACCCGTTTGTCTGGTATAATAGAGGTTTAATAAATGTTTTCTTCTTTGTGTTAAAGATTCAGAATGGGACCAGTGTCCTTGCAGGGAGGTTTGCTCGTGCTGTTGGGGAGAGTTTAAACTAACTTGTCGGGGCCTGGGATCCTGAGAGTAGGTTCAGCGGGGGGAGATACGGAGCCAAAATTAGAGGAGACATCAAGTGAGTCAGGAAGGCAGAGAATGTCTCGGCCAGTGATGTCACAATGGAGTTTGGCAAGATTGGATGGTATTTATTTTAATGCGAGGAGTCTGACGAACAAGGCAGACGAATTGAGGGCACAAATTAAAACAGGGGGTATGATGTAATTGCTGTCTCTGAGACATGATTGAGAGAGGGTCAGGATTGGCAGCTCAATATTCCAGGACACAGGGTCTTCAGGCGAGATAGGGAAGGGGGTAAAAGAAGAGGGGGGTTGACAATTTTGATCAGAGAATTACAGCAGTAAGAGGGGTGATATCTTAGACTCTTCAACTGAAGCTATATGGGTAGAACTTAAAATCCAAAAGGAGTAATCACATTGCTGGGAGTGTTCGATAGGCCCCCAAACAGCGAGAGAGAAATAGAAGAGCAGATATGTAGGAAAATTTCAGAGAAGTGTAAAAGTAATAGGGTAGTGATAGTGGGGGATTTCAACTTCCCCAATATTGGGGCGACACGTGGTGCAGTGGTTAGCACTGGGATTGCGGTGCTGAGGACCCGGGTTTGAATCCCAGCCCTGGATCACTGTCCGTGTGGAGTTTGCACATTCTCCCCGTGTCTGCGTGGGTTTCACCCCCACAACCCAAAGATGTGCAGGTTAGGTGAATTGGCCACACTAAATTGCCCCTTAATTGAAAAAAATAAATAATTGGGTACTCTAAATTTATATTAAAAACAGAAAACTTCCCCAATATTAACTGTACACTAGAGTGTAAAAGTTTTAGGGGAATGGAATTCTTAAAATGCATCCAGATCTTTTTAAGCCAGTATGTAGAAGGTCCTACAAGAGAGGCCCTGGACTTAATTTTAGGTAACGAAGCTGGGCAGGTGGTTGAAGTATCAGCGGGGAGCATTTTGCAGACAGTGATTATAACTCATTAGATTCAAGATTGTTATGGAAAAGGAGAGCGATGAACCTGAGATTAAAGTTGTAAACTGCCGAGAGGCCGATTTTAATAAGATCAGATATGATTTGGCCAGAGCAGACTGGGAGCAGACACTTTCGAAATAGAAATCTTTTGAGTCAAATGTGACCCTTCATTTCGCTGGGTACACAACCACAAATCACACTCTCCGATTAAACAGGACCATCTTCATCTTATTGATTCTAAATCAACTGAGGAAACAGGAGGCTGAGAGGGAGATTGCCCGATTATCATAGATTATCATAGAATTTACAGTGCAGAAAGAGGCCATTCGGCCCATCGAGTCTGCACCGGCTCTTGGAAAGAGCACCCTACCCAAGGTCAACACCTCCACCCTATCCCCATAACCCAGTAACCCCACCCAACACTAAGGGCAATTTTGGACACTAAGGGCAATTTATCATGGCCAATCCACCTAACCTGCACATCTTTGGACTGTGGGAGGAAGCCGGGGCACCCGGAGGAAACCCACGCACACACGGGGAGAACGTGCAGAGTCCGCACAGACAGTGACCCAAGCCGGAATCGAACCTGGGACCCTGGAGCTGTGAAGCAATTGTGCTCTCCACAATGCTACCGTGCTGCCCAAATTAGGAATCAGGGTGTAGGGTTGGTCTCAGATAGGGGAGGTACATGACGTATTTAAGACCTTTTACCAAAACATATGCAGGTCAGACACTCCATGGGATGGGAAAGATATGATGGAAATCCTGGGTGAGTTTGAATTTCCCCACATGGAGCAGTCATGAGAGGGCCTTGAAACTCCGAGAGAATTGGATGAGATCAAGCAGGCAATGAAATCGATGCAGCCGGGGAAGGCCTGACAGGATCCCGGTGGAATTTTATATAAAATTCATCGACCTATTAGCTCCTCGATTGTTAGGGACGTTTAGCAAATATTTGTAGAAAAGCGCTTTTGCCACAGACACTGAGGCAGGCTTCGATTTCCCCCGCTCTTGAAAAGAGACAAGGGCTGTTAGACGATGGGTCGTATCGTCCAATCTCCCTGTTAAATGTGGACGTGAAGCTGTTTGCTAAGGTGCTGCCATGCAGACTGGAATCTTGTCTGCCAGAGCTGGTGAGGAGACACCACATGGGCTTCGTTACGCGCCGGAGGCTGACAGCCAATGTGAGACGACCGTTGAATGTGGTGCTTGTACCGGGGAAGGGAGGGTCCCGGAGATCGCTCAACACAGAGAAGGTGTTTGACCCGGTTGATTGCGATTAACGGTTTATGGTTTCAGAAAAATTCGATTTGGGCCGGGCTTCGTAGCGTGGGTACGGCTGTTACGTATGACCCCATTTGACACTGTTTGCACTATCAAAGTGACCTTTGACCCCTTTTGTCTTTATCGGTATATCAAGCAGGGATGTCCGTTGTCACCTTTGCTGTTTGCAGCAATAATAATAATAATAATCTGTATTAGTGTCACAAGTGGGCTTACAGTAACACTGCAATGAAGTTACTGTGAAAAGCCCCTAGTCGCCACATTCCGGCACCTGTTCGGGGAGGCTCTTACGGGAATCGAACCATGCTGCTGGCCTGACTTGGTGTGCTTTCAAAGCCAACGATTTAGCCCTGTGCTAAACAGCCCCGGTGGAGAGAGCCTCATAACATTGAAGGAGTATTTAGATGTGCACTTATGATCTCAGGGCAGACAAGGCTATAGGGCCAAGTGCTGGAAAATGGGACTCGAATGGTGAGGTTGTTCTTTTTGTCCGGCACACGCATGATGGGCTGAAGTCGCTTTTCCATGCTGCATGATGCTATGACTCCTGTGAATGTGTTCAATAACTTTCTTCCAAGGTCGCAAAGTAGAAGTTTGTGTCTATCAAGCCAGGTTTCACTTTAAGATCTTCCTTGCCCATATTAACATCAGCTGGGGTCGTAACAGAAGTCATTATCAATTAGCCATGAAGGAATATCTGTTGTTTTAGAACTTTGATATTGTGACTGGAGGTCACTGATTTCCCTAAATGATACTTCATTACGTAATTTTATTAAATCACTATTTTGAGCAAAACAAGACAGCACTATAATTTCAGTTCTAAAATTCCAATGTTGCCGCAATTCTAAATAAGCTGAATTTTTCTTACAAACGTACCCAGGTTTGCACTTGACGAATTCATGGTTCCTGTCCTTGCCACAGTTCCCAACTTCCGTTCCTGCCTTGTTCGTAACTTGGTAACAAACATTTTCAGCAGACCTTGCTCCTGTCAGGAAGGAAGAGGATAAGTGACTGAGATTGGACAGGAGATGGAGGTCGCAGATCTAACTGGTCCGTTCCACATCAGCCTCTTCCCCAGCCTGTCCCTGACTGAAAAGACACAGCGGCCCATGAGGAAATAGCAGTGACAGAGAGACTGAGAGCTCGATTTTGCCAACCCTGTCCTGGTCCACCCACGTCGACGCTACCACCAAGAAAGCACAACAGCGCCTATACTTCCTCAGGAAACTAAGGAAATTTGGCATGTCCACATTGACTCTTACCAACTTTTACAGATGCACCATAGAAAGCATCCTATCAGGCTGCATCACAGCCTGGTATGGCAACTGCTCGGCCCAGGACCGCAAGAAACTTCAGAGAGTCGTGAACACCGCCCAGTCCATCACACAAACCTGCCTCCCATCCAGTGACTCCATCTACACCTCCCGCTGCCTGGGGAAAGCGGGCAGTATAATCAAAGATCCCTCCCACCCGGCTTACTCACTCTTCCAACTTCTTCCATCGGGCAGGAGATACAGAAGTCTGAGAACACGCACGAACAGACTCAAAAACAGCTTCTTCCCCACTGTCACCAGACTCCTAAATGACCCTCTGATGGACTGACCTCATTAACACTACACCCTGTATGCTTCATCCGATGCCAGTGCTTATGTAGTTACATTGTACATGTTGTGTTGCCCTATTATGTATTTTCTTTTATTCCCTTTTCTTCCCATGTACTTAATGATCTGTTGAGCTGCTCACAGAAAAATACTTTTCACTGTACCTCGGTACACGTGACAATAAACAAACCCAATCCAATCCAATCCTCTCGGCTGGGAGGTGGGTCCCTGCAAGGTGGTGAGGAAGGCTGGGTGTGGAGTGCGTGACCCCTTACAGCCCCCATGGTGCCTTATCAGCAGTGGAGAAGTTGGAGGGCCAACCCCTCAATTCAGCCACCGAGCGGCTAATTAAAGGTCTCACCTTGCCATTGCTGGCATCTGACCAATGTAACATTTCCCCGGCATCTCAGATCTTGAAACAATTTACCCACCCTCCCTCTTTGTAACTTAAATCTGGGTGTATGTATGTGTTTGTGTGAGTGTGTATGTATGTGTTGTGTGTGCATTTGTGCATGTGTGTGTTTGTGTGTGCATGTGTTTATATGTATGTGTATTCATTCATGGGACGTGAGCGTCACAGCATTTATTGCCCATCCCGAATTGCCCTTGAGGGGGGCAATTAAAAGTCAACCACATTGCTGTGGGTCTGGAGTCACATGTAGGCCAGACCGGGTAAGGACGGCAGATTTCCTCCCCTAAAGGACATGAGTGAACCCGATGGGTTTCTAAGACAATCGACAAGGGTTTCACCGTCATCATTAGACTTTTAATTCCAGATTTTTATTGAATTCAAATTTCAGCATCTGCAGTGGCGGGATTGAACCTGGGTCCCCAGAGCATTCACCTCGGTCACTAGTCCAGTGACAATACCACTACGTCACTGCCTCCCATTGTGTTTCTGTGTGTGTGTGTGTGTGTGTGTGTGTGTGTGTTGTAAAGATCCCTCCTGTTTATTCTCCTATTTTCCCTATCTTTTATTTTGCCGTTATCATTTTTGCCCCATGGGTGATTAATGGACATGTGTCGTTAAGTCAAGCAGCAGCGAGAATGAGGAGTTCAGGAGTTACCGGAGAGGACACTCTGCTAGTCTGAACAGGGGCTTCAGACGTTTCAGCACCAGAGAGAGAGATAAGGCGGGACGCGGTTTGATTGATTGGCTGGTGGCCAACGAATCGGCCCAAAAGACTGTGCTGTGCCCGGCAGCAGGTGGTGATTGGGTCTGTCCCAGTGAAATGATTTGCAAAGTCACACGGAGTTTCAGTATGATTTTAGATTTAGATTTAGATTTGTCATGTGTACCGAGGTACAGTGAAAAGTGCTGTTCTGCGTACAGTCCAGGAAGGTTGTTCCATACATGAAAAAAGGTGGAACATTTTGTAAATACACAATGTAAATACAGAGATATCGGGTGAAGCATACAGGAGTACAGTGCTACTCAGTAGAGAAGATGTGTGAAGAGATCAGGTCAGTCCATAAGAGGGTCATTCAGGAGTCTGGTAACAGCGAGAAAGATGTTTTCGAATCTGCTCGTGCGTGTTTTGTATCTCCTGCCCGATGGAAGAAGTTGGAAGAGTGAGTAAGTCAGGTGGGAGGGGTCTTTGATTATGCTGCCCACTTTCCCAAGGCAGCGGGAGGTGTAGATGGAGTCAATGGATGGGAGGCAGGTTCGTGTGATGGACTGGGCTGTGTTCACGACTCTCCATAGTTTCTTAGTCTTGGGCCGAGCAGTTGCCATACCTGGCTGTGATGCAGCCCGATAGGATGCTTTCTATGGTGCATCTCTACAAATCGGTAAGAGTCAATGTGACATGTTGAATTTCCTTAGTTTCCTGAGGAAGTATAGGCGCTGTTGTGCTTTCCCGGTGGTAGCGTCGACATGGGAGGACCAGGACAGATTGTTGGTGATGTGTACCCCTAGGAATTTGAAACTGTCAACCATCTCCACCTCGGCCCCTTTGATGCTGACAGGGGTGTGTACAGTACTTTACTTCCTGAAGTCAATGACCAGCTCCTTAGTTTTGCTGATATTGAGGGAGAGATTGCACCACTCCACTAGGTTCTCTATCTCCCGCCTGTGTTCTGACTCGTCGTTATTCGAGATCCGGCCCACTATGGTCGTGTCATCAGCAAACTTGTAGATGGAGTTGGAGCCAAATTTTACCACACAGTCGTGTGTGTACAGGGAGTAGAGTAGGGGGCTAAGTACGCAGCCAAAAATGGGCCCCAGTATTGAGGACTATTGTGGAGGAGGTCTTGTTTTTTATCCTTAACAATTGTGGGTCAGGAAGTCCAGTTGCAGAGGGAGGAGCCAAGTCCTAGGTTTTGGAGTTTTGATATGAACCTGGCTGGGATTATAGTGTTGAAGGCAGATCTGTAGTCAATGAATAGGAGTCTGATGTAGGAGTTCGTATTGTCAAGATGCTCCAGGGATGAGTGTAGGGCCAGGGAAATAGCGTCTGCTGTGGACTCCTGGACACAGAAAGACAAGGACCTGCTTTTTCGTGTTCTCCAGAAAGGCTGCGAGTGCTGCATTCTTGGAACTGCAGATAACCCGTGTGAATGAATGTACGGGAAAATCATTATGGATGCAACCAAAGACCAGGGTCTCTCTCCCCAGAAAGTGCTGTATTTCTGAAACTGCAGAGGTCTCAGTGAATCTACAGTAAAATCCTTAAACTAATCAATGGCAGCAAAGTTTGAACAGGAGTACAGAGCTGGAAACACCAATCTGGAACAAAGACTCTTTTTCTCTTTTACTTACGTTTGTTTACCCCTTTCTTATTCTCTGTGTTTGTTTGCCTTGTGCATGTGTAAAGCGTGGGGGCAAGCTAAAGCGGGGGGGGGGGGGGGGGGGGTGAATTAGGAATTAGATCATAGTTAGCCAGTTGTACTTGTTGCAGATTTCATTATCGTTCTTGTTATAAGTGAACAATAATTGTGTTTATATTTACAAACAAAGAACAAAGAAATGTACAGCACAGGGACAGGCCCTTCTGCCCTCCAAGCCTGCGCCGACCATGCTGCCCGTCTAAACTACAATCTTCTACACTCCCTGGGTCCGTATCCCTCTATTCCCATCCTATTCATGTATTTGTCAAGATGCCCCTTAAATGTCACTATCGTCCCTGCTTCCACCACCTCCTCCAGCAGTGAGTTCCAGGCACCCACTACCCTCTGTGTAAAAATCTTGCCTCGTACATCTCCTCTAAACCTTGCCCCTCGCACCTTAAACCTATGCCCCCTAGTAATTGACCCCTCTACCCTGGGAAAAAGCCCCTGACTATCCACTCTGTCTATGCCCCTCATAATTTTATAGACCTCTATCAGGTCGCCCCTCAACCTCCTTTGTTCCAGTGAGAACAAACCGAGTTTATTCAACCTCTCCCATTAGCTAATGCCCTCCATACCAGACAACATCCTGGTAAATCTCTTCTACACCCTCTCTAACATGGTGAGTGTAATTACTGGGAAAAAAGTTGGAGTATTTTTCCAAGAATTATTGGTTAATTCACTTGTGTTGTGACTCTGGGACATGTGGGGCTGGAATTGACTGTGCACTAGCCCAGAATGTCATAACAGTTTGCATTTGTCTGTGTATGTATGTGTTTGTGTGTGCATTTGTATGCTTGTGTGTTTATGTGTGTATGTGTGTGTGTGTACATGTGTATGTGTTTTAGTATGTGTTTGTGTTTGCATGTGTTTGCGTGTGCACATGTTTGCGTGTATTTGTGTTTGTGGGTGCATTTATATATGTGTGCGTATGTGAACATATGTGCGTATGTGCTTGTATGTGTGTGAGACAGCAGTGCTAACCACTGCGGCACCATGCTGCCCATAGCTGAACCGCTTTTAACAACCCTTCTAATTTTAGTAGCTTCCAAAGCTAAAGAGAAATATTTTCCATTTTCACCGCACATATTCTGTAACCTGCTGCACTTCAACACCCAACCAGATGGGCATGGAAACAACATTAAAAATGACTAGCGGCATGTACTTTGGCACGCTCAAAGGTGCAAACATACGTATTTGTGTCTCCATAATTAATTTTTCAAATGTTTTATTTGCTCTGAAAACATCCTCACCTTGAGGATATTTTATTGTAATACTTGTTTCCAATACATCAAAGCTAGCAGCTGGCCTTACCTGAGCGGAAAAATATTTAAAAAAATTATTTCATAGGCGTAGCTGGCAAGGCAAGCATTTATTGTCACTCCTTTATTGCAGGTGCGACACCTTCTTAAACGACTGCAGTCCAGGTGGTACAAGTGCCACCATAGTATTGTTAGGGAGGGAGTACGAGGATTTTGACGCAGTGACAGTGAAAGATAGCATTCCAGGTCAATATGACATGTGGTTTGGAGGGGATCTTTCAGGTGGTGGTGTTCCGTTGTCCGTCTAGATGGTAGCGATCGGGAGTTTGAAAAGAGCTGCCCACGTGAGGTCCTGCAGTGCACCTTGTAGATGGTGCACACGGCTGCCACTGTGCGTCAGTGGTGGGAGGATTGAGTGTTTGTGGAAGGTGGAGCAATCAAGCGGCTGCTTTGTCCTGGATGGTGTTGAGCTCCTTGAGTGTTGTTGGTGCTGCACTCATCCAGGCAAGCGGAGAGTGTTCCATTACACTCCTGACTTGTGCCATGTTATGGGTGGACAGGCTTTGGGGAGTCAGGAGGGGAGCTATTCACCGTAGGATTCCTGGCCTTTGACCTGCCCTGATAGCCACAGTATTAATATGGCTAGTCCAGTTCAGTCTCTGATCAATGGTAACCCCCAGGATTCAGTGAGGTAATGCCATTGAATGTCAAGGGGCGGTGGTTAGATCCTCGCTTGTAGGAGATGGCCATTGCCTGCCACTTGTGTGGCGTGAATGTAACTTGCCCCTTGTCAGCCCCGAGCCTGGATATTGTCCAGGTCTTGCTGCATTTGGACCCGGACTGCTTCATTATCTGCGGAGTCGCGAATGGGGCTGAACATGGTGTCGCAGTGGGTTAGCCCTGCTGCCTCACAGCGGCGAGGTCTCAGGTTCGATCCCAGCCCTGGGTCACTGTCCGTGTGGAGTTTGCACATTCTCCCCATGTCTGCGTGGGTTTCACCCCCACAACCCAAAGATGTGCAGGGTAGGTGGATTGGCCTCGCTAAATTGCCCCTTTATTGGAAAAAAATAATTGTGTGCTCTAAATTTAATTTTTAAAAACGAATGGTGCTGAACATTGTGCAGTAATCCGCGAACATCCCCACTTCTGACCTTCTGATGGAAGGGAGCTCATTGATGAAGCAGCTGAAGGTGGTTGGGCCGAGGACACTCCCCTGAGGAACTCCTGCAGTGATGTCCTGGAGTTGAGATGATTGATCTCCAACCACCACAACCATCTTCCTTTGTGCCGGGTATGACTCCAACCAGCGGAGAGTTTCCCCTGATTCCCATTGACTCCAGTTATCAAGGGCTCCTCGATGCCGCACTCGGTCAAATGCTGTCTTGAAGTCACGGTAATTAGTCTCCCTCACCTCTGCATTCAGCTCTTTTGTCCATGTTTGAACCAAGGTTGTAATGAGGTCAGGAGCTGAGTGACCCTGGCGGAATCCAAACTGAGTGTCTGTAAGCAGGTTATTGCTGAGTAAGTACCGCTTGATAACACTGTTAAAGACCCCTTCCACCACTATTTTGGTGATCGAGAATACACTGATCTTAATTTCCCACACTTCTGCGTTCCACCACTGAATATCCGAGCTTCACGCATCGGTGACACGTCCGAGTTTTGAAACGCTCAGGGGTCGATTCAACCGATATTTTGTGTATCCAAGTATTTAAACTCAGTTGTTTCGCAGCCAGCTGCATTGAAATACCAATATCCATGTCCTTTTTCAGAGTAAAGTCACTCTCGGTTAGCAACCCTTTCTATATTGCCTTATTGTAAAACAAAAGTTTCAACATGCAGTCGCAGGAGATGTACGTTCCCGCAAGGTCAGTTTGTAATATTTAATTTCCCCTCCGAGTTAGTGAATTGTATATTACATGTAAGAAGGAAACGGTTCTCGATTTACTGCAGAGCTGACCCTGAAGAACGAGGGGGAATGGCAAAGGCAACAAACACTGCAAGGGAGATACACCAATTTTTCTATTAACCCGATTGTTACGCCCCTAAACTTCCAGAAAGTTGTCTTCAGGCAGTTATAGGAACAAAGGACCATGGGAATTAGCAGCAGAAGTTGGCAATTCAGCCCCTCGAGCCTGCTCCACCATCCAATCGAATCGTGGTTTCCAATCCACCTCCCTCCCTGTTCCCCACATCCCTTTAATCCATTTTTTAAAATCAGAAATACATCTTTCTCCTTCTTGAAATCATTTAATGACTGAGATTCCACCGCGCTATGGGACAGCGGGTCCCACAAATTCACCACCCTCTGCGAGAATCATAGAGTTTACAGTGCAGAAGGAGGCCATTCGGCCCATCGAGTCTGCACCGGCCCTTGAAAAGAGCTCCCTACTTAAGCCCACACCTCCACCCTATCCTCGTAACCCAATAACCCCACCAAACCTTTTTACACTAAGGGGAATTTAGCACGGCCAATCCACCTAGCCGGCACATCTTTGGACTGTTGGAGGAAACCGGAGCGCCCGGAGGAAACCCACGCAGACACAGGGAGAACATACAGACAGTGAGCCAAGCCAGGGATCGAACCTGGGACCCTGGAGCTGTGAAGCAACTGTGCTAACCACTGTGCTACCGTGCTGCCCCTAGTTCCTCCTCATCTCCGTTCTAAATCAACCTCTCAACCTATATAGTTAGGGATCCTCTCGGATGGAGCAATCACAGTATGATTGAATTTTAAATACAGATGGAGGGTGAGAAGGTAAAATCCAAATCTTGTGCTTAAACAAAGGAGTCTACAATGGGATGAGGGAGGAGTTGGCAAGGGAAGATTGGGAGTAAACACTTTACGGTGGGACAACTGAGGAACAGTGGAGGACCTTCAAAGCGATTTTTCACAGTGCTCAGCAAAAGTATATGCTAGTGAAAAGGAAGGACGGTAGGAAAAGGGATTATCAGCCATAGATATCTAAGGAAATAAAGGGGTATCAAATTGAAAGAAAATGCATACAAAGTGGCAAAGATTAGTGGGAAACTAGAGGATTGGGAAATCTTTAAAAGTCAACAGAACGCCACAAAAAAGGCAATAAAGAAAAGCAAGATAGATTACAAGAGTAAACTAGCTCAGAATATAAAAACAGATAGCAAAAGTTCCTACAAATATCTAAAACAAAAAAGAGTAGCTAAGGTAAATATTGGTCCTTCAGAGGATGAGAAGGGTGATTTAATAATGGGAAATGAGGAACTGGCTGAGGATTTGAACAGGTATTTTGTGTCGGTCTTCACAGTGGAAGACACCCATAACATGTCAAGAATTGTTGGCAAGGAGGCTATGGCAGTTGAGGACCTATTTACCAAAATTCAGGTGGTCCCGGCAGATTGGAAAACAGCAAACGTGACACCGCTGTTCAAAATGGAGGTAGACAAAAGGTGGGTAACTATAGGCCGGTTAGCTTAACTTTAGCAGGTTAGGTGGATTGACCATGCTAAATTGCCCTGAGTGTCCAAAAAAGGTTAGGAGGGGTTATTGGGTTACAGGGATAGGGTGGAAGTGAGGGCTTAAGTGGGTCGGTGCAGGCTCGATGGGCCGAATGGCCTCCTTCTGCGCTATGTTCTATGTTCTGTAGTGGGGAAATTCTTGAATCTACCATCGAGGAAGAAATAGCGAGACATCTGGATCGAAATTGTCCCGTTGGGCAGAGGCAGCATAGGTTCAAAAAAGGCAGGTCATGTTTAACTAATTTACTAGAATTCTTTGAGGACATTATGAGCGCGGTGGAAAACGGGGAAACCGACGGATTTCTAGAAGGCATTCGACAAGGTGCCGCACAAAAGGCTGTTGCATCAGATAAAGGTGCACAGCCTTATGGGTAATGTATCAGCATGGGTAGAGGATTGGTTAACTGACAGAAAGAAAAGAGTGGGAATAAAAGGATGTTTTTCTGGTTGGCGATCGACTGGCCTCCAATAACACCGTGGCTGTTCAGAAAAATGAGCCGGCCTCCAGTAACACTGCCACCTAGTGGAGGTATATACCTAGGAAGTATATGATGGGAAATCCACAGATGTTACTTTGGGTGGTAGCTGCCATGTGGCACAGTGGGGTGTGTCTAACCACAGTTGGCCTGTTGGCTCACCATTTCCAGAACCTTTTACCATGGGACAGCTTGGCCAGCATAAAGACAGATGAAGAGTGTGTCTAAGTGGCTTGTGAGAATGTGAGATGAGAATGATGGGAAGGTTGACTGATCCTAGCTGTGTGGATTCATCTGTTTGTAGCACTGTTCCCCTCCTTCTCTGCAGTCCTGCCACATCCAGCCGAGATTGGCGGTGGACAATTAAACAACTCACTGGAGGAGGAGGGTCTACAAATATCCCATCCTCAATGATGGAGGAGCCCAGCACATCTGTGCAAAAGACAAGGTTGAGGCACTCGCAACAATCTTCAGCCAGAAATGCCGAGTGGATGATCCGTCTCGGTCTCCTCCGGAGGTCCCCAGCATCACAGATGTCCGTCTTCAGCCAATACGATTCACTCCCCGTGATATCAAGAAACGGCTGGAGACACTGGACACTGCAAAGGCTCTGGGCCCTGGCAATATCCCGGCAATAGTACTGAAGACTTGTGCTCCAGAACTTGCTGCACCCCCAGCCAAGCTGTTCCAGTACAGCTACAACACTGGCATCTACCCGGCAATGTGGAAAATTGCCCAGGTGTGTCCTGTACACAAGAAACAATAAATCCAACCCAGCCAATTATCGTCCCATCAGTCTGCTCTCCATCATCAGCAAAGTGATGGAAGGGGTCATCAACAGTGCGAACAAGCGGCACTTACTCAGCAATAACCTGCTCACGGACGCTCAGTTTGGATTCCACCAGGGTTACTCAGCTCCTGACCTCATTACAGCCTTGGTTCAAACATGGACAAACGAGCTGAGCTCCAAAGGTGAGGTGAGAGTGACCGCCCTCGACATCAAGTTGAAGCAAAACACCCAACTGCTGACACGTGGGATGCAGCATAAAGTGTCAGTGTACGGCAGCGCCAATGCGGTGACACAGATGCCAAATCAGGACCATACCACAACCAGAGAAGCCGAGTAACCCAAAATGTTTCTTTATTTGTCCGTTCATGGGATGTGGGTATAATTGGTTAGGCTAGCATTGACAGCTGTTCAGGTGCAGATCCAGGTACCTTTTAAACGAGTTGGGTTCGCCGCTAGGCTGTGCTGCTTTGATAGAGAAGCTGCCCAGAGACATCCAAATGCCAGAGTTACTTGGTCAACGGGCAATGTCACAGCCGCACTCAGATTCCTTCACACTCCATGCGAACGCCCAACCTGGCCCCCTTCCCACGTGGATGTAAATATCCAACACCTGGAAAGGAGGCCTGGAATCTCAGTCCAACCCACCGGCCACCATTTTGTTTTCTCTTCCAACCCACCCCGACCCCTTTTGTTCTTCTTTACTCCCTCCACCACCCACTCCCCCCCCCCCCCCCCCCCCAACCCCACTCCACCCGCCCCACCAACCGATTCCTTTTCACTCCCTCAAATCCTATCACATTTCATTCATAGAATTTACAGTGCAGAAGGAGGCCATTCGGCCCATCGAATCTGCACCGGCTCTTGGAAAGAGTACCCTACCCAAGGTCAACACCTCCACCCTATCCCCATAACCCAGTAACCCCACCCAACACTAAGGGCAATTTTGGACACTCAGGGCAATTTATCACGGCCAACCCACCTAACCTGCACATCTTTGGACTGTGGGAGGAAACCGGAGCGCCCGGAGGAAACCCACGCACACACGGGGAGGACGTGCAGACTCCGCACAGACAGTGACCCAAGCCGGAATCGAACCCGGGACCCTGGAGCTGTGAAACAACTGTGCTATCCACAATGCTACCGTGCTTTCCCAAACTATCCTCAGTTCTGCTGAAAAGCCAGAGGCCTGAAATGGTCATTTGGTGCCTCTCTCTGCAGATGCTGCCCGGCCTGCTGAGCGTTTATTGTTTCGATTTCAGGTTTCCCCCGCCTGCCGTTTTCTCATCAGGTTTCTGCGTTTGGCAATACCCGTGCTCAATGTGTGTGCGCGGAGCTGGTCGCCAACAGTCTGAACGATTCTCTACTCACCTGCACCCCATATATCCTCACACTGCTGATCCGCAGACTGACAGATCCCGTTGTGACAGTAGAGGGTTCCCTCCCTGCACGTGTGGCCATCTTTCACAAACACGTTTTGGGGACATTCTGAGTCGTGTCCTTTACAGAACTCTGGCAAGTCACACTCTCCCATCACAGGTCGACACGGCGTCCCAGTTGGAAGAATCTACAAGATAAAGGCAGCAAATGAAATGAGCTGACACTCTAACTGCGAGACTCTCCCGGCGGTAACGGGCTCATTGGAAATAATTCCACAAATTCCTGGATACCCTGGTGTTTTGTGCGAGACGGCTCAAAGCACAAATGATTGTAATGAGGTTGGCAATCTATACCCAGGAGTCAGTGCTCAAGGTACAGTAACCTAGTTATTCTGTCAACCAGCCACACAGCATGAATTCCAATACCCACAATGACAATTTCTGAAAGCGAATTCAATAAATCTGGCAGCTTGGTGCTCCCTAAAAATCCAATTAGCTCATCAAATCGCTCCCATTGGATTTTCAAGGTTTGTGTACGTGAAGCCATTTTGAAGGAATTAACCCCTTGCTGAATAACATGTTTGTCAGAGAAGGTGCCACCTCTCTGTATCCCAAATATATCCCAGTGAGGAAGAAAACATACAATGTGGCGAAGATTAGCGGTAAGTTGGGAAAGTTGAAAACCAACAAAAGATGACCAAAAAAAAACAACAAAGCGGGTAAAGATAAACTGTGAGGGTAAACTTGCAAGTAATATAAAAACAGGCACAAGGGCTTTTTAAAATATGCAGAAAGGAAGAGAGAGGCCAAAGTGAACATAGTCCCGAGAATGAGTCTGGGGAAATGATAATGTGAAACCAGGAAATGGCAGAGGAGTTAAATACTTTGTGTCAGTCTTCACAATGGAGACAATACTATATTAGCAAAGGGCAAAAGATGAGGGGGGGGGGGGTGAGGAAATGCATACAATAACTATCACTAGAGAAAAAGTACGAGAGACTCTAATGGGGGTAAAGGGCGATCAGTCCCCTGGACCAGATGTGTTGCATTCTAGGATATCAAAGGAAGTAGCTACTGAGATAATGGATGCGCTCCGGATAATCTAAGGATCCTTAAATATTGTAAAAGGGTTGGAAAGCTTTCAATGTCTCCCTCCCTTATTCAAAAAGAGAGGGAGACAAAAAACAGGTAACTATAGGTTGGTTGGCTTAACGTCTGTCATGTTTTAATGGATGTAATAGCAGAACATTTAGAAATACATAATATAATCAAGAGAATTCTTTGAGATGGTAATGAGTAGGAGAGATAAAGGTAAAGTACTGGTGTCGGTGGTAGTATATTAGCATGGATATAATATTGGCTAACTGATAGAAGACCGAGAGGTGGAATAAGAAGGGCATTTTCAGGAAGGCAACCTGTAACTAATGCAGTGGCAGAGGGATCTGTCCTGGGGCCACAATTATCCACAATATATATTAATGACTTGGATGAGGGAAGTGAATGTACTCATGCCAAGTTTGTGGATGACACAAAAATAGGTGAGGATGTCACAAAGATTCTACAGACGGATATAGACAAGTTTTGTTTTTTAGAAAATATTTTATTGAAGCATTTGTAATTTTCACAGTTTTAACACTTTAACATTTCTTAAACACCGAGCAGGCCGACACACACAAAAAACATACAAATAACATCCCCCACTCCCCCAGCCCTCTGTTCTGCCGCACTTGTTTTCGGGAGCAGTGTGCAGTGTGCCCCCGACGGCAGGGGGATTCTCCGTCACGGCATCCGGCCAATGGGGTTTCCCGATGTGGGCCCCCCCCCCCCCCCACCACGCTGTTGGGAAATCCGCGGGCGTGAGTGCGCTGCAGGTGAAGCGCCGATCCCACCCATGGAGCACCCAATCCAAGGCTCCCCTCCAGAGGAGAACTGCGACTAGTTGAAGTTCCCCCTGAGAGCACAAATCGGAAAGCAATCGCATATCCTTTGCCATTCAAATTTATGCATGGCAAGGAATACGGGGGATTCCCGCGGGAATCCCCCTATCAGGCCACCATTGTGAGCGGGCGGTCTGATAGCGGAGCCCCTTGGACCGCCTGGGTGCCATCCCTTCACCCAAGTACATGGATAAGTCCACCCCCCCCCCCCCCCAACACAGAGACTCCCTAACTAGGGAAACACAGCCAGGGACCCCCTTAAAAGGGAAACGCCCCCAGGGACCCCCTTGATAGTAAGACCTCCACACAGGGACCCCTTGATAGGGAGACCCCCCCGGGAACTCCTAACTGAAGAAACTCCCCACAAAGACTCCCTAACTAGAGGAACCTCCCACAGAGACCCTCAAACTAGAAAGACCCCCACAGAGACCCGCTAAATAAAAGAACCCCATCCCACAGAGAAGCTTAACTAAAGGAACCCCCCATAGAGACCCCCGAACTAGGAGGAACTCCACAGAGACCCCCTAACTAAAGGAGCCCCCACAGAGACCCCCTAACTAAAGGAGCCCCCTCCCACAGACCTATGTTTACAAACATGGGCCACCTAAAAGAGAAGTAAGTGCATTCCAATCACTCAAGTGTGTGATTGCAATGCACTTAACGTCTCTTCGATGTGGTTGATATTTGTAAACATAGGGGTTTCAGCACTTTGAGTCCCAGTATCACATGACTGAGACATGGGCTGTCTGACTCCTTTAATCATACAATTTGTGGACCTTAAAGTCCGCTACTGTTTGCCCCTGAGCAGAACAGGACTCCAGCCTGTGTTGTCTACAAGCAGGTGACAGCAGCAAGAACTCTGGCCCTCATCAAAATTGTAAACTACCCAAACGCTGTAACTCATTCCTCCAGGACAAACTCATTCCATGTGCCTTTTCCCATCATAAAAGTCCAGCTTCTAGAAAGACAGGATCACCCTACAATCAGCCAACTTCTTCCCTAAAGGAAAATTCCATTTGACTTTCGATTCTGGATTCTGGGCACACGTAAAACTCTAACTTTTATCTTTATTGTAGTCATGTCCTGATCCTTCTTCATTTTTCCTTATCTCCCATGTGAGTGAAAAAAGGCGAAAAGGCCAGACATTGTGAAACCCCTCTCACACGCATGTGAGTGGGTGTATGTGTGAGTGTGCATGTGTGTGAATGTGTGAGTGTGTATGTGTGACAGTGTGTGTGAGTGTGTGTATGTGTGAGAGTGTGTGTGAGTGTGTGTATGTGTGAGAGTGTGTGTATGAGTGTGTGTGTGTCTGAATGTGTGTGAATGTGAATGTGTGTGAATGTGAATGCGTGTGAATGTGAGTATGTGTGAGCGTGTGTCACTGTGTGTAAATGTGTGCAAGTCTGTGTGTATGTCTGCGTGAATATGTGTGTGACTGTGTGTATTGTGTGTGTGAGCATGTGCATGTGTGATTGTGTGTGTGAGAGTGTGTGTGTATGTGTGTGATTGTGTGTGTGATTGTGTGTGTTTGTGTGAAAGTGTGTGTGAGAGAATGTAAGTGTGAGTGTGTGTGCATGTGTGTGTGAGCATGTGCATGTGCGATTGTGTGTGTGAGAGTGTGTGTGTATGTGTGTGATTGTGTGTGTGATTGTGTGTGTTTGTGTGAAAGTGTGTGTGAGAGAATGTAAGTGTGAGTGTGTGTGCATGTGTGTGTGAGTGTGTGTGTGAGTGTGTGTGCATGAGTGTTTAAGAAATGTACCTTTAAGAAATGGAGCTGCTCATGTTACTGGAGTGACATCAGAGTGTGGGTGGAGCTGAGCTCCACTTCTGCTTTTTAGTTTCAGTTTGAGAAAAAGCTTGGGGGGTGGCTGTGCTTTTTCAGTGAGCTGCACTGTTGTTGATCTCTGCCATCCAAAGACTATCTCTGGAGCATTTGGTGAATTCAGAAGAATTATAAATGTTTTCAGTAGTGACTGTAAACTCTGATGTGCTTATGTTCAAAGGTTTGTTAAGTCTTTTGGATGTAAAAGGATAGCACACAGGTTATTTAATGTTGCATTCTTTGGGGGATGTATTTGACTTACTGGTTGCTAAGATATTCACTGTTTGTTTTAAAAAGGTTAACTTGAGTTCATAGAATAAACATTGTTTTGTTTTAAAAACCACTGGTCCATTTTCTGCTGTACCACACCTGTAGAGTGGGCCGTGTGCTCCCCATACCACAATCTATTAAAAGTTGTGGGTCAGGTGAACTCCATGATACACTTTGGGGTTCTCTAAACCCTGGCCCAGAACAATTGGGGGCTCGAGGGGGATGAACGTTGTTATGGGCGAGGCAATTTCAGAACCCCAAAATATATCATGGAGGTTCAACCAACCTCTCCCTTTAATGTATTTGTTGCTTTTCCTAGCACACGGCTTTTTCCCTAAGATGTGACATTACAATTATGGACATGTGGGTTATTAAACCCAAAACACTGTTTATTCCATGAACTCAACTTAATATCTTAAATAAACATTGGATCTCTTAACACCCCTTACTTCAAAGATAACTCAGAAAATATTGCAACAGTAAATAATTCCTTAAAATGTTCCTTCAAACTTCCAAGAGACTTAACACCTTTAAACAAAATCACATCAGATTAAAGGCTTCACTATTATAAGTTTAAATCACCCAAATGATCCAGAGATAATCTTTCATGGCAGAGATCACAGCAACTCCAGCATACTGCAAAACACAGGCACTCCCCAAGCTCTTTTCAAACTGCAAAACCGCCAGGCACTTTTAAACTGCTCTCAGCAAAACCAGCCAGGCACTTTTCAAACTGAAACTTCAAAATGGCTGAACTGAGCTGAGTTCCACCCACTCAATGACATCACTGTTTTCTTAAAGGTACATTGCTTAAACATCCAGTTCTTAAAGGTACTCTTACATGACAAAGTCTAACCTATTGGATTGGCTTAGTGAACTTAAAGACAGTGAGGGGTGAGCATATTGTGGTTCCTTTTCAGGTGTGGTATTTTAGTTTAAGTGGGGAGTGTGTTGTGGACAATGGCTCTTTCAGAGGCTCAGAAGTTCTTGGGGGTGGAGACGGTCACACGCGGTACCTTACGGACAGAGACTAAAAACAGAGTTTTAGATTTGGCAAAAACATTGCAGTTAACATTACCTGATAAAATGCGAAAAGGTGAGGTAATTATGGCGGTAGCTGAGCATTTAAATGATCCACATTCTGACTCATTAGAAATGGCAAAGATCCACTTGCAGATTAAGCAACTTGAACATGAAAAAGAATTAAAGCAGCTTGAATATGCAATGAGAGAAGAAGAAAAAGAGAGAGTTTGAACTTCAGAAAATGGCTATGAAACATTACAGTCAGTTAAAATTGGCAGACGTAAAGGGAAACGTACAGTTGGATGATAGTGATGAGGATAGTGAGAAAGAGCGCGAAAGTCGAAGGCTTGGTGGGGATCTATTTAAATATGTCCAAGCATTGCCACGGTTTGATGAGAAGGAGGTGGAAGCTTTTTTCATTTCATTTGAGAAGGTAGCTAAACAAATGAAATGGCCACAAGAAATGTGGGTATTACTGATTCAAACAAAGCTGGTAGGTAGGGCTAGTGAAGTGTTTGCATCACTACCGGAGGAGGTATCTGGGACATAGGAGGAGGTGAAAAAATCCATCTTAGGTGCATATGAACTAGTGCCTGAAGCCTACAGACAAAGGTTTAGAAATTTAAGGAAAGAATTTGGTCAAGCATACATGGAGTTTGAACGGCTCAGAGTAATTTTGATAGGTGGATAAGGGCTTTGAAAATAGACCAAACGTATGAAGCTCTCAGAGAAATTATACTTTTGGAGGAGTTTAAAAATTCAATTCCTGATGTAGTGAGAATTCATGTGGAAGAGCAGAGGGTTAAAACTGCGAGATTAGCAGCAGAAATGGCAGATGATTATGAATTAGCTCATAAATCAAAGCTTGGTTTCTGACATCAGTTTCAGCCGGTGATGGATAGAAACTGGGGACATGACAAATACTCAAGTAGTAAAAATAAAGGTGATTTGATGGGAGATAATAAGGAGAGTGTACCTGAGATTAAAAAAGAAATCCAGGAGGGTGGAAAAGAAATGAAAAGTTTAAAATGTTTTCACTGTAATAAACTAGGCCATGTAAAGTCACAGTGTTGGTGGTTGAAGAAAAACACTGGGAAGGCTGATGTGGTAAAACAGGGTAAAGACAGTGGGGTTTGTTAAACTGGTAAAGGAAAGCCCAAGTGAAGCGAAGGAGGTGCGAAGGATCGTACAGCCTGATCAAGAGGTGATTGATAAGAAGATGTCTTTAAAGAATTTACTTGTGTGGGTAAAGTTTACTCATGTGTATCAGGAGGAGTAGGTAAAGAAGTCACAATTTTAAGAGATACGGGAGCTAGTCAATCTTTAATGGTAAGAGATGAGGAGTTATGTAGTTTGGGAAGAGTGTTGCCAGAAAAGGTGGTAATATGTGGAATTCAGGGCGAGAGTAGTGTTCCATTATATAAGGTAAGGTTGGAAAGTCCAGTGAAGAGTGGTGAAGTGGTAGTAGGAGTAATAGAGAAACTATCTTGTCCAGGAATACAGTTTATCTTGGGTAATGATATAGCTGGATCGCAGGTGGGAGTGATGCCTACGGTGGTTGATAAGCCAGTGGAAAATCAGACAACTGAACTGTTGAAGGATGAATATCTTGGGATTTTTCAGGATTATGTAGTAACAAGGTCGCAAAGTCACAGGTTAAGACAAGAGGAGAAATCAGAGAGTGAAGATGACGTTGAAGTGCAATTATCAGAAACGATTTCTGATCAGATGGTTGGAAAAGAACAAGAACAGGTGGAGGATGAGGCGGATATTTTTAGTTCAGGAAAATTGGCGTAGTTACAACAAAAAGATATAGAAATAAAACGGATGTATCAGAAAGCATACACAGAAGAGGAATCTGCGTGTATACCGGAGTGTTATTACAGTAAATGTAATGTCTTGATGAGAAAATGGAGACCTTTACATATGCAGGCGGATGAAAAGTGGGCAGAAGTTCATCAAGTAGTATTGCCGGTAGGGTATAGAAAGGAGGTGTTGCGAGTTGCACATGAGGTACCAGTGGGAGGTCATTTGGGGATAAGGAAAACTCAAGCTAAAATCCAGAAACATTTTTATTGGCCTGGACTATATAAAGATAGAGTTAAATTTTGTCAATCATGTCACACATGCCAAGTGATAGGGAAACCTCAAGCAGTGATGAAACGAGCACCCTTAATACCTTTTACAAGGGTCCTAATCGATTGTGTAGGACCGCTTCCTAAAACAAAAAGTGGGAATCAATTTCTTTTGACTACAATGGATATGTCTACTAGGTTTCCAGAGGCCATTCCAGTACATAATATTACAGCTAAAAAGATTGTGGAGGAGTTACTTAAATTATTTACGAGATATGGACTACCCACCGAAATACAAACGGATCAAGGATCAAATTTTACCTGACGGTTATTCAAAGAAGTAATGGATAGTTTAGGAATAAAACAATTTAAATCAACTGCGTACCATCCAGAATCGCAGGGCGCGTTAGAAAGGTGGCATCAGACATTAAAGACAATATTGAGGGCTTATTGTCACAATTATCCAGAGGATTGGGATAAAGGAATTCCATTCGTACTGTTTGCATTTAGGGATGCTTCTAATGAGTCAACCAAATTTAGTCCTTTTGAACTAATTTTGGTCATGAGGTAAGAGGACCACTTAAATTGATGAAGGAAAAATTGGTGAGTGAGAAATCAGAAATTACATTATTGGATTACGTATCAAATTTTAGGGAACGATTAAATAGAGCAGGTGAATTGGCTAGACAACATTTAAAAGTTGCACAAAATGTGATGAAACGGGTAGCAGACAAGAAATCCAAAGTTCGTAGTTTTGCCAGTGGGGATAAAGTTTTAGTGTTGTTACCAGTGGTAGGTGAACCTTTAAAAGCTAGGTTTTGTGGACCATATCAGATTGAAAGGAAATTAAGTGAGGTGAATTATGTGGTAAAAACCCCAGATAGAAGGAAGACTCACCGAGTGCGCCATGTGAATATGTTTAAAAGGTACTTTCAAAGGGAAGGAGGGAAAAAGGAGGAGGTTTTAATGATTCTAACTCAAAGTGATGAACCAAATCCAGATGACTGTGATTTTGACATACCTCAAATTAAATTGGAAAATGAGGATGTTCTTAAAAATTGGGCTAAATTGGTGAGTTACCTTCCAGAAGAAAAACAAACTGACCTGAAAGATTTATTGGTATCACATGGGCAAGTTTGTGGAGATAAATTGGGAATTACTAAAATGGCTATACATGATATAGATGTGGGAAATGCTGTTCCAATCTAATAACATCCAAATAGACTTAACCCTTTAAAATTGGCACAGGTTAACAAAGAGATTGAGAGTATGCTTAAAAATGGCATAATTGAAGTGGGTTGCAGCCAATGGAGCTCACCCATAGTGATGGTACCCAATGGTTGTGTGTGGACTACAGAAAGGTTAATGCAGTGACAAGAACGGACTCTTATCCTATCCCACGTTTGGAGGATTGCATTGAGAAAGTGGGACAATCAGTTTTTATTTCCACATTGGATTTACTTAAAGGTTACTGGCAGGTACCTTTATCTGAAAGGGCGAAGGAGATTTCAGCTTTTGTGACTCCAGGTTGTATATACCAATTCAAAGTTATGCCATTGGGCATGAAAAACGCCCCAGCCACATTTCAACGGTTAACTAACAAAGCCGTTTCAGGATTACCCAATTGTGCAGTATACATCGACGATCTGGTAATTTTCAGCCAGACATGGACGGAACATTTAAAACATCCGATGGAGTTATTCGATCCATTTCAGGAGGCGGGTTTGGTGATAAACCTAGCCAAAAGTGAATTTGGAAAAGCCCAAGTCACTTTCCTTGAGGAGTTTTCAATACCCTCGAGACAAAGGGAAATAATGCGATTTCTCGGCACGAGTGGATTTGATCGAACATTTTTTGCAAATGTTTTGTAGCGTGGTTGCTCCACTGATGGACTTGCTTAAGAAACGTCAAAAATTTCAATGGACAGCAGACTTTCAACAGGCATTTGACTGCCTGAAAACTGTGATAACCAATGCTCCTGTGTTGGAGAATTACAAGGGACTCTGTGATCAGATTGAACTCAAGTATCTGACTTTAAAGAGAAATGCCGAGGTGTAGAGAAATGGATGGATCGTGCAGAGACCTTCTTGTTCAAAGAGACTGTTAATTAAGAAGGATTTCAGTTGGAGGAAGAACAAAAATTGACTATATTATTGTACCTGTTTGCGTGTGTTGTTTTTTTTAAAACTAAAAGCACATTTACTGTGTGCATTTCTTAAAGGTGAAAAATGAAACCATCTTGAAGTTGATGGGTTTTTTTTTCTTGGGGGCAAGGTGTCATGTGAGAGTACCCTTTAAGAAATGGGTGTTTAAGAAATGTACCTTTAAGAAATGGAGCTGCTCGTGTTACTGCAGTGATGTCAGAGTGTGGGTGCAGCTGAGCTCCACTTCTGCTTTTTAGTTTCAGTTTTAGAAAAAG
This sequence comes from Scyliorhinus torazame, assembly GCF_047496885.1. NCBI lineage: Eukaryota > Metazoa > Chordata > Chondrichthyes > Carcharhiniformes > Scyliorhinidae > Scyliorhinus > Scyliorhinus torazame. The sequence continues at coordinate 357,398,842 of NC_092709.1, read as the reverse complement.
CTTGGGTGTGTCCGTGTTTTTTCAGTGAGCTGCACTGCTGTTGATCTCTGCCATCCAAAGACTATTTCTGGATCATTTGGTGAATTCAGAAGAATTATAAATGTTTTCAGTAGTGACTGTAAACTCTGATGTGCTTATGTTCAAAGGTTTGTTAAGTCTTTTGGGTGTAAAAGGATAGCACACAGGTTATTTAATGTTGCATTCTTTGGGGGGTGTATTTGACTTACTGGTTGCTAAGATATTCACTGTTTGTTTTAAAAAGGTTAACTTGAGTTCATAGAATAAACATTGTTTTGTTTTAAAAACCATTGGTCCATGTCTGCTGTACCACACCTGTAGAGTGAGCCGTATGCGCCCCATACCACAATCTATTAAAAGTTGTGGGTCAGGCGAACTCCATGATACACTTTGGGATTCTCTAAACCCTGGCCCATAACAGTGCGTGAGTGTGTGTGTCAGTGAGTGTGTGTATGAGTGTGTGTGTGTGAGTGTGTGTGCATACATGTTTGTGTGAGTATGTGCGTGCATGTGTGTGTCAGTGAGTGTGTGTATGAGTGTGTGTGTGAGTGAGTGTGAGAATGTGTGTGCATGTGCGCGAGTGCGTGTATGTGTGCACGTGTGTGTGAGTATGGGAGTGTGTGTGTGAGTGTGTGTACTGGAAGCAGCCATGTTATACTGAGTTCTAACAAAGACAGAGTACAAGGAGCACTGCATTCATTGAGTTTGAAATAGCCAGCATCCCTTATCTTGCCCTTCAGTGTTGGGTACCTAATCAAATGCTGTTTGGAAATCTAGGTGTACTACGTCTACTGGTCCCACTTTATCTACCCTACTAGTTACATCCTCAAAAACAAATACATTTGTCGAACAAGATTTTCCCTTCGTAAAACGATGATGACTTCTTCTAATCGGAATTTTCTTCTCGAAGTGCATTGTTAAGATTTCCTTCATACTACATTCCAGCATTTTCCCAACAATTTATGTGAGGCTACCTGACTTGCAGTTCACTGTCTTCTCTCCCAATTTTCCTGAAAAGTGTTCCCAACTCCCAAATTAATGGGGACTGTTCCTGATTCTAAGGACAACCAGAGCTAGAACATCCAATATCTCTGCAGCTAACTCTGTTAGAACCCTGGGCTGTAGCTAGTTGAGTTCAAGGATTTGTCAGACTGGACACCCTGAAGCCAACACTTTTTCTCTGTTTACATTAATTGCCTTAATTTCCTCACTTTTGAACCCACAGGTTGCCATCTATTTCTGAGATGAAGGCAGACACAAAATATTTGTTCTTTGCCTCTAGTACCTCGTCAGTCCCCATGCAGATATCCCTTGTCTTTCCTCTAACGTGCCGATGCTTGCCTGAGCTGCTCTCTCCCTTTCCATTTTGAGAATTCTTTCAGAGGGTGCGGGTGTCGTTGGTTGGGTGAGATTTTAGCCCCATTCTGAGCTGTCTTCTTGAACCTCTGCAGTCCTTGAGGTGTAGGTACACCCACTGTGCTGTTAGGGAAGGAGTTCCTGAATTTTGTCCCGGTGACAGTGAAGGAATGACGATATATTCCCAAGTCAGGGTGATGAGTGACTTGGAGGAGAACCTCCAGGTGGTGGGGTTCCCAGGTATCTGCTGCTCTTGTCCTTCTAGATGGCAGTAGTCGTGGGTTTGGAAGGTGCTGCCAAAGGAACCTTGGTGAGTTCCTGCAGTGCATCTTACTTAAGAACATAAGAACTAGGAGCAGGAGTAGGCCATCTGGTCCTTCGGACCTGCTCCGCCATTCAGTAAGATCATATAATAATAATAATCAATTATTATCACAAGTAGGCTTCAATGAAGTTACTGTGAAAAGCCCCGAGTCGCCACATTCCGGCGCCTGTTCGGGGAGGCCGGGACGGGAATTGAACCCGTGCTGCTGGCCTTGTTCTGCATTACAAGCCAGCTGTTTAGTCCACTATGCTAAACCAGCCCAGACCACGGCTGATCTTTTGTGGACTCAGCTCCACTTTCCGGCCCGAACACCATAACCCTTAATCCCTTTATTCTTCAAAAAACTATCTATCTTTATCTTAAAAACATTTAATGAAGGAGCCTCTACTGCTTCACTGGGCAAGGAATTCCATAGATTCACAACCCTTTGGGTGAAGAAGTTCCTCCTAAACTCGGTCTTAAATCTACTTCCCCTTAATTTGAGGCTATGCCCCCTAGTTCTGCTTTCCCCGACCAGTGGAAACAACCTGCCCGCATCTATCCTATCTATTCCCTTCATAATTTTATATGTTTCTATAAGATCGTCCCGCCACCATTGTAGATGGTGCACTCGTCCACCACTGTTGGTCGGCGGTGATGGGAGTAAATGTTTTTTTAAATTAATTTACGGGATGTGGCCGGTCTCAGGTTAGGCCAGCATTTATTGCCCATCCCTAGTTGCCTTACAGAAGGTGCTGGTGAGCTGCTTTCTTGAACCGCTGGAGGCCCCATGGTCGGCTCATGAAGAAAGTAAGGAGGTGTGGGATAGAGGGAAATTTGGCCAATTGGATAAGTAACTGGCTATCGCACAGAAGACAGAGGGTGGTGGTGGATGGAAAGTTTTCAGACTGGAGACCAGTTACCAGCGGTGTACCACGGGGATCAGTGCTGGGTCCTCTGCTATTTGTGATTTTTATCAATGACTTGGAGGAGGGGGCTGAAGGGTGGGTCAGTAAATTTGCTGATGACACCAAGATTGGTGGAGTAGTGGATGAGGTGGAGGGCTGTTGTAGGCTGCAAAGAGACATTGATAGGATGCAGAGCTGGGCCGAAAAATGGCAGATGGAGTTTAACCCTGATAAGTACGAGGTGATTCACTTTGGTAGAAAAAATTTGAATGCGGATTACAGGGTCAACGGCAGGGTTCTGAGGAATGTGGAGGAACAGAGAGATCTTGGGGTTCATGTCCACAGATCTCTGAAGTTTGCCACTCAAGTGGATAGAGCCGTGAAGAAGGCTTATAGTGTGTTAGCGTTTATTAACAGGGGGCTTGAGTTTAAGAGCCGCGGGGTTATGCTGCAACTATACATGACCCTGGTGAGACCACATTTGGAGTATTGTGTGCAGTTCTGGTCACCTCATTATAGGAAGGATGTGGGAGCATTGGAACGGATGCAAAGGAGATTTACCAGGATGCTGCCTGGTTTGCAGGATAGGTCTTATGAGGAAAGGTTGAGAGAGATAGGGCTTTTCTCTTTAGAGCGGAGGAGGATGAGAGGCGACTTAATAGAGGTTTATAAGATAATGAGGGGGATAGATAGAGTGGACGTTCAGAGACTATTTCCTCGGGTGGATGTAGCTGTTACAAGGAGGAATAACTATAAGGTTCAGGGTGGGAGATATAGGAGGGATGTCCGAGGTAGGTTCTTTACTCAGAGCGTGGTTAGGGTGTGGAATGGACTGCCTGCTGTGATAGTGGAGTCGGACACTTTAGGAACTTTCAAGCGGTTATTGGATAGACACATGGAGCACACCAGAATGACAGGGAGTGGGATAGCTTGATCTTGGTTTCGGACAATGCTCGGCACAACATCGAGGGCCGAAGGGCCTGTTCTGTGCTGTACTGTTCTATGTTCTATGTTCAGCTATAGGTACACCCACAGTGCAGTTAGGGATGGAATTCCTGGATGTTGCCCCAGCAACAGTGAACGTTTGTGCCTTTTAGAAGCTGAATAGCATTTGGGGTTTCAGAAGGTGAATTACAGCCCAGAGGATTCCAAGCCTTCGACCTGCACTTAAACCATTAACATGACAAATCCAGAGGTTAGACTCTGTCGTGGAGGAGTTGGTTATTGATTATCCCTCCTCCTTCCAAATCACCATCCCCTCCTCCTTCCCAATCACCATCCCCTCCTCCATCCCAATCACCATCCCCTCCTCCATCCCAATCACCATCCCCTCCTCCATCCCAATCACCATCCCCTCCTCCTTCCCAATCACCATCCCCTCCTCCATCCCAATCACCATCCCCTCCTCCATCCCAATCACCATCCCCTCCTCCATCCCAATCACCATCCCCTCCTCCATCCCAATCACCATCCCCTCCTCCTTCCCAATCACCATCCCTTCCTCCATCCCAATCACCATCCCCTCCTCCATCCCAATCACCATTCCCTCCTCCATCCCAATCACCATCCCCTCCTCCATCCCAATCACCATCCCCTCCTCCATCCCAATCAAAAACCCCTCCTCCATCCCAATCACCATCCCCTCCTCCATCCCAATCACCATTCCCTCCTCCTTCCGAATCACCATCCCGTCCTCATTCCGAATCACCATCCCCTCCTCCTTCCGAATCACCATCCCCTCCTCCATCCCAATCACCATCCCCTCCTCCATCCCAATCACCATGCCCTCCTCCATCCCAATCACCATCACCTCCTCCATCCCAATCACCATCCCCTCCTCCTTACGAATCACCATCCCCTCCTCCATTCAAATCACCATCCCCTCCTCCATCCCAATCACCATCCCCTCCTCCTTACGAATCACCATCCCCTCCTCCATTCAAATCACCATCCCCTCCTCCATCCCAATCACCATCCCCTCCTCCTTCCCAATCACCATCCCCTCCTCCATCCCAATCACCATCCCCTCCTCCTTACGAATCACCATCCCCTCCTCCATTCAAATCACCATCCCCTCCTCCATCCCAATCACCATCCCCTCCTCCATCCCAATCACCATCCCCTCCTCCATCCCAATCACCATCCCCTCCACCATCCCCTCATCTATCCCAGTCACCATGCCCTCCTCCTTCCCGATCACCATTCCCTCCTCAATCCAAATCACCATTCCCTCCTCCATCCCGATCACCATCCCCTCCTCCATCCCAATCATCATCCCCTCCTCCATCCCAATCACCATCCCCTCCTCCATCCCAATCACCATCCCCTCCACCATCCCCTCATCTATCCCAGTCACCATGCCCTCCTCCTTCCCGATCACCATTCCCTCCTCAATCCAAATCACCATGCCCTCCTCCTTCCCAATCACCATCCCCTCCTCCTTCCCAATCACCATCCCCTCCTCCATCCCAATCACCAACCCCTCCTCCATCCCAATCACCATGCCCTCCTCCTTCCCAATCACCATACCCTTCTCCTTCCCAATCACCATCCCCTCCTCCATCCCAATCACCATCCCCTCCTCCATCCCAATCACCATCCCCTCCTCCATCTCAATCACAATCCCCTCCTCCATCCCAATCACCATCCCCTCCTCCTTTCCAATCACCATCCCCTCCTCCATCCCAATCACCATCCCCTCCTCCTTCCCAATCACCATCCCCTCCTCCATCTCAATCACAATCCCCTCCTCCATCCCAATCACCATCCCCTCCTCCTTCCCAATCACCATCCCCTCCTCCTTCCCAATCACCATCCCCTCCTCCATCTCAATCACCATCCCCTCCTCCATCCCGATCACCATCCCCTCCTCCATCCCGATCATCATCCCCTCCTCCATCCCAATCATCATCCCCTCCTCCATCCCAATCACCATCCTCTCCTCCATCCCAATCACCATCCCCTCCTCCATCCCAATCACCATCCCCTCCTCCATCCCAATCACCAACCCCTCCTCCATCCCAATCACCATGCCCTCCTCCTTCCCAATCACCATACCCTTCTCCTTCCCAATCACCATCCCCTCCTCCATCCCAATCACCATCCCCTCCTCCATCCCAATCACCATCCCCTCCTCCATCCCAATCACCATCCCCTCCTCCATCCCAATCACCATCCCCTCCTCCATCCCAATCACCAACCCCTCCTCCATCCCAATCACCATGCCCTCCTCCTTCCCAATCACCATACCCTTCTCCTTCCCAATCACCATCCCCTCCTCCATCCCAATCACCATCCCCTCCTCCATCCCAATCACCATCCCCTCCTCCATCTCAATCACAATCCCCTCCTCCATCCCAATCACCATCCCCTCCTCCTTCCAAATCACCATCCCCTCCTCCATCCCAATCACCATCCCCTCCTCCTTCCCAATCACCATCCCCTCCTCCATCTCAATCACAATTCCCTCCTCCATCCCAATCACCATCCCCTCCTCCATCCCAATCACAAACCCTCCTCCATCCCAATCACCATCCCCTCCTCCATCCCAATCACCATCCACTCCTCCATCTCAATCACCATCCCCTCCTCCATCCCAATCACCATCCCCCCTCCATCTCAATCACCATCCCCTCCTCCATCCCAATCATCATCCCCTCCATCCCAATCATCATCCCCTCCTCCATCTCAATCACCATCCCCTCCTCCATCCCAGTCACCATCCCCTCCTCCATCCCAATCACCATCCCCTCCTCCATCCCAGTCACCATCCCCTCCTCCATCCCAATCACCATCCCCTCCTCCATCCCAGTCACAATCCCCTCCTCCATCCCAGTCACCACCCCCTCCTCCATCCCAGTCACCATCCCCTCCTCCATCCCAATCACCATCCCCTCCTCCTTCCGAATCACCATCCACTCCTCCATGGATAGAGCAGGGACAGGAATGGATGTTGCAGGTTCCGGGGTTTAGGTGTTTTAGTAAGCTCAGAGAAGGAGGCAAAAGAGGGGGAGGTGTGGCGCTGCTAGTCAAGAGCAGTATTACGGTGGCGGAGTGGATGCTAGATGGGGACTCATCCTCCGAGGTGGTATGGGCTGAGGTTAGAAACATGAAAGGAGAGGTCACACTGTTGGGAGTCTTCTATAGGCCTCCAAATAGTTCTAGGGATGTAGAGGAAAGGATGGCGACGATTATCCTGGATAAGAGCAAAAGTAACAGGGTAGTTATTATGGGAGACTTTAACTTTCCAAATATTGACTGGAAAAGATATAGTTCGAGTACATTAGATGGGTCGTTTTTTGTACAGTGTGTGCAGGAGGGTTTCTTGACACAATATGTTGACAGGCCAACAAGAGGCGAGGCCACGTTGGATTTGGTTTTGGGTAATGAACCAGGCCAGGTGTTGGATTTGGAGGTAGGAGAGCACTTTGGGGACAGTGACCCAATTCGGTGACGTTTACGTTAATGATGGAAAGGGATAAGTATACACCGCAGGGCAAGAGTTATAGCTGGGGGAAGGGCAATTATGATGCCATTAGACGTGACTTGGGGGGGATAAGGGGGAGAAGTAGGCTGCAAGTGTTGGGCACACTGGATAAGTGGAGCTTGTTCAAGGATCAGCTACTGCGTGTTCTTGATAAGTATGTACCGGTCAGGCAGGGAGGAAGGCGTCGAGCGAGGGAACCGTGGTTTACCAAAGAAGTGGAATCCCTTGTTAAGAGGAAGAAGGAGGCCTATGTGAAGATGAGGTGTGAAGTTTCAGTTGGGGCGATGGATAGTTACAAGGTAGCGAGGAAGGATCTAAAGAGAGAGCTAAGACGAGCAAGGAGGGGACATGAGAAGTATTTGGCAGGTAGGATCAAGGAAAATCCAAAAGCTTTCTATAGGTATGTCAGGAATAAGCGAATGACTAGGGAAAGAGGAGGACCAGTCAAGGACAGGGATGGGAAGTTGTGTGTGGAGTCTGAAGAGATAGGCGAGATACTAAATGAATATTTTTCGTCAGTATTCACTCAGGAAAAAGATAATGTTGTGGAGGAGAATGCTGAGACCCAGGCTAATAGAATAGATGGCATTGAGGTACGTAGGGAAGAGGTGTTGGCAATTCTGGACAGGCTGAAAATAGATAAGTCCCCAGGTCCTGATGGGATTTATCCTCGGATTCTCTGGGAGGCCAGGGACGAGATTGCTGGACCTTTGGCTTTGATTTTTATGTCATCATTGGCTACAGGAATAGTGCCAGAGGACTGGAGGATAGCAAATGTGGTCCCTTTGTTCAAAAAGGGGAGCAGAGACAACCCCGTCAACTATAGACCGGTGAGCCTCACGTCTGTAGTGGGTAAAGTCTTGGAGGGGATTATAAGAGACAAGATTTATAATCATCTAGATAGGAATAATATGATCAGGGATAGTCAGCATGGCTTTGTGAAGGGTAGGTCATGCCTCACAAACCTTATCGAGTTCTTTGAGAAGGTGACTGAACAGGTAGACGAGGGTAGAGCAGTTGATGTGGTGTATATGGATTTCAGCAAAGCGTTTGATAAGGTTCCCCACGGTAGGCTATTGCAGAAAATACGGAGGCTGGGGATTGAGGGTGATTTAGAGATGTGGATCAGAAATTGGCTAGCTGAAAGAAGACAGAGGGTGGTGGTTGATGGGAAATGTTCAGAATGGAGTTCAGTTACAAGTGGAGTACCACAAGGATCTGTTCTGGGGCCGTTGCTGTTTGTCATTTTTATCAATGACCTAGAGGAAGGCGCAGAAGGGAGGGTGCGTAAATTTGCAGACGATACTAAAGTCGGTGGTGTTGTCGATAGTGTGGAAGGATGTAGCAGGGTACAGAGGGACATAGATAAGCTGCAGAGCTAGGCTGAGAGGTGGCAAATGGAGTTTAATGTAGAGAAGTGTGAGGTGATTCACTTTGGAAGGAATAACAGGAATGTGGAATATTTGGCTAATGGTAAAGTTCTTGGAAGTGTGGATGAGCAGAGGGATCTAGGTGTCCATGTACATAGATCCCTGAAAGTTGCCACCCAGGTTCATAGGGTTGTGAAGAAGGCCTATGGAGTGTTGGCCTTTATTGGTAGAGGGATTGAGTTCCGGAGTCAGGAGGTCATGTTGCAGCTGTACAGAACTCTGGTACGGCCGCATTTGGAGTTGCGTACAGTTCTGCTCACCGCATTATAGGAAGGACGTGGAGGCTTTGGAGCGGGTGCAGAGGAGATTTACCAGGATGTTGCCTGGTATGGAGGGAAAATCTTATGAGGAAAGGCTGATGGACTTGAGGTTGTTTTCGTTGGAGAGAAGAAGGTTAAGAGAAGACTTAATAGAGGCATACAAAATGATCAGGGAGTTAGATAGGGTGGACAGTGAGAGCCTTCTCCCGCGGATGGAAATGGCTGGCACGAGGGGACATAGCTTTAAACTGAGGGGTAATAGATATAGGACAGAGGTCAGAGGTAGGTTCTTTACACAAAGAGTAGTGAGGCCGTGGAATGCCCTACCTGCTACAGTAGTGAACTCGCCAACATTGAGGGCATTTAAAAGTTTATTGGATAAACATATGGATGATAATGGCATAGTGTAGGTTAGATGGCTTTTGTTTCGGTGCAACATCGTGGGCCGAAGGGCCTGTACTACGCTGTATCGTTCTATGTTCTATGTTCTATGTTCCATCCCAATCACCATCTCCTCCTCCTTCCCAATCACCATCCCTCCTACTTCCCAATCACCACGCCCTCCTCCATCACAATCACCATCCCCTCCTCCATCCCAATCACAATCCACTCCTCCTTCCCAATCACCATCACCTTCTCCTTCCCAATCACCATCCCGCCTCCATCCCAATCACCATCCCCTCCTCCTTCCCAATCACCATCCCCTCCTCCATCCCAATCACCACCCCCTCCTCCATCCCAATCACCATGCCCTCCTCCATCCCAATCACCATCCCCTCCTACTTTCCAATCACTATCCCCTCCTCCATCCCAATCACCATCCACTCCTCCATCCCAATCACCATCCCCTCCTCCATCCCAATCACCATCCCCTCCTCCATCCCAATCACCATCCCCTCCTCCATCCGAACCAACATTCCCTCCTCCATCCCAATCACCATCCCCTCCTCCTTCCCAATCACCATCCCCACCTCGTTCCCAATCACCATCCCCTCCTCCATCCCAATCACCATCCCCTCCTCCATCCCAATCACCATCCCCTATTCCATTCCAATTACCATCCCCTCCTCCTTCCCAATCACCATTCCCTCCTCCATCCCAATCACCATCCCCTCCTCCATCCCAATCACCATCCCCACCTCCTTTCCAATCACCATCCCCTCCTCCATCCCAGTCACCATCCCCTCCTACTTCCCAATCACCATCCCCTCCTCCATCCCAATCGCCATCCCCTCCTCCATCCCAATCACCATCCCCTCCTCCATCCCAATCACCATCCCCTCCTCCATCCCAATCACCATCCCCTCCTCCATCCCAATCACCATCCCCTCCTCCATCCCAATCACCTTTCCCTCCTCCATCCCAATCACCATCCCCTCCTCCATCCCAATCACCATCCCCTCCTCCATCCCAATCACCATCCCCCCTCCATCCCAATCACCATCCCCTCCTCCATCCCAATCACCATCCCCTCCTCCCCAATCACAAACCCTCCTCCTTCCCAATCACCATCCCATCCTCCATCCCAATCACCATCCCCACCTCCATCCTAATCACCATCCCCTCCTCCATCCCAACCACCATCCCCTCCTCCATCCCAATCACCATCCCCTCCTCCTTCCCAATCACCATTCCCTCCTCCATCCCAATTACCATCCCCTCCTCCATCCCAATCGCCATCCCCCCCATTCCAGTCACCATCCCCTCCTCCTTCCCAATCACAAACCCTTCTCCATCCCAATCACCATCCCCTCATCCATCCCAATCACCATCCCCTCCTCCATCCCAATCACCATCCACTCCTCCTTCCCAATCACAAACCATTCTCATTCGCAATCACCGTCCCATCCTCCATCCCAATCACCATCCCCTCCTCCATCCCTATCACCAACGCTTCCTCCATCCCAATCACCATCCCCTCCTCCATCCCAATCACCATACCCTCCTCCTTCCCAATCACCATCGCCTCCTCCTTCGCTATCACCATCTCCTCCTCCATCCCAATCACCATCCCCTCCTCCATCCCAATCACCATCCGCTCCTACTTCCCAATCACCATCCCCTCCTCCATCCCAATCACCATCCCCTCCTCCATCCCAATCACCAACCCCTCCCCCATCCCAATCACCATCCCCTCCTCCTTCCCAATCACAAACCCTTCTCCTTCCCAATCACCATCCTTTCCTCCATGCCAATAACCATCCCCTCCTCCATCCCAAGCACCATCCCCTCCTCCTTCCCAATCACCATCCCCTCCTCCTTCCCAATCACCATCCCCTCCTCCATCCCAATCACCATCCCCTCCTCCATCCCAATCACCATCCCCTCATCCTTCCCAATCACCATTCCCTCCTCCATCCCAATCACCATCCCCTCCTCCATCCCAATTACCATCCCCTCCTCCTTCCCAATAACAAACCCTTCTCCTTCCCAATCAACATCCCCTCCTCCATCCCAATCACCATCCCCTCCTCCATCCCAATCACCATCCCCTCCTCCTTCCCAATCACCATCCTCTCCTCCATCCCAATCACCATCCCCTCCTCCATCCCAATCACCATCCTCTCCTCCATCCCAATCACCATCCCCTCCTCCATCCCAATCACCATCCCCTCCTCCTTCCCAATCACCATTCCCTCCTCCATCCCAATCACCATCCCCTCCTCCATCCCAATCACCATCCCCTCCTCCTTCCCAATCACCATCCTCTCCTCCATCCCAATCACCATCCCCTCCTCCATCCCAATCACCATCCCCTCCTCCTTCCCAATCACCATTCCCTCCTCCATCCCAATCACCATCCCCTCCTCCATCTCAATCACCATCCCCTCCTCCATCTCAATCACCATCCCCTCCTCCATCCCAGTCACCATCCCCTCCTCCATCCCAATCACCATCCCCTCCTCCATCTCAATCACCATCCCCTCCTCCATCTCAATCACCATCCCCTCCTCCATCCCAGTCACCATCCCCTCCTCCATCCCAATCACCATCCCCTCCTCCATCCCAATCACCATCCGCTCCTACTTCCCAATCACCATCCCGTCCTCCATCCCAATCACCATCCCCTCCTCCATCCCAATCACCATCCCCTCCTCCATCCCAATCACCATCCCCTCCCCCATCCCAATCACCATCCCCTCCTCCATCCCAATCACCATCCCCTCCTCCTTCCCAATCACCATCCCCTCCTCCATCCCAATCACCATCCCCTCCTCCATCCCAATCACCATCCCCTCCTCCATCTCAATCACCATCCCCTCCTCCATCTCAATCACCATTATCTCGTCCATCCCAGTCACCATCCCGTCCTCCATCCCAATCACCATCCCCTCCTCGATCCCAATCACCATCCCCTCCTCCATCCCAATCACCATCCCCTCCTCCATCCCAATCACCATCCCCTCCTCCGTCCCAATCACCATCCCCTCCTCCTTCTCAATCACCATCCCCTCCTCATTCCCAATCACCATTCCCTCCTCCATCCCAATAACCATCCCCTCATCCATCCCAATCACCATCCCCTCCTCCTTCCCAATCACCATCCCCTCCTCCATCCCAATCACCATCCCCTTCTCCTTCCCAATCACCATCCACTCCTCCATCCCAATCACCATCCCCTCCTCCATCCCAATCACCATCCCCTCCTCCATCTCAATCACCATCCTCTCCTCCATCTCAATCACCATTCCCTCCTCCATCCCAGTCACCATTCCCTCCTCCATCCCAATCACCATCCCCTCCTCCATCCCAGTCACAATCCCCTCCTCCATCCCTGTCACCACGCCCTCCTCCATCCCAGTCACCATCCCCTCCTCCATCCCAATCACCATCCCCTCCTCCATCCCAATCACCATCCCGTCGTCCTTCCGAATCACCATCCCCTCCTCCATCCCAATCACCATCCCCTCCTCCATTCCAATCACCATCTCCTCCTCCATCCCAATCACCATCTCGTTCTCCTTCTCAATCACCATCCCCTCCTCCATCCCAATCACCATCCCCTCCTCCATCCCAATCACCATCCCCTCCTCCTTCCCAATCACCATCCCCTCCTCCATCCCAATCACCATCCCCTCTTCCTTCCAAATCACCGTTCCCTCCTCCATCCGATTCACCATCCCCTCCTCCATGCCAATCACCATCCCGTCGTCCTTCCGAATCACCATCCCCTCCTCCATCCCAATCACCATCCCCTCCTCCATTCCAATCACCATCTCCTCCTCCATCCCAATCACCATCTCGTTCTCCTTCTCAATCACCATCCCCTCCTCCATCCCAATCACCATCCCCTCCTCCATCCCAATCCCCATCCCCTCCTCCATCCCAATCACCATCCCCTCCTCCATCTCAATCACCATTATCTCGTCCATCCCAGTCACCATCCCGTCCTCCATCCCAATCACCATCCCCTCCTCGATCCCAATCACCATCCCCTCCTCCATCCCAATCACCATCCCCTCCTCCATCCCAATCACCATCCCCTCCTCCGTCCCAATCACCATCCCCTCTTCCGTCCCAATCACCATCCCCTCCTCCGTCCCAATCACCATCCCCTCCTCCTTCCCAATCACCATCCCCTCCTCATTCCCAATCACCATCCCCTCCTCCATCCCAATAACCATCCCCTCATCCATCCCAATCACCATCCCCTCCTCCTTCCCAATCACCATCCCCTCCTCCATCCCAATCACCATCCACTCCTCCTTCCCAATCACCATCCCCTCCTCCATCCCAATCACCATCCCCTCCTCCATCCCAATCACCATCCCCTCCTCCATCTCAATCACCATCCTCTCCTCCATCTCAATCACCATTCCCTCCTCCATCCCAGTCACCATCCCCTCCTCCATCCCAATCACCATCCCCTCCTCCATCCCAGTCACCATCCCCTCCTCCATCCCAATCACCATCCCCTCCTCCATCCCAATCACCATCCCGTCGTCCTTCCGAATCACCATCCCCTCCTCCATCCCAATCACCATCCCCTCCTCCATTCCAATCACCATCCCCTCCTCCATCCCAATCACCATCCCGTCGTCCTTCCGAATCACCATCCCCTCCTCCTTCCCAATCACCATCTCCTCCTCCATCCCAATCACCATCCCCTCCTTTATCCCAATCTCAATACCCTCCTCCTTCCCGATCACCATCCCCTCCTCCTTCCCGATCACCATTCCCTCCTCCATCCCGATCACCATACCCTCCTCCATCCCAGTCACCATCCCCTCCTCCATCCCAATCACCATCTCCTCCTCCATCCCAATCACCATTCCCTCCTCCATCCCAATCACCATCCCCTCCTCCTTCCCAATCACCATCCTCTCCTCCATCCCAATCACCATCCCCTCCTCCATTCCAATCACCATCCCCTCCTCCTTCCCAATCACCATCCCCTCCTCCATCCCAATCACCATCCCCTCCTCCTTCCCAATCACCATCCCCTCCTCCATCCCAATCACCATCCCCTCCTCCTTCCCAATCACCATACCCTCCTCCATCCAAATCACCATCCCCTCCTCCTTCCCAATCACCATCCCCTCCTCCATCTCAATCACCATCCCCTCCTCCATCCCAGTCACCATCCCCTCCTCCATCCCAATCACCATCCCCTCCTCCATCCCAATCACCATCCGCTCCTACTTCCCAATCACCATCCCCTCCTCCATCCCAATCACCATCCCCTCCTCCTTCCCAATCACCATCCCCTCCCCCATCCCAATCACCATCCCCTCCTCCATCCCAATCACCATCCCCTCCTCCTTCCCAATCACCATCCCCTCCTCCATCCCAATCACCATCCCCTCTTCCTTCCAAATCACCGTTCCCTCCTCCATCCGATTCACCATCCCCTCCTCCATCCCAATCACCATCCCCTCCTCCTTCCCAATCACCATCCCCTCCTCCATCCCAATCACCATCCCTCTCTTCCTTCCAAATCACCGTTCCCTACTCCATCCGATTCACCATCCCCTCCTCCATCCCAATCACCATCCCCTCCTCCATCTCAATCACCATCCCCTCGTCCATCCCAGTCACCATCCCGTCCTCCATCCCAATCACCATCCCCTCCTCGATCCCAATCACCATCCCCTCCTCCATCCCAATCACCATCCCCTCCTCCATCCCAATCACCATCCCCTCCTCCATCCCAATCACCATCCCCTCCTCCGTCCCAATCACCATCCCCTCTTCCATCCCAATCACCATCCCCTCCTCCGTCCCAATCACCAACCCCTCCTCCTTCCCAATCACCATCCCCTCCTCCTTCCCAATCACCATTCCCTCCTCCATCCCAATAACCATCCCCTCATCCATCCCAATCACCATCCCCTCCTCCTTCCCAATCACCATTCCCTCCTCCTTCCCAATCACCATCCCCTCCTCCTTCCCAATCACCATTCCCTCCTCCTTCCCAATCACCATCCCCTCCTCCATCCCAATCACCATCCCCTCCTCCATCCCAATCACCATCCCCTCCTCCATCTCAATCACCATCCTCTCCTCCATCTCAATCACCATTCCCTCCTCCATCCCAGTCACCATCCCCTCCTCCATCCCAATCACCATCCCCATCACCATCCCCTCCTCCATCCCAGTCACAATCCCCTCCTCCATCCCAGTCACCACGCCCTCCTCCATCCCAGTCACCATCCCCTCCTCCATCCCAATCACCATCCCCTCCTCCATCCCAATCACCATCCCGTCGTCCTTCCGAATCACCATCCCCTCCTCCATCCCAATCACCATCCCCTCCTCCATTCCAATCACCATCTCCTCCTCCATCCCAATCACCATCTCGTTCTCCTTCTCAATCACCATCCCCTCCTCCATGCCAATCACCAACCCGTCCTCCATCCCAATCACCATCCCCTCCTCCTTCCCAATCACCATCCACTCCTCCATCCCAATCACCATCTCCTCCTCCTTCCCAATCACCATCACCTCCTACTTCCCAATCAACATGCTCTCCTCCATCCCAATCACCATCTCCTCCTCCATCCCAATCACCATCCCCTCCTCCTTCCCAATCACCATCCCCTCCTCCTTCCCAATCACCATCCCCTCCTCAATCCCAATCACCATCCCCTCCTCCATCCCAATCACCATCCCCTCCTCCTTCCCAATCACCATTCCGTCCTCTATCCCAGTTACCATCCCCTCCTCCATCCCTATCACCATTTCCTCCTCCATCCCAATCACCATCCCCTTATCCATTACAATCACCATCCCCTCCTCCATCCCAATCACCATCCCCTCCTCCATCCCAATCACCGTTCCCTCCTCCATCCCAATCGCCATCCCCTCCTCCATCTCAATCACCATCCCCTCCTCCATCTCAATCACCATCCCCTCGTCCATCCCAGTCACCATCCCCTCCTCCATCCCAATCACCATCCCCTCCTCGATCCCAATCACCATCCCCTCCTCCATCCCGATCACCATCCCCTCCTCCGTCCCAATCACCATCCCCTCCTCCTTCCCAATCAACATCCCCTCCTCCATCCCAATCACCATCCCCTCTTCCATCCCAATCACCATCCCCTCCTCCGTCCCAATCACCATCCCCTCCTCCTTCCCAATCACCATCCCCTCCTCCTTCCGAATCACCATTCCCTCCTTCATCCCAATAACCATCCCCTCATCCATCCCAATCACCATTCCCTCCTCCTTCCCAATCACCATCCCCTCCTCCATCCCAATCACCATCCCCTCCTCCTTCCCAATCACCATCCCCTCCTCCATCCAAATCACCATCCCCTCCTCCATCTCAATCACCATCCCCTCCTCCATCTCAATCACCATTCTCTCCTCCATCCCAATCACCATCCCCTCCTCCATCCCAATCACCATCCCCTCCTCCATCCCAATCACCATCCCCTCCTCCATCCCAATCACCATCCCCTCCTCCTTCCCAATCACCATCCCCTCCTCCATCCCAATCACCATCCCCTCCTCCATCCCAATCACCATCCCCTCCTCCATCCCAGTCACCATCCTCTCCTCCATCCCAATCACCATCACCTCCTACTTCCCAATCAACATGCTCTCCTCCATCCCAATCACCATCCCCTCCTCCTTCCCAATCATCATCCCCTCCTCCTTCCCAATCACCATCACCTCCTCAATCCCAATCACCATCCCCTCCTCCATCCCAATCACCATCCCCTCCTCCTTCCCAATCACCGTTCCCTCCTCTATCCCAGTTACCATCCCCTCCTCCATCCCTATCACCATTCCCTCCTCCATCCCAATCACCATCCCCTCATCCATTACAATCACCGTCCCCTCCTCCATCCCAATCGCCATCCCCTCCTCCCCAATCACAAACCCTTCTCCTTCCCAATCACCATCCCATCCTCCATCCCAATCACCATCCCCTCCTCCATCCCAATCACCATCACCTCCTCCATCCCAATCACCATCCCCTCCTCCTTCCCAATCATAAACCCTTCTCCTTCCGAATCACCATCCCCTCCTCCTTCCCAATCACAAACCCTCCTCCTTCCCAATCACCATCCCATCCTCCATCCAATCACCATCCCCTCCTCCATCGCTATCACCATCCCCTCCTCCTTCCCAATAACCATCCCCTCCTCCATCCCAATCACCATTCCCTCCTCCATCCCAATCACCATCCCCTCCTCCATCCCAATCACCATCCCCTCCTCCATCCCAATCAGCATCCCTTTCTCCTTCCCAATCACCATCCCATCCTCCATCCCAATCACCACCCCCTCCTCCATCCCAATCACCATCCCCTCCTCCATCCCAATCACCATACCCTCCTCCTTCACAATCACCATCCCCTCCTCCATCCCAATCACCATCCCCTCCTCCTTCCCAATCACCATCCCCTCCTCCATCCCAATCGCCACCCCCTCATCCATCCCAATCACCATCCCGTCCTCCATCCCAATCACCATCCCCTCCTCGATCCCAATCACCATCCCCTCCTCCATCCCAATCACCATCCCCTCCTCCATCCCAATCACCATCCCCTCCTCCATCCCAATCACCATCCCCTCCTCCGTCCCAATCACCATCCCCTCTTCCATCCCAATCACCATCCCCTCCTCCGTCCCAATCACCATCCCCTCCTCCTTCCCAATCACCATCCCCTCCTCCTTCCCAATCACCATTCCCTCCTCCATCCCAATAACCATCCCCTCATCCATCCCAATCACCATCCCCTCCTCCTTCCCAATCACCATTCCCTCCTCCTTCCCAATCACCATCCCCTCCTCCTTCCCAATCACCATTCCCTCCTCCTTCCCAATCACCATCCCCTCCTCCATCCCAATCACCATCCCCTCCTCCATCCCAATCACCATCCCCTCCTCCATCTCAATCACCATCCTCTCCTCCATCTCAATCACCATTCCCTCCTCCATCCCAGTCACCATCCCCTCCTCCATCCCAATCACCATCCCCATCACCATCCCCTCCTCCATCCCAGTCACAATCCCCTCCTCCATCCCAGTCACCACGCCCTCCTCCATCCCAGTCACCATCCCCTCCTCCATCCCAATCACCATCCCCTCCTCCATCCCAATCACCATCCCGTCGTCCTTCCGAATCACCATCCCCTCCTCCATCCCAATCACCATCCCCTCCTCCATTCCAATCACCATCTCCTCCTCCATCCCAATCACCATCTCGTTCTCCTTCTCAATCACCATCCCCTCCTCCATGCCAATCACCAACCTGTCCTCCATCCCAATCACCAACCCCTCCTCCTTCCCAATCACCATCCACTCCTCCATCCCAATCACCATCTCCTCCTCCTTCCCAATCACCATCACCTCCTACTTCCCAATCAACATGCTCACCTCCATCCCAATCACCATCTCCTCCTCCATCCCAATCACCATCCCCTCCTCCTTCCCAATCACCATCCCCTCCTCCTTCCCAATCACCATCCCCTCCTCAATCCCAATCACCATCCCCTCCTCCATCCCAATCACCATCCCCTCCTCCTTCCCAATCACCATTCCCTCCTCTATCCCAGTTACCATCCCCTCCTCCATCCCTATCACCATTTCCTCCTCCATCCCAATCACCATCCCCTCATCCATTACAATCACCATCCCCTCCTCCATCCCAATCACCATCCCCTCCTCCATCCCAATCACCGTTCCCTCCTCCATCCCAATCGCCATCCCCTCCTCCATCTCAATCACCATCCCCTCCTCCATCTCAATCACCATCCCCTCGTCCATCCCAGTCACCATCCCCTCCTCCATCCCAATCACCATCCCCTCCTCGATCCCAATCACCATCCCCTCCTCCATCCCGATCACCATCCCCTCCTCCGTCCCAATCACCATCCCCTCCTCCTTCCCAATCAACATCCCCTCCTCCATCCCAATCACCATCCCCTCTTCCATCCCAATCACCATCCCCTCCTCCGTCCCAATCACCATCCCCTCCTCCTTCCCAATCACCATCCCCTCCTCCTTCCGAATCACCATTCCCTCCTTCATCCCAATAACCATCCCCTCATCCATCCCAATCACCATCCCCTCCTCCTTCCCAATCACCATCCCCTCCTCCATCCCAATCACCATCCCCTCCTCCTTCCCAATCACCATCCCCTCCTCCATCCAAATCACCATCCCCTCCTCCATCTCAATCACCATCCCCTCCTCCATCTCAATCACCATTCTCTCCTCCATCCCAATCACCATCCCCTCCTCCATCCCAATCACCATCCCCTCCTCCATCCCAATCACCATCCCCTCCTCCATCCCAATCACCATCCCCTCCTCCTTCCCAATCACCATCCCCTCCTCCATCCCAATCACCATCCCCTCCTCCATCCCAATCACCATCCCCTCCTCCATCCCAGTCACAATCCCCTCCTCCATCCCAGTCACCACGCCCTCCTCCATCCCAGTCACCATCCCCTCCTCCATCCCAATCACCATCCCCTCCTCCATCCCAATCACCATCCCGTCGTCCTTCCGAATCACCATCCCCTCCTCCATCCCAATCACCATCCCCTCCTCCATTCCAATCACCATCTCCTCTTCCATCCCAATCACCATCTCGTTCTCCTTCTCAATCACCATCCCCTCCTTCATGCCAATCACCAACCCGTCCTCCATCCCAATCACCATCACCTCCTACTTCCCAATCAACATGCTCTCCTCCATCCCAATCACCATCCCCTCCTCCTTCCCAATCATCATCCCCTCCTCCTTCCCAATCACCATCACCTCCTCAATCCCAATCACCATCCCCTCCTCCATCCCAATCACCATCCCCTCCTCCTTCCCAATCACCGTTCCCTCCTCTATCCCAGTTACCATCCCCTCCTCCATCCCTATCACCATTCCCTCCTCCATCCCAATCACCATCCCCTCATCCATTACAATCACCGTCCCCTCCTCCATCCCAATCGCCATCCCCTCCTCCCCAATCACAAACCCTTCTCCTTCCCAATCACCATCCCATCCTCCATCCCAATCACCATCCCCTCCTCCATCCCAATCACCATCACCTCCTCCATCCCAATCACCATCCCCTCCTCCTTCCCAATCATAAACCCTTCTCCTTCCGAATCACCATCCCCTCCTCCTTCCCAATCACAAACCCTCCTCCTTCCCAATCACCATCCCATCCTCCATCCAATCACCATCCCCTCCTCCATCGCTATCACCATCCCCTCCTCCTTCCCAATAACCATCCCCTCCTCCATCCCAATCACCATTCCCTCCTCCATCCCAATCACCATCCCCTCCTCCATCCCAATCACCATCCCCTCCTCCATCCCAATCAGCATCCCTTTCTCCT
This sequence comes from Scyliorhinus torazame, assembly GCF_047496885.1. Lineage (NCBI taxonomy): Eukaryota > Metazoa > Chordata > Chondrichthyes > Carcharhiniformes > Scyliorhinidae > Scyliorhinus > Scyliorhinus torazame. The sequence continues at coordinate 357,378,281 of NC_092709.1, read as the reverse complement.
TCCCAATCACCATCCCATCCTCCATCCCAATCACCACCCCCTCCTCCATCCCAATCACCATCCCCTCCTCCATCCCAATCACCATACCCTCCTCCTTCACAATCACCATCCCCTCCTCCATCCCAATCACCATCCCCTCCTCCTTCCCAATCACCATCCCCTCCTCCATCCCAATCGCCACCCCCTCCTCCATCCCAATCACCATCCCCTCCTCCATCCCAATCACCATCCCCTCCTCCTTCCCAATCACCATCCCCTCCTCCATCCCAATCACCATCCACTCCTCCATCCCAAACACCATCCCCTCCTCCATCCCAATCACCATCCCCTCCTCCATCCCAATCACCATCCCCTCCTCCATCCCAATCACCATCCCCTCCTCCATCCCAATCACCATCCCCCCCTCCATCACAATCACCATCCCCTCCTCCATCCCAATCACCATCCCCTCCTCCATCCCAATCACCATCCCCTCCTCCATCCCAATCACCATCCCCTGTTCCATTCCAATTACCATCCCCTCATCCTTCCCAATCACCATTCCCTCCTCCATCCCAGTCACCATCCCCTCCTCCATCCCAATCACCATCCCCACCTCCTTTCCAATCACCATCCCCTCCTCCATCCCAGTCACCATCCCCTCCTACTTCCCAATCACCATCCCCTCCTCCATCCCAATCGCCATCCCCTCCTCCATCCCAATCACCATCCCCTCCTCCATCCCAATCATCATCCCCTCCTCCTTCCCAATCACCATCCCCTCCTCCGTCCCAATCACCATCCCCTCCTCCTTCCCAATCACCATCCCCTCCTCCGTCCCAATCACCATCCCCTCCTCCATCCCAATCACCATCCCCTCCTCCATCCCAATCACCATCCCCTCCTCCTTCCCAATCACCATCCCCTCCTCCATCCCAATCACCATCCCCTCCTCCATCCCAATCACCATCCCCTCCTCCATCCCAATCACCATCCCCTCCTCCATCCCAATCACCTTTCCCTCCTCCATCCCAATCACCATCCCCTCCTCCATCCCAATCACGATCCCCTCCTCCATCCCAATCACCATCCCCTCCTCCATCCCAATCACCATCCCCTCCTCCCCAATCACAAACCCTCCTCCTTCCCAATCACCATCCCATCCTCCATCCCAATCACCATCCCCACCTCCATCCTAATCACCATCCCCTCCTCCATCCCAACCACCATCCCCTCCTCCATCCCAATCACCATCCCCTCCTCCTTCCCAATCACCATTCCCTCCTCCATCCCAATCACCATCCCCTCCTCCATCCCAATCACCATCCCCCCCCATCCCAGTCACCATCCCCTCCTCCTTCCCAATCACAAACCCTTCTCCATCCCAATCACCATCCCCTCATCCATCCCAATCACCATCCCCTCCTCCATCCCAATCACCATCCCCTCCTCCTTCCCAATCACAAACCATTCTCATTCCCAATCACCATCCCATCCTCCTTCCCAATCACCATCCCCTCCTCCATCCCTATCACCAACCCTTCCTCCATCCCAATCACCATCCCCTCCTCCATCCCAATCACCATCCACTCCTCCATCCCAATCACCATACCCTCCTCCTTCCCAATCACCATCGACTCCTCCTTCGCTATCACCATCTCCTCCTCCATCCCAATCACCATCGCCTCCTCCATCCCAATCACCATCCGCTCCTACTTCCCAATCACCATCCCCTCCTCCATCCCAATCACCATCCCCTCCTCCATCCCAATCACCAACCCCTCCTCCATCCCAATCACCATCTCCTCCTCCTTCCCAATCACAAACCCTTCTCCTTCCCAATCACCATCCTTTCCTCCATGCCAATAACCATCCCCTCCTCCTTCTCAATCACCATCCCCTCCTCCATGCCAATCACCAACCCGTCCTCCATCCCAATCACCATCCCCTCCTCCTTCCCAATCACCATCCACTCCTCCATCCCAATCACCATCTCCTCCTCCTTCCCAATCACCATCACCTCCTACTTCCCAATCACCATGCTCTCCTCCATCCCAATCACCATCCCCTCCTCCATCCCAATCACCATCCCCTCCTCCATCCTAATCACCATCCCCTCCTCCATCCCAATCACCATCCCCTCCTCCATCCCAATCACCATCCCCTCCTCCTTCCCAATCACCATCCCCTCCTCAATCCCAATCACCATCCCCTCCTCCATCCCAATCACCATCCCCTCCTCCATCCCAATCACCATCCCCTCCTCCTTCCCAATCACCATTCCCTCCTCTATCCCAGTTACCATCCCCTCCTCCATCCCTATCACCATTCCCTCCTCCATCCCAATCACCATCCCCTCATCCATTCCAATCACCATTCCCTCCTCCATCCCAATCACCATCCCCTCCTCCATCCCAATCACCATCCCCTCCTCCATCCCAATCACCATACCCTCCTCCTTCCCAATCACCATTCCCTCCTCTATCCCAGTTACCATCCCCTCCTCCATCCCTATCACCATTCCCTCCTCCATCCCAATCACCATCCCCTCATCCATTCCAATCACCATCCCATCCTCCATCCCAATCACCATCCCCTCCTCCATCCCAATCACCATCCCCTCCTCCATCCCAATCACCATCCCCTCCTCCTTCCCAATCATAAACCCTTCTCCTTCCGAATCACCATCCCCTCCTCCTTCCCAATCACAAACCCTCCTCCTTCCCAATCACCATCCCATCCTCCATCCAATCACCATCCCCTCCTCCATCGCTATCACCATCCCCTCCTCCTTCCCAATAACCATCCCCTCCTCCATCCCAATCACCATTCCCTCCTCCATCCCAATCACCATCCCCTCCTCCATCCCAATCACCATCCCCTCCTCCATCCCAATCACCATCCCTTCCTCCTTCCCAATCACCATCCCATCCTCCATCACAATCACCACCCCCTCCTCCATCCCAATCACCATCCCCTCCTCCATCCCAATCACCATACCCTCCTCCTTCCCAATCACCATCCCCTCCTCCATCCCAATCACCATCCCCTCCTCCTTCCCAATCACCATCCCCTCCTCCATCCCAATCGCCACCCCCTCTTCCATCCCAATCACCATCCCCTCCTCCATCCCAATCACCATCCCCTCCTCCATCCCAATCACCATTCCCTCCTCCATCCCAATCACCATCCCCTCCTCCATCCCAATCACCATCCCCTCCTCCATCCCAATCAGCATCCCTTCCTCCTTCCCAATCACCATCCCATCCTCCATCCCAATCACCACCCCCTCCTCCATCCCAATCACCATCCCCTCCTCCATCCCAATCACCATACCCTCCTCCTTCCCAATCACCATCCCCTCCTCCATCCCAATCACCATCCCCTCCTCCTTCCCAATCACCATCCCCTCCTCCATCCCAATCGCCACCCCCTCCTCCATCCCAATCACCATCCCCTCCTCCATCCCAATCACCATCACCTCCTCCTTCCCAATCACCATCCCCTCCTCCATCCCAATCACCATCCACTCCTCCATCCCAATCACCATCCCCTCCTCCATCCCAATCACCATCCCCTCCTCCATCCCAATCACCATCCCCTCCTCCATCCCAACCAACATTCCCTCCTCCATCCCAATCACCATCCCCTCCTCCTTCCCAATCACCATCCCCACCTCCTTCCCAATCACCATCCCCTCCTCCATCCCAATCACCATCCCCTCCTCCATCCCAATCACCATCCCCTCCTCCATCCCAATCACTATCCCCTCCTCCATCCCAATCACCATCCCCTCCTCCATCCCAATCACCATCCCTCCCTCCATCCCAATCACCATCCCCTCCTCCATCCCAATCACCATCCCCTCCTCCATCCCAATCACCATCCCCACCTCCTTTCCAATCACCATCCCCTCCTCCATCCCAGTCACCATCCCCTCCTACTTCCCAATCACCATCCCCTCCTCCTTCCCAATCACCATCCCCTCCTCCGTCCCAATCACCATCCCCTCCTCCGTCCCAATCACCATCCCCTCCTCCATCCCAAACGCCATCCCCTCCTCCATCCCAATCACCATCCCCTCCTCCATCCCAATCACCATCCCCTCCTCCTTCCCAATCACCATCCCCTCCTCCGTCCCAATCACCATCCCCTCCTCCTTCCCAATCACCATCCCCTCCTCCTTCCCAATCACCATCCCCTCCTCCATCCCAATCACCATCCCCTCCTCCATCCCAATCACCATCCCCTCCTCCTTCCCAATCACCTTTCCCTCCTCCATCCCAATCACCATCCCCTCCTCCATCCCAATCACAATCTCCTCCTCCATCCCAATCACCATCCCCCCTCCATCCCAATCACCATCCCCTCCTCCATCCCAATCACCATCCCCTCCTCCCCAATCACAAACCCTCCTCCATCCCAATCACCATCCCCTCCTCCTTCCCAATCACCATCCCCTCCTCCTTCCCAATCACCTTTCCCTCCTCCATCCCAATCACCATCCCCTCCTCCATCCCAATCACAATCTCCTCCTCCATCCCAATCACCATCCCCCCTCCATCCCAATCACCATCCCCTCCTCCATCCCAATCACCATCCCCTCCTCCCCAATCACAAACCCTCCTCCATCCCAATCACCATCCCCTCCTCCATCCCAATCACCATCCCCACCTCCATCCTAATCACCATCCCCTCCTCCATCCCAACCACCATACCCTCCTCCTTCCCAATCACCATTCCCTCCTCCATCCCAATCACCATCCCCTCCTCCATCCCAATCACCATCCCCCCCCCATCCCAGTCACCATCCCCTCCTCCTTCCCAATCACAAACCCTTCTCCTTCCCAATCACCATCCTTTCCTCCATCTCAATAACCATCCCCTCCTCCGTCCCAATCACCATCCCCTCCTCCATCCCAACCACCATACCCTCCTCCTTCCCAATCACCATCCCCTCCTCCTTCCCAATCACCATCCCCTCCTCCATCCCAATCACCATTCCCTCCTCCATCCCAATCACCATCTACTCCTCCATCCCAATCACTATCCCCTCCTCCTTCCCAATAACAAACCCTTCTCCTTCCCAATCACCATCCCCTCCTCCATCCCAATCACCATGCCTTCCTCCTTCCCAATCACTATCCCATCCCCCATCCCAATCACCATCCCCTCCTCCATCCCAGTCACCGTCCCCTCCTCCATCCCAATCACCATCCCCTCCTCCATCCCAATCACCATCCCCTCCTTTATCCCAATCTCAATACCCTCCTCCTTCCCGATCACCATCCCCTCCTCCTTCCCGATCACCATTCCCTCCTCCATCCCGATCACCATACCCTCCTCCATCCCGATTACCATCCCCTCCTCCATCCCAATCACCATCCCCTCCTCCATCCCAATCACCATCCCCTCCTCCATCCCCTCTTCCATCCCAATCAACATCCCCTCCTCCATCCCAATCACCATCCCCTCCTCCATCCCAATCACCATCCCCTCCTCCTTCCCAATCACCATCCTCTCCTCCATCCCAATCACCATCCCCTCCTCCTTCCCAATCACCATCCCCTCCTCCATCCCAGTCACCATCCCCTCCTCCATCCCAATCACCATCCCCTCCTCCTTCCAAATCACCATCCCCTCCTCCTTCCCAATCACCATTCCCTCCTCCATCCGATTCACCATCCCCTCCTCCATCCCAATCACCATCCCCTCCTCCATCTCAATCACCATCCCCTCCTCCATCCCAATCACCATCCCCTCCTCCTTCCCAATCATAAACCCTTCTCCTTCCGAATCACCATCCCCTCCTCCATCTCAATCACCATCCCCTCCTCCATCCCAGTAACCATCCCCTCCTCCATCCCAATCACCATCCCCTCCTCCATCCCAATCACCATCCCCTCCTCCATCCCAATCACCATCCCCTCCTCCATCCCAATCACCATCCCCTCCCCCATCCCAATCACCATCCCCTCCTCCATCCCAATCACCATCCCCTCCTCCTTCCCAATCACCATCCCCTCCTCCATCCCAATCACCATCCCCTCTTCCTTCCATATCACCATTCCCTCCTCCATCCGATTCACCATCCCCTCCTCCATCCCAATCACCATCCCCTCCTCCATCTCAATCACCATGCCCTCCTCCATCCCAATCACCATCCCCTCCTCCATCCCAATCACCATCCCCTCCTCCATCCCAATCACCATCCCCTCCTCCATCCCAATCACCATCCCCTCCTCCGTCCCAATCACCATCCCCTCCTCCTTCCCAATCAACATCCCCTCCTCCATCCCAATCACCATCCCCTCTTCCATCCCAATCACCATCCCCTCCTCCGTCCCAATCACCATCCCCTCCTCCTTCCCAATCACCATCCCCTCCTCCTTCCCAATCACCATTCCCTCCTCCATCCCAATAACCATCCCCTCCTCCATCCCAATCACCATCCCCTCCTCCTTCCCAATCACCATCCCCTCCTCCAACCCAATCACCATCCCCTCCTCCAGCCCAATCACCATCCCGTCCTCCATCTCAATCACCATCCCCTCCTCCATCTCAATCACCATCCCCTCCTCCATCCCAGTCACCATCCCCTCCTTCATCCCAATCACCATCCCCTCCTCCATCCCAATCACCATCCCCTCCTCCATCCCAATCACCATCCCCTCCTCCATCCCAGTCACAATCCCCTCCTCCATCCCAGTCACCACGCCCTCCTCCATCCCAGTCACCATCCCCTCCTCCATCCCAATCACCATCCCCTCCACCATCCCAATCACCATCCCCTCCTCCATCCCAATCACCATCCCCTCTTCCATCCCAATCAACATCCCCTCCTCCATCCCAATCACCATCCCCTCCTCCATCCCAATCACCATCCCCTCCTCCTTCCCAATCACCATCCTCTCCTCCATCCCAATCACCATCCCTTCCTCCTTCCCAATCACCATCCCCTCCTCCATCCCAGTCACCATCCCCTCCTCCATCCCAATCACCATCCCCTCCTCCTTCCAAATCACCATCCCCTCCTCCTTCCCAATCACCATTCCCTCCTCTATCCGATTCACCATCCCCTCCTCCATCCCAATCACCATCCCCTCCTCCATCTCAATCACCATCCCCTCCTCCATCCCAATCACCATCCCCTCCTCCTTCCCAATCATAAACCCTTCTCCTTCCGAATCACCATCCCCTCCTCCATCTCAATCACCATCCCCTCCTCCATCCCAGTCACCATCCCCTCCTCCATCCCAATCACCATCCCCTCCTCCATCCCAATCACCATCCCCTCCTACTTCCCAATCACCATCCCCTCCTCCATCCCAATCACCATCCCCTCCTCCATCCCAATCACCATCCCCTCCTCCATCCCAATCACCATCCCCTCCTCCATCCCAATCACCATCCCCTCCCCCATCCCAATCACCATCCCCTCCTCCATCCCAATCACCATCCCCTCCTCCTTCCCAATCACCATCCCCTCCTCCATCCCAATCACCATCCCCTCTTCTTTCCAAATCACCATTCCCTCCTCCATCCGATTCACCATCCCCTCCTCCATCCCAATCACCATCCCCTCCTCCATCTCAATCACCATGCCCTCCTCCATCTCAATCACCATCCACTCCTCCATCCCAGTCACCATCCCCTCCTCCATCCCAATCACCATCCCCTCCTCCATCCCAATCACCATCCCCTCCTCCATCCCAATCACCATCCCCTCCTCCATCCCAATCACGATCCCCTCTTCCATCCCAATCACCATCCCCTCCTCCATCCCAATCACCATCCCCTCCTCCTTCCCAATCACCATCCCCTCCCCCATCCCAATCACCATCCCCTCTTCCTTCCAAATCACCATTCCCTCCTCCATCCGATTCACCATTCCCTCCTCCATCCCAATCACCATCCCCTCCTCCATCTCAATCACCATCCCCTCCTCCATCTCAATCACCATCCCCTCCTCCATCCCAGTCACCATCCCCTCCTCCATCCCAATCACCATCCCCTCCTCCATCCCAATCACCATCCCCTCCTCCTTCCCAATCAACATCCCCTCCTCCATCCCAATCACCATCTCCTCTTCCATCCCAATCACCATCCCCTCCTCCGTCCCAATCACCATCCCCTCCTCCTTCCCAATCACCATCATCTCCTCCTTCCCAATCACCATTCCCTCCTCCATCCCAATAACCATCCCCTCATCCATCCCAATCACCATCCCCTCCTCCTTCCCAATCACCATCCCCTCCTCCATCCCAATCACCATCCCCTCCTCCTTCCCAATCACCATCCCCTCCTCCAACCCAATCACAATCCCCTCCTCTATCCCAATCACCATCCCCTCCTCCTTCCCAATCACCATCCCCTCCTCCATCCCAATCACCATCCCCTCCTCCTTCCCAATCACCATCCCCTCCTCCATCCCAATCACCATCCCGTCCTCCATCTCAATCACCATCCCCTCCTCCATCTCAATCACCATCCCCTCCTCCATCCCAGTCACCATCCCCTCCTTCATCCCAATCACCATCCCCTCCTCCATCCCAATCACCATCCCCTCCTCCATCCCAATCACCATCCCCTCCTCCATCCCAGTCACAATCCCCTCCTCCATCCCAGTCACCACGCCCTCCTCCATCCCAGTCACCATCCCCTCCTCCATCCCAATCACCATCCCCTCCTCCATCCCAATCACCATCCCGTCGTCCTTCCGAATCACCATCCCCTCCTCCATCCCAATCACCATCCCCTCCTCCATTCCAATCACCATCTCCTCCTCCATCCCAATCACCATCTCGCCCTCCTTCTCAATCACCATCCCCTCCTCCATGCCAATCACCATCCCGTCCTCCATCCCAATCACCATCCCCTCCTCCTTCCCAATCACCTTCCCCTCCTCCATCCCATCACCATCCCCTCCTCCATGCCAATCACCATCCCCTCCTCCATCCTAATCACCATCCCCTCCTCCTTCCCAATCACTATCTGCTCCCCCATCCCAATCACCATCCGTTCCTCCATCCCAATCACCATCCCCTCCTTCATCCCAATCACCATCCCCTCCTCCATCCAATCACCATCCCCTCCTCCATCCCAATCACCATCCCATCCTCCATCCCAGTCACCATCCCCTCCTCCTTCCCAATCACCATCCCCTCCTCCTTCCCAATCACCATCGCCTCCTCCTTCGCTATCACCATCTCCTCCTCCATCCCAATCACCATACCCTCCTCCATCCCAATCACCATCCCCTCCTCCTTCCCAATCACCAACCCCTCCTCCATCCCAATCACCATCCCCTCCTCCATCCCCTCCTCCATCCCAATCACCATCCCCTCCTCCTTCCCAATCACCATCCCCTCCTCCATCCCAACCACCATACTCTCCTCCATCCCAATCACCATCCCCTCCTCCATCCCAATCACCATCCCATCCTCCATCCCAATCACCAACCCATCCTCCTTCCCAATCACCATCCCCTCCTCCATCCCAATCACCATCCCCTCCTCCATCCCAGTCACCATCCTCTCCTCCATCCCAATCACCATCCCCTTCTCCATCCCAATCACCATCCCCTCCTCCTTCCCAATCACAAACTCTTCTCCTCCCCAATCACCATCCCCTCCTCCATCCCAATCATCATCCCATCCCAGTCACCATCCTCTCCTCCATCCCAATCACCATCCCCTCCTACATCCCAATCACCATCCCCTCCTCCATCCCAATCACCATCCCCTCCTCCATCCCAATCACCATCCCCTCCTCCTTCCCAATCACCATCCCCTCCTCCATCCCAACCACCATCCCCTCCTCCATCCCACTCACCATCCCCTCCTCCATCCCAGTCACCATCCCCTCCTCCTTCCCAATCACAAACCCTTCTCCTTCCCAATCACCATCCCAATCACCATCCCATCCTCCATCCCAGTCACCATCCTCTCCTCCATCCCAATCACCATCCCCTTCTCCATCCCAATCACCACCCCCTCCTCCATCCCAATCACCATCCCCTCCTCCTTCCCAATCACAAACCCTTCTCCTTCCCAATCAGCATCCCCTCCTCCATCCCAATCACCATCCCATCCTCCATCCCAATCTCCATCCCCTCCTCCATCCCAATCAACATCCCCTCCTCCATCCCAATCACCATCCCCTCTTCCATCCCAATCACCATCCCCTCCTCCGTCCCAATCACCATCCCCTCCTCCTTCCCAATCACCATCCCCTCCTCCTTCCCAATCACCATTCCCTCCTCCATCCCAATAACCATCCCCTCATCCATCCCAATCACCATCCCCTCCTCCTTCCCAATCACCATCCCCTCCTCCATCCCAATCACCATCCCCTCCTCCATCCCAGTCACAATCCCCTCCTCCATCCCAGTCACCACGCCCTCCTTCATCCCAGTCACCATCCCCTCCTCCATCCCAATCACCATCCCCTCCTCCATCCCAATCACCATCCCGTCGTCCTTCCGAATCACCATCCCCTCCTCCATCCCAATCACCATCCCCTCCTCCATTCCAATCACCATCTCCTCCTCCATCCCAATCACCATCTCGTCCTCCTTCTCAATCAACATCCCCTCCTCCATGCCAATCACCATCCCGTCCTCCATCCCAATCACCATCCCCTCCTCCTTCCCAATCACCTTCCCCTCCTCCATCCCATCACCATCCCCTCCTCCATGCCAATCACCATCCCCTCCTCCATCCTAATCACCATCCCCTCCTCCTTCCCAATCACTATCTCCTCCCCCATCCCAATCACCATCCGTTCCTCCATCCGAATCACCATCCCCTCCTCCATCCCAATCACCATCCCCTCCTCCATCCCAATCACCATCCCCTCCTCCATCCCAATCACCATCCCATCCTCCATCCCAGTCACCATCCCCTCCTCCTTCCCAATCACCATCCCCTCCTCCTTCCCAATCACCATCGCCTCCTCCTTCGCTATCACCATCTCCTCCTCCATCCCAATCACCATCCCCTCCTCCATCCCAATCACCATCCCCTCCTCCTTCCCAATCACCAACCCCTCCTCCATCCCAATCACCATCCCCTCCTCCATCCCCTCCTCCATCCCAATCACCATCCCCTCCTCCTTCCCAATCACCATCCCCTCCTCCATCCCAACCACCATACTCTCCTCCATCCCAATCACCATCCCCTCCTCCATCCCAATCACCATCCCCTCCTCCATCCCAATCACCAACCCATCCTCCTTCCCAATCACCATCCCCTCCTCCATTCCAATCACCATCCCATCCTCCATCCCAGTCACCATCCTCTCCTCCATCCCAATCACCATCCCCTTCTCCATCCCAATCACCATCCCCTCCTCCTTCCCAATCACAAACTCTTCTCCTCCCCAATCACCATCCCCTCCTCCATCCCAATCACCATCCCCTCCTCCATCCCAATCATCATCCCATCCTCCATCCCAGTCACCATCCTCTCCTCCATCCCAATCACCATCCCCTCCTACATCCCAATCACCATCCCCTCCTCCATCCCAATCACCATCCCCTCCTCCATCCCAATCACCATCCCCTCCTCCTTCCCAATCACCATCCCCTCCTCCATCCCAACCACCATCCCCTCCTCCATCCCACTCACCATCCCCTCCTCCATCCCAGTCACCATCCCCTCCTCCTTCCCAATCACAAACCCTTCTCCTTCCCAATCACCATCCCCTCCTCCATCCCAATCACCATCCCATCCTCCATCCCAGTCACCATCCTCTCCTCCATCCCAATCACCATCCCCTTCTCCATCCCAATCACCACCCCCTCCTCCATCCCAATCACCATCCCCTCCTCCATCCCAATCACCATCCCCTCCTCCTTCCCAATCACCATCCCCTCCTCCATCCCAACCACCATCCCCTCCTCCATCCCAGTCACCATCCCCTCCTCCTTCCCAATCACAAACCCTTCTCCTTCCCAATCACCATCCCCTCCTCCATCCCAATCACCATCCCATCCTCCATCCCAGTCACCATCCTCTCCTGCATCCCAATTACCATCCTCTCCTCCATCCCAATCACCATCCCCTCCTCCATCCCAATCACCATCCCCTCCTCCATCCCAATCAACATCCCCTCCTCCATCCCAATCACCATCCCCTCTTCCATCCCAATAACCATCCCCTCCTCCGTCCCAATCACCATCCCCTCCTCCTTCCCAATCACCATCCCCTCCTCCTTCCCAATCACCATTCCCTCCTCCATCCCAATAACCATCCCCTCATCCATCCCAATCACCATCCCCTCCTCCTTCCCAATCACCATCCCCTCCTCCATCCCAATCACCATCCCCTCCTCCTTCCCAATCACCATCCCCTCCTCCAACCCAATCACCATCCCCTCCTCCATCCCAATCACCATCCCGTCCTCCATCTCAATCACCAACCCCTCCTCCATCTCAATCACCATCCCCTCCTCCATCCCAGTCACCATCACCTCCTTCATCCCAATCACCATCCCCTCCTCCATCCCAATCACCATCCCCTCCTCCATCCCAATCACCATCCCCTCCTCCATCCCAGTCACAATCCCCTCCTCCATCCCAGTCACCACGCCCTCCTCCATCCCAGTCACCATCCCCTCCTCCATCCCAATCACCATCCCCTCCTCCATCCCAATCACCATCCCGTCGTCCTTCCGAATCACCATCCCCTCCTCCATCCCAATCACCATCCCCTCCTCCATTCCAATCACCATCTCCTCCTCCATCCCAATCACCATCTCGTCCTCCTTCTCAATCACCATCCCCTCCTCCATGCCAATCACCATCCCGTCCTCCATCCCAATCACCGTCCCCTCCTCCTTCCCAATCACCTTCCCCTCCTCCATCCCATCACCATCCCCTCCTCCATGCCAATCACCATCCCCTCCTCCATCCTAATCACCATCCCCTCCTCCTTCCCAATCACTATCTCCTCCCCCATCCCAATCACCATCCGTTCCTCCATCCCAATCACCATCCCCTCCTCCATCCCAATCACCATCCCCTCCTCCATCCCAATCACCATCCCCTCCTCCATCCCAATCACCATCCCATCCTCCATCCCAGTCACCATCCCCTCCTCATTCCCAATCACCATCCCCTCCTCCTTCCCAATCACCATCGCCTCCTCCATCGCTATCACCATCTCCTCCTCCATCCCAATCACCATCCCCTCCTCCATCCCAATCACCATACCCTCCTCCTTCCCAATCACCAACCCCTCCTCCATCCCAATCACCATCCCCTCCTCCATCCCCTCCTCCATCCCAATCACCATCCCCTCCTCCATCCCAATCACCATCCCCTCCTCCTTCCCAGTCACCATCCTCTCCTCCATCCCAATCACCATCCCCTTCTCCATCCCAATCACCACCCCCTCCTCCATCCCAATCACCATCCCCTCCTCCTTCCCAATCACATACCCTTCTCCTTCCCAATCACCATCCCCTCCTCCATCCCAATCACCATCCCATCCTCCATCCCAGTCACCATCCTCTCCTGCATCCCAATTGCCATCCTCTCCTCCATCCCAATCACCATCCCCTCCTCCATCCCAATCACCATCCCCTCCTCCATCCCAATCAACATCCCCTCCTCCATCCCAATCACCATCCCCTCTTCCATCCCAATCACCATCCCCTCCTCCGTCCCAATCACCATCCCCTCCTCCTTCCCAATCACCATCCCCTCCTCCTTCCCAATCACCATTCCCTCCTCCATCCCAATAACCATCCCCTCATCCATCCCAATCACCATCCCCTCCTCCTTCCCAATCACCATCCCCTCCTCCATCCCAATCACCATCCCCTCCTCCTTCCCAATCACCATCCCCTCCTCCAACCCAATCACCATCCCCTCCTCCATCCCAATCACCATCCCGTCCTCCAACTCAATCACCAACCCCTCCTCCATCTCAATCACCATCCCCTCCTCCATCCCAGTCACCATCACCTCCTTCATCCCAATCACCATCCCCTCCTCCATCCCAATCACCATCCCCCCCTCCATCCCAATCACCATCCCCTCCTCCATCCCAGTCACAATCCCCTCCTCCATCCCAGTCACCACGCCCTCCTCCATCCCAGTCACCATCCCCTCCTCCATCCCAATCACCATCCCCTCCTCCATCCCAATCACCATCCCATCCTCCATCCCAGTCACCATCCCCTCCTCCTTCCCAATCACCATCCCCTCCTCCTTCCCAATCACCATCACCTCCTCCATCGCTATCACCATCTCCTCCTCCATCCCAATCACCATCCCCTCCTCCATCCCAATCACCATCCCCTCCTCCTTCCCAATCACCATCCCCTCCTCCATCCCAATCACCATCCCATCCTCCTTCCCAATCACCATCCCCTCCTCCATCCCAATCACCATCCCATCCTCCATCCCAGTCACCATCCTCTCCTCCATCCCAATCACCATCCCCTTCTCCATCCCAATCACCATCCCCTCCTCCTTCCCAATCACAAACTCTTCTCCTCCCCAATCACCATCCCCTCCTCCATCCCAATCATCATCCCATCCTCCATCCCAGTCACCATCCTCTCCTCCATCCCAATCACCATCCCCTCCTACATCCCAATCACCATCCCCTCCTCCATCCCAATCACCATCCTCTCCTCCATCCCAATCACCATCCCCTCCTCCTTCCCAATCACCATCCCCTCCTCCATCCCAACCATCATCCCCTCCTCCATCCCACTCACCATCCCCTCCTCCATCCCAGTCACCATCCCCTTCTCCTTCCCAATCACAAACCCTTCTCCTTCCCAATCACCATCCCCTCCTCCATCCCAATCACCATCCCATCCTCCATCCCAGTCACCATTCTCTCCTCCATCCCAATCACCATCCCCTTCTCCATCCCAATCACCACCCCCTCCTCCATCCCAATCACCATCCCCTCCTCCTTCCCAATCACAAACCCTTCTCCTTCCCAATCACCATCCCCTCCTCCATCCCAATCACCATCCCATCCTCCATCCCAGTCACCATCCTCTCCTGCATCCCAATCACCATCCTCTCCTCCATCCCAATCACCATCCCCTCCTCCATCCCAATCACCATCCCCTCCTCCATCCCAGTCACCACGCCCTCCTCCATCCCAGTCACCATCCCCTCCTCCATCCCAATCACCATCCCCTCCTCCATCCCAATCACCATCCCGTCGTCCTTCCGAATCACCATCCCCTCCTCCATCCCAATAACCATCCCCTCCTCCATTCCAATCACCATCTCCTCCTCCATCCCAATCACCATCTCGTCCTCCTTCTCAATCACCATCCCCTCCTCCATGCCAATCACCATCCCATCCTCCATCCCAATCACCATCCCCTCCTCCTTCCCAATCACCTTCCCCTCCTCCATCCCATCACCATCCCCTCCTCCATGCCAATCACCATCCCCTCCTCCATCCTAATCACCATCGCCTCCTCCTTCCCAATCACTATCTCCTCCCCCATCCCAATCACCATCCGTTCCTCCATCCCAATCACCATCCCCTCCTCCATCCCAATCACCATCCCCTCCTCCATCCCAATCACCATCCCCTCCTCCATCCCAATCACCATCCCATCCTCCATCCCAGTCACCATTCCCTCCTCCTTCCCAATCACCATCCCCTCCTCCTTCCCAATCACCATCGCCTCCTCCTTCGCTATCACCATCTCCTCCTCCATCCCAATCACCATCCCCTCCTCCATCCCAATCACCATCCCCTCCTCCTTCCCAATCACCAACCCCTCCTCCATCCCAATCACCATCCCCTCCTCCATCCCCTCCTCCATCCCAATCACCATCCCCTCCTCCTTCCCAATCACCATCCCCTCCTCCATCCCAACCACCATACTCTCCTCCATCCCAATCACCATCCTCTCCTCCATCCCAATCACCATCCCATCCTCCATCCAAATCACCAACCCATCCTCCTTCCCAATCACCATCCCCTCCTCCATCCCAATCACCATCCCATCCTCCATCCCAGTCACCATCCTCTCCTCCATCCCAATCACCATCCCCTTCTCCATCCGAATCACCATCCCCTCCTCCTTCCCAATCACAAACTCTTCTCCTCCCCAATCACCATCCCCTCCTCCATCCCAATCATCATCCCATCCTCCATCCCAGTCACCATCCTCTCCTCCATCCCAATCACCATCCCCTCCTACATCCCAATCACCATCCCCTCCTCCATCCCAATCACCATCCCCTCCTCCATCCCAATCACCATCCCCTCCTCCTTCCCAATCACCATCTCCTCCTCCATCCCAACCACCATCCCCTCCTCCATCCCACTCACCATCCCCTCCTCCATCCCAGTCACCATCCCCTCCTCCTTCCCAATCACAAACCCTTCTCCTTCCCAATCACCATCCCCTCCTCCATCCCAATCACCATCCCATCCTCCATCCCAGTCACCATCCTCTCCTCCATCCCAATCACCATCCCCTTCTCCATCCCAATCACCACCCCCTCCTCCATCCCAATCACCATCCCCTCCTCCTTCCCAATCACAAACCCTTCTCGTTCCCAATCACCATCCCCTCCTCCTTCCCAATCACAAACCCTTCTCCTTCCCAATCACCATCCCCTCCTCCTTCCCAATCACAAACCCTTCTCCATCCCAATCACCATCCCATCCTCCATCCCAGTCACCATCCTCTCCTGCATCCCAATTACCATCCTCTCCTCCATCCCAATCACCATCCCCTCCTCCATCCCAATCACCATCCCCTCCTCCATCCCAATCAACATCCCCTCCTCCATCCCAATCACCATCCCCTCTTCCATCCGAATCACCATCCCCTCCTCCGTCCCAATCACCATCCCCTCCTCCTTCCCAATCACCATCCCCTCCTCCTTCCCAATCACCATTCGCTCCTCCATCCCAATAACCATCCCCTCATCCATCCCAATCACCATCCCCTCCTCCTTCCCAATCACCATCCCCTCCTCCATCCCAATCACCATCCCCTCCTCCTTCCCAATCACCATCCCCTCCTCCAACCCAATCACCATCCCCTCCTCCATCCCAATCACCATCCCGTCCTCCATCTCAATCACCAACCCCTCCTCCATCTCAATCACCATCCCCTCCTCCATCCCAGTCACCATCACCTCCTTCATCCCAATCACCATCCCCTCCTCCATCCCAATCACCATCCCCTCCTCCATCCCAATCACCATCCCCTCCTCCATCCCAGTCACAATCAGCTCCTCCATCCCAGTCACCACGCCCTCCTCCATCCCAGTCACCATCCCCTCCTCCATCCCAATCACCATCCCCTCCTCCATCCCAATCACCATCCTGTCGTCCTTCCGAATCACCATCCCCTCCTCCATCCCAATCACCATCCCCTCCTCCATTCCAATCACCATCTCCTCCTCCATCCCAATCACCATCTCGTCCTCCTTCTCAATCACCGTCCCCTCCTCCATGCCAATCACCATCCCGTCCTCCATCCCAATCACCATCCCCTCCTCCTTCCCAATCACCTTCCCCTCCTCCATCCCATCACCATCCCCTCCTCCATGCCAATCACCATCCCATCCTCCATCCCAGTCACCATCCCCTCCTCCTTCCCAATCACCATCCCCTCCTCCTTCCCAATCACCATCGCCTCCTCCATCGCTATCACCATCTCCTCCTCCATCCCAATCACCATCCCCTCCTCCATCCCAATCACCATCCCCTCCTCCATCCCAATCACCATCCCCTCCTCCATCCCAATCACCATCCCCTCCTCCTTCCCAATCACCAACCCCTCCTCCATCCCAATCACCATCCCCTCCTCCATCCCCTCCTCCATCCCAATCACCATCCCCTCCTCCTTCCCAATCACCATTCCCTCCTCCATCCCAACCACCATCCCCTCCTCCATCCCAATCACCATCCCCTCCTCCATCCCAATCACCATCCCCTCCTCCATCCCAATCACCAACCCATCCTCCTTCCCAATCACCATCCCCTCCTCCATCCCAATCACCATCCCATCCTCCATCCCAGTCACCATCCTCTCCTCCATCCCAAGCACCATCCCCTTCTCCATCCCAATCACCATCCCCTCCTCCTTCCCAATCACAAACTCTTCTCCTCCCCAATCACCATCCCCTCCTCCATCCCAATCATCATCCCATCCTCCATCCCAGTCACCATCCTCTCCTCCATCCCAATCACCATCCCCTCCTACATCCCAATCACCATCCCCTCCTCCATCCCAATCACCATCCTCTCCTCCATCCCAATCACCATCCCCTCCTCCTTCCCAATCACCATCCCCTCCTCCATCCCAACCACCATCCCCTCCTCCATCCCACTCACCATCCCCTCCTCCATCCCAGTCACCATCCCCTCCTCCTTCCCAATCACAAACCCTTCTCCTTCCCAATCACCATCCCCTCCTCCATCCCAATCACCATCCCATCCTCCATCCCAGTCACCATCCTCTCCTCCATCCCAATCACCATCCCCTTCTCCATCCCAATCACCACCCCCTCCTCCATCCCAATCACCATCCCCTCCTCCTTCCCAATCACAAACCCTTCTCCTTCCCAATCACCATCCCCTCCTCCATCCCAATCACCATCCCCTCCTCCATCCCAATCATCATCCCATCCTCCATCCCAATCACCATCCTCTCCTGCATCCCAATCACCATCCTCTCCTGCATCCCAATCACCATCCTCTCCTCCATCGCAATCACCATCCCATCCTCCATCCCAGTCACCATCCTCTCCTCCATCCCATTCACCATCCCCTCCTACATCCCAATCACCATCCCCTCCTCCATCCCAACCACCATCCCCTCCTCCATCCCACTCACCATCCCCTCCTCCATCCCAGTCACCATCCCCTCCTCCTTCCCAATCACAAACCCTTCTCCTTCCCAATCACCATCCCCTCCTCCATCCCAATCACCATCCCATCCTCCATCCCAGTCACCATCCTCTCCTCCATCCCAATCACCATCCCCTTCTCCATCCCAATCACCACCCTCTCCTCCATCCCAATCACCATCCCCTCCTCCTTCCCAATCACAAACCCTTCTCCTTCCCAATCACCATCCCCTCCTCCATCCCAATCACCATCCCCTCCTCCATCCCAATCATCATCCCATCCTCCATCCCAATCACCATCCTCTCCTGCATCCCAATCACCATCCTCTCCTGCATCCCAATCACCATCCTCTCCTCCATCGCAATCACCATCCCATCCTCCATCCCAGTCACCATCCTCTCCTCCATCCCATTCACCATCCCCTCCTACATCCCAATCACCATCCCCTCCTCCATCCCAATCACCGTCCCCTCCTACATCCCAATCACCATCCTCTCCTGCATCCCAATCACCATCCTCTCCTCCATCCCAGTCACCATCCCCTCCTACATCCCAATAACCATCCTTTCCTGCATCCCAATCACCATCCTCTCCTCCATCCCAATCACCATCCCCTCCTCCATCCCAGTCACCATCCCCTCCTCCATCCCAATCACCATCCCGTCCTCCATCCCAATCACCATCCCCTCCTCCTTCCCAATCACCTTCCCCTCCTCCATCCCATCACCATCCCCTCCTCCATCCTAATCACCATCCCCTCCTCCATCCCAATCACCATCCCCTCCTCCATCCCAATCACCATCCCATCCTCCATCCCAGTCACCATCCCCTCCTCCTTCCCAATCACCATCCCCTCCTCCTTCCCAATCACCATCGCCTCCTCCATCGCTATCACCATCTCCTCCTCCATCCCAATCACCATCCCCTCCTCCATCCCAATCACCATCCCCTCCTCCTTCCCAATCACCAACCCCTCCTCCATCCCAATCACCATCCCCTCCTCCATCCCCTCCTCCATCCCAATAACCATCCCCTCCTCCTTCCCAATCACCATTCCCTCCTCCATCCCAACCACCATCCCCTCCTCCATCCCAATCACCATCCCCTCCTCCATCCCAATCACCATCCCCTCCTCCATCCCAATCACCAACCCATCCTCCTTCCCAATCACCATCCCCTCCTCCATCCCAATCACCATCCCATCCTCCATCCCAGTCACCATCCTCTCCTCCATCCCAATCACCATCCCCTTCTCCATCCCAATCACCATCCCCTCCTCCTTCCCAATCACAAACTCTTCTCCTCCCCAATCACCATCCCCTCCTCCATCCCAATCATCATCCCATCCTCCATCCCAGTCACCATCCTCTCCTCCATCCCAATCACCATCCCCTCCTACATCCCAATCACCATCCCCTCCTCCATCCCAATCACCATCCTCTCCTCCATCCCAATCACCATCCCCTCCTCCTTCCCAATCACCACCCCCTCCTCCATCCCAACCACCATCCCCTCCTCCATCCCACTCACCATCCCCTCCTCCATCCCAGTCACCATCCCCTCCTCCTTCCCAATCACAAACCCTTCTCCTTCCCAATCACCATCCCCTCCTCCATCCCAATCACCATCCCATCCTCCATCCCAGTCACCATCCTCTCCTCCATCCCAATCACCATCCCCTTCTCCATCCCAATCACCACCCCCTCCTCCATCCCAATCACCATCCCCTCCTCCTTCCCAATCACAAACCCTTCTCCTTCCCAATCACCATCCCCTCCTCCATCCCAATCACCATCCCCTCCTCCATCCCAATCATCATCCCATCCTCCATCCCAATCACCATCCTCTCCTGCATCCCAATCACCATCCTCTCCTGCATCCCAATCACCATCCTCTCCTCCATCCCAATCACCATCCCATCCTCCATCCCAGTCACCATCCTCTCCTCCATCCCAGTCACCATCCCCTCCTACTTCCCAATCACCATCCCCTCCTCCATCCCAATCACCGTCCCCTCCTACATCCCAATCACCATCCCCTCCTGCATCCCAATCACCATCCTCTCCTCCATCCCAATCACCATCCCCTTCTCCATCCCAATCACCATCACCTCCTCCTTCCCAATCACAAACTCTTCTCCTCCCCAATCACCATCCCCTCCTCCATCCCAATCACCATCCCCTCCTCCATCCCAGTCACCATCCTCTCCTCCATCCCAATCACCATCCCCTCCTACATCCCAATCACCATCCCCTCCTCCATCCCAATCACCATCCCCTCCTCCATTCCAATCACCATCACCTCCTCCATGCCAATCACCATCCCGTCCTCCATCCCAATCACCATCCCCTCCTCCTTCCCAATCACCTTCCCCTCCTCCATCCCATCACCATCCCCTCCTCCATGCCAATCACCATCCCATCCTCCATCCCAGTCACCATCCCCTCCTCCTTCCCAATCACCATCCCCTCCTCCTTCCCAATCACCATCCCCTCCTCCATCCCAATCACCATCCCCTCCTCCATTCCAATCACCATCTCCTCCTCCATCCCAATCACCATCCCCTTCTCCATCCCAATCACCATCACCTCCTCCTTCCCAATCACAAACTCTTCTCCTCCCCAATCACCATCCCCTCCTCCATCCCAATCACCATCCCCTCCTCCATCCCAGTCACCATCCTCTCCTCCATCCCAATCACCATCCCCTCCTACATCCCAATCACCATCCCCTCCTCCATCCCAATCAACATCCCCTCCTCCATTCCAATCCCCATCTCCTCCTCCATCCCAATCACCATCTCGTCCTCCTTCTCAATCACCATCACCTCCTCCATGCCAATCACCATCCCGTCCTCCATCCCAATCACCATCCCCTCCTCCTTCCCAATCACCTTCCCCTCCTCCATCCCATCACCATCCCCTCCTCCATGCCAATCACCATCCCATCCTCCATCCCAGTCACCATCCCCTCCTCCTTCCCAATCACCATCCCCTCCTCCTTCCCAATCACCATCCCCTCCTCCATCCCAATCACCATCCCCTCCTCCATTCCAATCACCATCCCCTTCTCCATCCCAATCACCATCCCCTCCTCCTTCCCAATCACAAACTCTTCTCCTCCCCAATCACCATCCCCTCCTCCATCCCAATCATCATCCCATCCTCCATCCCAGTCACCATCCTCTCCTCCATCCCAATCACCATCCCCTCCTACATCCCAATCACCATCCCCTCCTCCATCCCAATCACCATCCTCTCCTCCATCCCAATCACCATCCCCTCCTCCTTCCCAATCACCATCCCCTCCTCCATCCCAACCACCATCCCCTCCTCCATCCCACTCACCATCCCCTCCTCCATCCCAGTCACCATCCCCTTCTCCATCCCAATCACCACCCCCTCCTCCATCCCAATCACCATCCCCTCCTCCTTCCCAATCACAAACCCTTCTCCTTCCCAATCAACATCCCCTCCTCCATCCCAATCACCATCCCCTCCTCCATCCCAATCATCATCCCATCCTCCATCCCAATCACCATCCTCTCCTGCATCCCAATCACCATCCTCTCCTGCATCCCAATCACCATCCTCTCCTCCATCCCAATCACCATCCCATCCTCCATCCCAGTCACCATCCTCTCCTCCATCCCAGTCACCATCCCCTCCTTCTTCCCAATCACCATCCCCTCCTCCATCCCAATCACCGTCCCCTCCTACATCCCAATCACCATCCCCTCCTGCATCCCAATCACCATCCTCTCCTCCATCCCAATCACCATCCCCTTCTCCATCCCAATCACCATCACCTCCTCCTTCCCAATCACAAACTCTTCTCCTCCCCAATCACCATCCCCTCCTCCATCCCAATCATCATCCCATCCTCCATCCCAGTCACCATCCTCTCCTCCATCCCAATCACCATCCCCTCCTACATCCCAATCACCATCCCCTCCTCCATCCCAATCACCATCCCCTCCTTCATCCCAATCACCATCCCCTCCTCCTTCCCAATCACCATCCCCTCCTCCATCCCAACCACCATCCCATCCTCCATCCCAGTCACCATCCTCTCCTGCATCCCAATTACCATCCTCTCCTCCATCCCAATCACCATCCCCTCCTCCATCCCAATCACCATCCCCTCCTCCATCCCAATCAACATTCCCTCCTCCATCCCAATCACCATCCCCTCTTCCATCCCAATCACCATCCCCTCCTCCGTCCCAATCACCATCCCCTCCTCCTTCCCAATCACCATCCCCTCCTCCTTCCCAATCACCAGTCCCTCCTCCATCCCAATAACCATCCCCTCATCCATCCCAATCACCATCCCCTCCTCCTTCCCAATCACCATCCCCTCCTCCATCCCAATCACCATCCCCTCCTCCTTCCCAATCACCATCCCCTCCTCCAACCCAATCACCATCACCTCCTCCATCCCAATCACCATCCCGTCCTCCATCTCAATCACCAACCCCTCCTCCATCTCAATCACCATCCCCTCCTCCATCCCAGTCACCATCACCTCCTTCATCCCAATCACCATCCCCTCCTCCATCCCAATCACCATCCCCTCCTCCATCCCAATCACCATCCCCTCCTCCATCCCAGTCACAATCCCCTCCTCCATCCCAGTCACCACGCCCTCCTCCATCCCAGTCACCATCTCCTCCTCCATCCCAATCACCATCCCCTCCTCCATCCCAATCACCATCCCGTCGTCCTTCCGAATCACCATCCCCTCCTCCATCCGAATCACCATCCCCTCCTCCATGCCAATCACCATCTCGTCCTCCTTCTCAATCACCATCCCCTCCTCCATGCCAATCACCATCCCGTCCTCCATCCCAATCACCATCCCCTCCTCCTTCCCAATCACCTTCCCCTCCTCCATCCCATCACCATCCCCTCCTCCATGCCAATCACCATCCCCTCCTCCATCCTAATCACCATCCCCTCCTCCATCCCAATCACCATCCCCTCCTCCATCCCAATCACCATCCCATCCTCCATCCCAGTCACCATCCCCTCCTCCTTCCCAATCACCATCCCCTCCTCCTTCCCAATCACCATCGCCTCCTCCATCGCTATCACCATCTCCTTCTCCATCCCAATCACCATCCCCTCCTCCATCCCAATCACCATCCCCTCCTCCTTCCCAATCACCAACCCCTCCTCCATCCCAATCACCATCCCCTCCTCCATCCCCTCCTCCATCCCAATCACCATCACCTCCTCCTTCCCAATCACCATTCCCTCCTCCATCCCAACCACCATCCCCTCCTCCATCCCAATCCCCATCCCCTCCTCCATCCCAATCACCATCCCCTCCTCCATCCCAATCACCAACCCATCCTCCTTCCCAATCACCATCCCCTCCTCCATCCCAATCACCATCCCATCCTCCATCCCAGTCACCATCCTCTCCTCCATCCCAATCACCATCCCCTCCTCCTTCCCAATCACAAACTCTTCTCCTCCCCAATCACCATCCCCTCCTCCATCCCAATCATCATCCCATCCTCCATCCCAGTCACCATCCTCTCCTCCATCCCAATCACCATCCCCTCCTACATCCCAATCACCATCCCCTCCTCCATCCCAATCACCATCCTCTCCTCCATCCCAATCACCATCCCCTCCTCCTTCCCAATCACCATCCCCTCCTCCATCCCAACCACCATCCCCTCCTCCATCCCACTCACCATCCCCTCCTCCATCCCAGTCACCATCCCCTCCTCCTTCCCAATCACAAACCCTTCTCCTTCCCAATCAATATCCCCTCCTCCATTCCAATCACCATCCCATCCTCCATCCCAGTCACCATCCTCTCCTCCATCCCAATCACCATCCCCTTCTCCATCCCAATCACCACCCCCTCCTCCATCCCAATCACCATCCCCTCCTCCTTCCCAATCACAAACCCTTCTCGTTCCCAATCACCATCCCCTCCTCCATCCCAATCACCATCCCCTCCTCCATCCCAATCATCATCCCATCCTCCATCCCAATCACCATCCTCTCCTGCATCCCAATCACCATCCTCTCCTCCATCCCAATCACCATCCCATCCTCCATCCCAGTCACCATCCTCTCCTCCATCCCAGTCACCATCCCCTCCTACATCCCAATCACCATCCCCTCCTACATCCCAGTCACCATCCCCTCCTACATCCCAATCACCATCCCCTCCTCCATCCCAATCACCATCCCGTCCTCCATCCCAATCACCATTCCCTCCTCCTTCCCAATCACCTTCCCCTCCTCCATCCCATCACCATCCCCTCCTCCATCCCAATCACCTTCCCCTCCTCCATCCCAATCACCATCCCCTCCTCCTTCCCAATCACCATCCCCTCCTCCTTCCCAATCACCAACCCCTCCTCCATCCCAATCACCATCCCCTCCTCCATCCCAATCACCATCCCCTCCTCCTTCCCAATCACCATTCCCTCCTCCATCCCAACCACCATCCCCTCCTCCATCCCAATCACCATCCCCTCCTCCATCCCAATCACCATCCCCTCCTCCATCCCAATCACCAACCCATCCTCCTTCCCAATCACCATCCCCTCCTCCATCCCAATCACCATCCCATCCTCCATCCCAGTCACCATCCTCTCCTCCATCCCAATCACCATCCCCTTCTCCATCCCAATCACCATCCCCTCCTCCTTCCCAATCACAAACTCTTCTCCTCCCCAATCACCATCCCCTCCTCCTTCCCAATCACCATCCCCTCCTCCATCCCAACCACCATCCCCTCCTCCATCCCACTCACCATCCCCTCCTCCATCCCAGTCACCATCCCCTCCTCCTTCCCAATCACACACCCTTCTCCTTCCCAATCACCATCCCCTCCTCCATCCCAATCACCATCCCATCCTCCATCCCAGTCACCATCCTCTCCTCCATCCCAATCACCATCCCCTTCTCCATCCCAATCACCACCCCCTCCTCCATCCCAATCACCATCCCCTCCTCCTTCCCAATCACAAACCCTTCTCCTTCCCAATCACCATCCCCTCCTCCATCCCAATCATCATCCCATCCTCCATCCCAATCACCATCCTCTCCTGCATCCCAATCACCATCCTCTTCTGCATCCCAATCACCATCCTCTCCTCCATCCCAATCACCATCCCATCCTCCATCCCAATCACCATCCTCTCCTGCATCCCAATCACCATCCTCTCCTGCATCCCAATCACCATCCTCTCCTCCATCCCAGTCACCATCCCCTCCTACATCCCAATCACCATCCCCTCCTCCATCCCAATCACCGTCCCCTCCTACATCCCAATCACCATCCTCTCCTGCATCCCAATCACCATCCCCTCCTCCATCCCAATCACCATCCCCTCCTCCATCCCAATCACCATCCCCTCCTCCATCCCAATCACCATCCCCTCCTCCATCCCAATCACCATCCCCTCCTACATCCCAATCACCATCCTCTCCTGCATCCCAGTCACCATCCCCTCCTCCACCCAGTCACCATCCCCTCCTGCATCCCAATCACCATCCCCTCCTACATCCCAATCACCATCCTCTCCTGCATCCCAATCACCATCCCCTCCTCCATCCCAATCACCATCCCCTCCTCCATCCCAATCACCATCCCCTCCTCCATCCCAATCACCATCCCCTCCTCCATCCCAATCACCATCCTCTCCTGCATCCCAATCACCATCCCCTCCTCCATCCCAATCACCATTCCCTCCTCCATCCCAGTCACCATCCCCTCCTCCGTCCCAATCACCATCCCCTCCTCCATCCCAATCACCATCCCCTCCTCCATCCCAATCACCATCCCCTCCTCCATCCCAATCACCATCCCCCCCTCCATCCCAATCACCATCCTCTCCTGCATCCCAATCACCATCCCCTCCTCCATCCCAATCACCATCCCCTCCTCCATCCCAATCACCATCCCCTCCTACATCCCAATCACCATCCTCTCCTGCATCCCAGTCACCATCCCCTCCTCCACCCAATCACCATCCTCTCCTGCATCCCAATCACCATCCCCTCCTCCATCCCAATCACCATCCCCTCCTCCATCCCAATCACCATCCCCTCCTACATCCCAATCACCATCCTCTCCTGCATCCCAGTCACCATCCCCTCCTCCACCCAGTCACCATCCCCTCCTGCATCCCAGTCACCATCCCCTCCTCCACCCAATCACCATCCTCTCCTGCATCCCAATCACCATCCCCTCCTCCATCCCAATCACCATCCCCTCCTCCATCCCAATCACCATCCCCTCCTCCTTCCCAATCACCATCCCCTCCTCCTTCGCTATCACCATCCCCTCCTCCTTCCCAATCACCATCCCCTCCTCCTCACTAATCTCCCTCTAAGACATCAGCTTCGCCGCAGAATTTTGGAGAGAACTGTCTTCTTGCAGTTCATCTTCGAGCAGAAACTCTGATCCCATCTCAGTTTTGTGTGAATTGTTTCAGGAAAGTTGTCAGCCAACCTCCGAAACGCTGTTTGTATCCAGAGCTGTTCTCTGTTCCAGTGCGGTCAGCACGGTAGCACAGTCGTTAGCACTGTGGCTTCACAGGGTCCTCGGTTCGATTCCCGGCTTGGGTGACTGTCTGCGTGGGTTTCCTCCGGGTGCTACCGTTTCCTCCTTAAGTCCAAAGACGTGCAGGCTCGGTGGATTGGCCATGATAAATTGCCCTTTGTGTCCAAACAAGGTTAGGTGGGGTGACAGGGATAGGGTGGAGATCTGGGTTTAAATCTGGTGCTTTTTCCATGGCCGTTGCAGGCTCGATGGGCTGAATGGCCCCCTTCTGCACTGTAAATTCTCTGATTTAAATTCTATGATCTATGAGTTCTTACCTCACAGTCTCTGCAGCAACCGCCAAGGTTCGAACATTTTGCACCAGGTTTCAATTTACAGATTGATGCTTCACAACAGACGTCGGGACATTCCTGAAGGCAAAATAAATACAGACAACTCTAATAATTGGGGTGATATTTCAACATGGTTCACTTATTCAAAACGGAGGAGATAATGTATCTTCTAACCCGCCGTGCTGTTCCTGCCCTGGGAGTGTTTGACTGGGACAAAGAACAAAGAACAGTACAGCACAGGAACAGGCCCTTCGGCCCTCCAAACCTGCGGCGGCCATGCTGCCCGTCTGAACTAAAATCTTCTACACTTCTGGGGTCAGTATCCCTCTATTCCCATCCTGAAAATGAAAAATGAAAATCGCTTATTGTCACAAGTCGGCTTCAAATGAAGTTACTGTGAAAAGCCCCTCGTCGCCACATTCTGGCGCCTGTTCAGGGAGGCTGGTACGGGAATTGAACCGTGCTGCTGGCCTGCCTTGGTCTGCTTTCAAAGCCAGCGATTTAGCCCAGTGCTAAACAGACCCTTAATTCTATTCATGTATTTGTCAAGATGTCCCTTAAACGTCACAATCTTCCCTGCTTCCACCATCTTCAGGCACCCACTACCATCTGTGTAAAAAACTTTCCTCGCACATCCCCTCTAAACTTTGCCACTCATATCTTAAACTATGCCCCCTAGTAAATGACTCTTCCACCCTGGGAAAAGGCTTCTGACTATCCCCTCATGGGCATGGACAGCACGGTAGCATTGTGGAGAGCACAATTGCTTCAGAGCTACAGGGTCCCAGGTTCGATTCCTGGCTTGGGTCACTGTCTGTGCGGAGTCTGCACATCCTCCCCGTGTCTGCGTGGGTTTCCTCCGGGTGCTCCGGTTTCCTCCCACAGTCCAAAGATGTGCAGGATAGGTGGATTGGCCATGATAAATTGCCCTTAGTGTCCAAAATTGCCCTTAGTGTTGGGTGGGGTTACTGGGTTATGGGGATAGGGTGGAGGTGTTGACCTTGGGTGGGGTGCTCTTTCCAAGAGCTGGTGCAGACTCAATGGGCCGAATGGCCTCCTTCTGCACTGTAAATTCTATGATTCTATGATAACTTTGTAGACTTCTATCAGGTCGCCCCTCAACCTCCGGCGTTCTAGTGAGAGCAAACCAGGTTTATCCAATCTCTCCTCATAGCTAATGCCCTCCATACCAGGCAACATCCTGGTAAACCTCTTCCGTACCCTCTCCAAAGCTTTCATATCCTTCTGGTAGTGTGGCGACCAGAATTGAACATGATATTCCAAGTGTGGCCTAACTAAGGTTCTGTACAGCCGCAGCATGTCCGATGTCAGAAGAAACCTTGAACAATATAAATGACTGGTGTGGTCACAATTACTGGATTTTGCCTTTTGTTTTTAAACCGATTGGTTGATTTTGGGCTGGATTAATTCACACTCATATGTGACATGAATCTGGCAGGACAGGTAGATTAGGTTAAAAGAGTTGAGTGTTCATGCTGGAACTGTATTAAACGGTAGTTAGGCCACAGCTGGAAAATGTGTGTAGTTATAATCATGACATCACAGGGAAGATATAATTGCACTTCTGAAGATGCAGAGGAGAGTTTTGAGAGTGTTGACCTGGACTGAAGAATTTAATTATGAGGAAAGAATGGATAGGCTCGGTTTGTTTCCGTTTACACAGAGGAGACTAAGGGGAGACCTAACTGAGGGATATACAAATTATAAGATGTCAAAATAGAGTTAAGAAGTATTGCTTACCTTGAGTGAAGGGCTCTAAGGTAGGGGGAAAGACTTAGAGGAGGAGGTAATAGGGTCCCGAGGGTTATTCCATGGGAAATGCTTTTATGCAGAGGAGAGTAGCGATCTGGAACTCATGATCTGAATAGCCGGAAGGGGCAGAAATCCTCAGAACATTTCAAAGTAGTTGAATATGTATTTGAAGTGCCGTAACCTACAAGGTTAGGGATCAAGAGCTGGAAAGGGGGGCTAGGCCCGTTGGCTGTCAGCACAGAAACAATCGGATGAATGGCCGCCTTCTGTAGATTTCAATCATTTCTCTGAAACAAAAAAAAGGGCCCTGTCCAAACTAAATATAAATTCAATTCGATCTGACTCTTTACATAAGCGCTATGAGAAATAAAAGTACAAGTGTATGATTTGTCACAATATTTAGGTTCCCATCAGC
Organism: Scyliorhinus torazame; assembly: GCF_047496885.1. Lineage (NCBI taxonomy): Eukaryota > Metazoa > Chordata > Chondrichthyes > Carcharhiniformes > Scyliorhinidae > Scyliorhinus > Scyliorhinus torazame. The sequence continues at coordinate 357,348,381 of NC_092709.1, read as the reverse complement.
TATAATGTTATCATCACTCGGGCCCCCCTCAAGCAATCCTTCCACATCATCGCTCATCGACCTCGTCCTTACCTCAGGATCGCCGCAGTCACATTCCTCGCCTCTTTCTACGTACAAGTTGCCACACAGAGGGCCCCCAATGAGCTTGTCGAGATCTGGCAGATTGTAGAGACACACCCCGAGCCCCTGGAATAGGCTAGCCGCCAAGTCGTCTCGGCTGCAACTGCTGAAGACTGTCGGCAAATCGAATCTGAAGATAAGAACGCGGGAGAGGGTCAAACGGGGGAACGTTCAAAGGAAAAGAACAAAGGGAAGGAAGCAAGCTCCGCATTTATCTCCTTGGCAACATCTCCCAAAGCTGCGACCCCTACTGCCTACGGGACAAGAGCTCCAGAGGGCGGGAAGCAACAACATCAACAGGTTCCACACTGAGTCACACCCAGTTCATTCATCATCACTGGGTCACAGTCCTGGAACTCCCCAGCTAACACAGCACTGCCAGCTCCCTGTGCACCACAAGCGGTTCAAGAGATGGCACAGCGTCAGCTACTCCAGGGCAGTTACAAATGAAGAGTAAATGCTGGCCTTGCCAATGATGTCCACATACCATGAATGAATTAAAGAACAGAAACTGCCACAAGAAATGGAGAAAGAAATTAGACCCGGCTCCACCTGCAGGGTCAAACATCAAAGGCCAACTCAAACTGAACTGAATATTGGATGTTGATGGAGGGAAGCTGAGTGATGGAGTTGGGAGGAGGCAACTGGGTTTTGTTCTGTTCAAGATGGACGTTGCCTGCCATATATAAAGGGGTAGCACTGCAGCACAGTGAGTAACACTATTGCTTCACAGCGCCAGGGTCCCAGGTTCGATTCCCGGCTTGGGTCACTGTCTGTGCGGAGTCTGCACGTTCTCCCCGTGTCTGCGTGCGTTTCCTCCGGGCGCTCCGGGTTTCCTCCAACAAGTCCCGAAAGACGTGCTGTTGGGTGAATTCTCCCTCTGTGTACCCGAACAGGCGCCGGAATGTGCCGACTAGGGGATTTTCACAGTAACTTCATTTCAGTGTTAATGTAAGCCTACTCGTAACAATAACGATTATTACTATTATTATGACCCAAATGTTATTTGCTAATGGTGCATATGGTGTGAGGGACTGAGATCTCACACTGTACATTTTTATAAAATATATATTACATTCATTCCTATTTGGCTGCATCTCAGGTGAACAGGGTCCTTAAGATGGCTGAACCCATGTCTGGTTGTGACCCCAGAACAAAATAAAACACTTTGCAGTTTCAGGGAAAACTCCCACCTCGTTATCTCGGAGGAGGCATGAATGAACACCTGGTGACTGCACAGTCCAACTTCAAAGAGGGCTATACAAATTCCATTCATATTTGATTACTGCTAGAAAAGATAAGGTCGTTTTAACGTATTTATATTGGTAAATGTTAGAAATAAAGTACAGTTTTGAGTAGGTTTGATTGACTGTTTTTGTGCGTTGAAAGATAAAACCTATAGTTAGTTTCATGCCGAACAAAAGTGTTTCTTTGTCTGGGGGTTGGTTAAGTTCCAGCTGTGTTTCTATTGTGCTTCAAGGGATCTATGGCGTAAAGAATCAATAAAAGGCACAAACATGTGGGAGTTGCTTAGCAACTGCAGCCTTGTAAGGTCGAAAAGCTTTTAAGTTTTAATGTAATTAATTTGATTGCAGTTGCAGATATGTAGTGAGAGAGAAGGCAGCTCTGCTATAAGCAGGTGGTTTAGAAGGGTGGAGAGGGAATATATCTCTCAGCTTTGCTAGAAGAAAAGCCATACCATGGAGTAACGGTTAAGAAAACAAGAACAGAATCTGAAGAGCAGCTAGTTATGGAACCTAGAGAAATGAAGAGATGTATCCAAGAAGTCTGGAGTTAAGTGAACAAAGACCAAGATACAGTTCAGAATAAATCAAGGAAGAGTAAGCAGTGTTCTTATTTATTTAATAAATTTAGGGTATCCAATTAATTTTTCTTCCAATTAAGGGGCAATTTAGCGTAGCCAATCCACCTACCCTGCACATCTTTTTGGGTTGTGGGGGTGAAACCCACGCAAACACGTGGAGAATGTGCAAACTCCACACAGACAGTGACGCAGAGCCGGGATTGAACCTGGGATCTCAGCGCCGTGAGGCAACCGTGCTAACCACTTGCGCCACCATGCTGCCCTGTAAGCAGTGTTTTAAGTTAAAGTGTGTTTTAAGTTAAAGTGACAATTGTAGTAATCAGATTTAAAGTGGGACAAAGCCTTCAAAGGTAAATCAAATGTATGATGCCATTTTAATACAGTCTAGGAATCAAGAATTAAAGCAATTGTGAGCAGTTTGCACAGCAGTCAAGACAAAGAAATCCTAAAAGGTTGATGTGAAATTCTGCACTGGATTCGTCGATAAAAGTGGAACGGAAGCATAATTTAAAAGTGTCATTTTGGAAACCTGGTCTGGATTTCGGGATGCAAACCTCTAAGGGAAAGCAGAATTATGAGAGAAGATTTCAAAGTGTGTTTTGGGAGCGGTGTTCGGAAATTCTCATTTGACAATCACTTTGGGGGATTCTGAAGAGAAATCTACAAATATTCAGTTGGGGTTCAGAGCAGAGAGTGTATTTGTCCGCAATGAACTGATATGCTTTAAATGGACTTTCTGCTAATAAGACTATTGTAGATAGTCTTATTTGCAATCCATATTAACCCTAAAATCAGTGTGTAATTGTTAAGCTAAGGAGGGGGGGTAATGAGTAAAAGGGTATTGTATCCTAATTCAATTTTTCATGTTTAATAAAAGGTTTTTTTTCTTGTCGTTAAAACTAATTAGTGATCCTGTGACTCTGTTCCTCAATGTTTTATTAGCAGAAAGTAAAAGTTGCAGCCTTTAAAGCCAGGGATCCATTCTGGGGTCTTCCAGTCCAGTTCTAACGCCAACTGGGATTGTAACATTAGCCACAAATGCCAGCAAAAGACAAGAGTATCTGCTAAGACAAAGGGCCCTCAGACATTCCTTTCAACTTATAACGTCTGGGAAATTTAACAGTGTTTGAGGCCAGCCAAGTTGCAGACACTGGCGAAACATCCTTTGTTCAAGACCTGATGGGCCATGTGACCATCACATGGTCACATGGTATAGAAACATGGAAGTAGACAGACGTTGTTTTATTCACACCAGCATCTCAGACACTCAGTTAGCAACGGAAAATGGCGGTTCCCTGCTGCACCTTCTTTTTTAGGTTTAAACTCTGGGCAGGGTGTCTCCATGGGTATTGTCCTTTCCGGCAATGTCGGTGATCGGGGATGAATTGAAATTGCACTGCCTGGGGGAAATGCTGCAATTCTGCCTTGCCTTCCCTCTGTCGGGGTCAGATGCCCCAACCTCTTGCGTCTTCGAAGGGGTCTCGGTGTTACAGGGTGATGAACACTCAGATTGACGGTTAAACTGATGTACGTGCTGATCTATTATTACTGGGCGGCGAATGTGGAGACGGTACAGAGCTGGGTCAGAGGGGTTGACTCCTAATGAGGAGAGTTTGTGCAGGGGGTCGGGATTGAAGGCGCAAGCGACAGCGCCGCTCCCGACGGCCCCGGGGAGATACTCAGGGGTCCAGTAGTAATAGATTTGTTGAGAATCTGGAGGCAGTTTCGCCAGCACTTCGGGTTGGGGGCAGGGTCAAGGGAAATGCCGATTCGGGGGAACCATAGATTTGAGCCAGGGAAGTGGGATGAAAATTTGCGGAGATGGGAGGAGAAAAGAATTAGAACACGAAAAGATTTGTTTCTTAGGGGTCGTTTTGCGGGATTGAAAGATGGGAGCGAAGTATGGGCTGGAGCAGGGGGAAATATTTCGATACGTGCAGGTTTGAGATTTTGCCAGAAAAGAGATACAGAGCTTCCCAGTAGAGCCGGCCTCCACATTGCTGGAGGAGGTGCTGACGACAGGGGGACTGGAGGAGGGGGTAGTGTCGGCAATGTCCACTGCACTGGGACACGTCCCTCAGTGACTGAGCCACGCTCTGCAGCGCCTCGGCAATGTTCATCTCCGCCTGGGACACGTCCCTCAGTGACTGGGCCACGCTCTGCAGCGCCTCGGCAATGTCCATCTCCGCCTGGGACACGTCCCTCAGTGACTGGGCCACGCTCTGCAGCGCCTCGGCAATGTCCATCTCCGCCTGGGACACGTCCCTCAGTGACTGGGCCACGCTCTGCAGCGCCTCGGCAATGTCCACCTGCACTGGGACACGTCCCTTAGTGACTAGGCCACGCTCTACAGCGCCTCAGCAATGTCCATCTCCGCCTGGGACACGTCCCTCAGTGACTGGGCCACGCTCTGCAGAACCTCGGCAATGTCCATCTCCGCCTGGGACACGTCCCTCAGTGACTGGGCCACGCTCTGCAGCACCTCGGCAATGTCCATCTCCGCCTGGGACACGTCCCTCAGTGACTGGGCCACGCTCTGCAGCGCCTCGGCAATGTCCACCTGCACTGGGACACGTCCCTCAGTGACTGGGCCACGCTCTGCAGCACCTCGGCAATGTCGACCTGCACTGGGACACGTCCCTCAGTAACTGGGCCACACACAGCAGCGCCTCGGCAATGTCCACCTGCACTGGGACACGTCCCTCAGTGACTGAGCCACGCTCTGCAGCGCCTCGGCAATGTCCATCTCCGCCTGGGACACGTCCCTCAGTGACTGGGCCACGCTCTGCAGCACCTCAGCAATGTCCATCTCCGCCTGGGACACGTCCCTCAGTGACTGGGCCACGCTCCGCAGCGCCTCAGCAATGTCCATCTCCGCCTGGGACACGTCCCTCAGTGACTGGGCCACGCTCTGCAGCGCCTCGGCAATGTCCACCTGCACTGGGACACGTCCCTTAGTGACTGGGCCACGCTCTGCAGCGCCTCGGCAATATCCATCTCCGCCTGGGACACGTCCCTCAGTGACTGGGCCACGCTCTGCAGCACCTCGGCAATGTCCACCTGCACTGGGACACGTCCCTCAGTGACTGGGCCACGCTCTGCAGCTCCTCGGCAACGTCCATCTCCGCCTGGGACACGTCCCTCAGTGACTGGGCCACGCTCTGCAGCACCTCGGCAATGTCCATCTCCGCCTGGGACACGTCCCTCAGTGACTGGGCCACGCTCTGCAGCACCTCGGCAATGTCCACCTGCACTGGGACACGTCCCTCAGTGACTGGGCCACGCTCTGCAGCACCTCAGCAATGTCCATCTCCGCCTGGGACACGTCCCTCAGTGACTGGGCCACGCTCTGCAGCACCTCGGCAATGTCCATCTCCGCCTGGGACACGTCCCTCAGTGACTGGGCCACGCTCTGCAGCACCTCGGCAATGTCCACCTCCGCCTGGGACACGTCCCTCAGTGACTGGGCCACGCTCTGCAGCTCCTCGGCAATGTCCACCTGCACTGGGACACGTCCCTCAGTGACTGGGCCACGCTCTGCAGCGCCTCGGCAATGTCCATCTCCGCCTGGGACACGTCGCTCAGTGACTGGGCCACGCTCTGCAGCGTCTCGGCAATGTCCATCTCCGCCTGGGACACGTCCCTCAGTGACTGGGCCACGCTCTGCAGCGCCTCGGCAATGTCCATCTCCGCCTGGGACACGTCCCTCAGTGACTGGGCCACGCTCTGCAGCTCCTCGGCAATGTCCATCTCCGCCTGGGACACGTCCCTCAGTGACTGGGCCACGCTCTGCAGCGCCTCGGCAATGTCCACCTGCACTGGGACACGTCCCTCAGTGACTGGGCCACGCTCTGCAGCGCCTCGGCAATGTCCATCTCCGCCTGGGACACGTCCCTCAGTGACTGGGCCACGCTCTGCAGCGCCTCAGCAATGTCCACCTGCACTGGGACACGTCCCTCAGTGACTGGGCCACGCTCTGCAGCGCCTCGGCAATGTCCATCTCCGCCTGGGACACGTCCCTCAGTGACTGGGCCACGCTCTGCAGCGCCTCGGCAATGACCATCTGCACTGGGACACGTCCCTCAGTGACTGGGCCGCGCCCTGCAGCGCCTCGGCAATGTCCACCTGCACTGGGGCACGTCCCTCAGTGACTGGGCCACGCTCTGCAGCACCTCGGCAATGTCCACCTGCACTGGGACACGTCCCTCAGTGACTGGGCCACGCTCTGCAGCACCTCAGCAATGTCCATCTCCGCCTGGGACACGTCCCTCAGTGACTGGGCCACGCTCTGCAGCGCCTCGGCAATGTCCATCTCCGCCTGGGACACGTCCCTCAGTGACTGGGCCGCGCTCTGCAGCACATCGGCAATGTCCACCTGCACTGGGACACGTCCCTCAGTGACTGGGCCACGCTCTGCGGCGCCTCGGCAATGTCCATCTCTGCCTGGGACACGTCCCTCAGTGACTGGGCCACGCTCTGCAGCGCCTCGGCAATGTCCACCTGCACTGGGAAACGTCCCTCAGTGACTGGGCCACGCTCTGCAGCGCCTCGGCAATGTCCACCTCAGCCTGGGACACGTCCCTCAGTGACTGGGCCACGCTCTGCAGCTCCTCGGCAATGTCCACCTGCACTGGGACACGTCCCTCAGTGACTGGGCCACGCTCTGCAGCGCCTCGGCAATGTCCACCTGCACTGGGACACGTCCCTCAGTGACTGGGCCACGCTCTGCAGCTCCTCAGCAATGTCCATCTCCGCCTGGGACACGTCCCTCAGTGACTGGGCCACGCTCTGCAGCGCCTCGGCAATGTCCATCTCCGCCTGGGACACGTCCCTCAGTGACTGGGCCACGCTCTGCAGCGCCTCGGCAATGTCCATCTCCGCCTGGGACACGTCCCTCAGTGACTGGGCCACGCTCTGCAGCTCCTCGGCAACGTCCATCTCCGCCTGGGACACGTCCCTCAGTGACTGGGCCACGCTCTGCAGCACCTCGGCAATGTCCATCTCCGCTTGGGACACGTCCCTCAGTGACTGGGCCACGCTCTGCAGCTCCTCGGCAATGTCCATCTCCACCTGGGACACGTCCCTCAGTGACTGGGCCACGCTCTGCAGCTCCTCGGCAATGTCCATCTTCGCCTGGGACACGTCCCTCAGTGACTGGGCCACGCTCTGCAGCACCTCAGCAATGTCCACCTGCACTGGGACACGTCCCTCAGTGACTGGGCCACGCTCTGCAGCACCTCGGCAATGTTCACCTGCACTGGGACACGTCCCTCAGTGACTGGGCCACGCTCTGCAGCACCTCGGCAATGATCACCTGCACTGGGACACGTCCCTCAGTGACTGGGCCACGCTCTGCAGCACCTCGGCAATGTCCACCTGCACTGGGACACGTCCCTCAGTGACTGGGCCACGCTCTGCAGCACCTCGGCAATGTCCATCTCCGCCTGGGACACGTCCCTCAGTGACTGGGCCACGCTCTGCAGCACCTCAGCAATGTCCACCTGCACTGGGACACGTCCCTCAGTGACTGGGCCACGCTCTGCAGCACCTCGGCAATGTCCATCTCCGCCTGGGACACGTCCCTCAGTGACTGGGCCACGCTCTGCAGCACCTCGGCAATGTCCACCTGCACTGGGACACGTCCCTCAGTGACTGGGCCGCGCTCTGCAGCGCCTCGGCAATGTCCACCTGCACTGGGACACGTCCCTCAGTGACTGGGCCACGCTCTGCAGCTCCTCGGCAATGTCCATCTCCGCCTGGGACACGTCCCTCAGTGACTGGGCCACGCTCTGCAGCGCCTCGGCAATGTCCGTCTCCGCCTGGGACACGTCCCTCAGTGACTGGGCCACGCTCTGCAGCTCCTCAGCAATGTCCATCTCCACCTGGGACACGTCCCTCAGTGACTGGGCCACGCTCTGCAGCGCCTCGGCAATGTCCACCTGCACTGGGACACGTCCCTCAGTGACTGGGCCACGCCCTGCAGCGCCTCGGCAATGTCCATCTCCGCCTGGGACACGTCCCTCAGTGACTGGGCCACGCTCTGCAGCGCCTCGGCAATGTCCATCTCCGCCTGGGACACGTCCCTCAGTGACTGGGCCACGCTCTTCAGCGCCTCGGCAATGTCCATCTCCGCCTGGGACACGTCCCTCAGTGACTGGGCCACGCTCTGCAGCACATCGGCAATGTCCACCTGCACTGGGACACGTCCCTCAGTGACTGGGCCACGCTCTGCAGCACCTCGGCAATGTCCACCTGCACTGGGACACGTCCCTCAGTGACTGGGCCGCGCTCTGCAGCACCTCGGCAATGTCCACCTGCACTGGGACACGTCCCTCAGTGACTGGGCCACGCCCTGCAGCGCCTCGGCAATGTCCATCTCCGCCTGGGACACGTCCCTCAGTGACTGGGCCACGCTCTGCAGCGCCTCGGCAGTGTCCATCTCCGCCTGGGACACGTCCCTCAGTGACTGGGCCACGCTCTGCAGCGCCTCGGCAATGTCCACCTGCACTGGGACACGTCCCTCAGTGACTGGGCCGCGCTCTGCAGCACCTCGGCAATGTCCACCTGCACTGGGACACGTCCCTCAGTGACTGGGCCACGCCCTGCAGCGCCTCGGCAATGTCCATCTCCGCCTGGGACACGTCCCTCAGTGACTGGGCCACGCTCTGCAGCGCCTCGGCAATGTCCATCTCCGCCTGGGACACGTCGCTCAGTGACTGGGCCACGCTCTGCAGCACCTCGGCAATGTCCATGTCCGCCTGGGACACGTCCCTCAGTGACTGGGCCACGCTCTGCAGCGCCTCGGCAATGTCCATGTCCGCCTGGGACACGTCGCTCAGTGACTGGGCCACGCTCTGCAGCACCTCGGCAATGTCCATCTCCGCCTGGGACACGTCCCTCAGTGACTGGGCCATGCTCTGCAGCACCTCGGCAATGTCCATCTCCGCCTGGGACACGTCCCTCAGTGACTGGGCCACGCTCTGCAGCGCCTCGGCAATGTCCATCTCCGCCTGGGACACGTCCCTCAGTGACTGGGCCACGCTCTGCAGCACCTCGGCAATGATCACCTGCACTGGGACACGTCCCTCAGTGACTGGGCCACGCTCTGCAGCACCTCGGCAATGTCCACCTGCACTGGGACACGTCCCTCAGTGACTGGGCCACGCTCTGCAGCACCTCGGCAATGTCCATCTCCGCCTGGGACACGTCCCTCAGTGACTGGGCCACGCTCTGCAGCACCTCAGCAATGTCCACCTGCACTGGGACACGTCCCTCAGTGACTGGGCCACGCTCTGCAGCACCTCGGCAATGTCCATCTCCGCCTGGGACACGTCCCTCAGTGACTGGGCCACGCTCTGCAGCACCTCGGCAATGTCCACCTGCACTGGGACACGTCCCTCAGTGACTGGGCCGCGCTCTGCAGCGCCTCGGCAATGTCCACCTGCACTGGGACACGTCCCTCAGTGACTGGGCCACGCTCTGCAGCTCCTCGGCAATGTCCATCTCCGCCTGGGACACGTCCCTCAGTGACTGGGCCACGCTCTGCAGCGCCTCGGCAATGTCCGTCTCCGCCTGGGACACGTCCCTCAGTGACTGGGCCACGCTCTGCAGCTCCTCAGCAATGTCCATCTCCACCTGGGACACGTCCCTCAGTGACTGGGCCACGCTCTGCAGCGCCTCGGCAATGTCCACCTGCACTGGGACACGTCCCTCAGTGACTGGGCCACGCCCTGCAGCGCCTCGGCAATGTCCATCTCCGCCTGGGACACGTCCCTCAGTGACTGGGCCACGCTCTGCAGCGCCTCGGCAATGTCCATCTCCGCCTGGGACACGTCCCTCAGTGACTGGGCCACGCTCTTCAGCGCCTCGGCAATGTCCATCTCCGCCTGGGACACGTCCCTCAGTGACTGGGCCACGCTCTGCAGCACATCGGCAATGTCCACCTGCACTGGGACACGTCCCTCAGTGACTGGGCCACGCTCTGCAGCACCTCGGCAATGTCCACCTGCACTGGGACACGTCCCTCAGTGACTGGGCCGCGCTCTGCAGCACCTCGGCAATGTCCACCTGCACTGGGACACGTCCCTCAGTGACTGGGCCACGCCCTGCAGCGCCTCGGCAATGTCCATCTCCGCCTGGGACACGTCCCTCAGTGACTGGGCCACGCTCTGCAGCGCCTCGGCAGTGTCCATCTCCGCCTGGGACACGTCCCTCAGTGACTGGGCCACGCTCTGCAGCGCCTCGGCAATGTCCACCTGCACTGGGACACGTCCCTCAGTGACTGGGCCGCGCTCTGCAGCACCTCGGCAATGTCCACCTGCACTGGGACACGTCCCTCAGTGACTGGGCCACGCCCTGCAGCGCCTCGGCAATGTCCATCTCCGCCTGGGACACGTCCCTCAGTGACTGGGCCACGCTCTGCAGCGCCTCGGCAATGTCCATCTCCGCCTGGGACACGTCGCTCAGTGACTGGGCCACGCTCTGCAGCACCTCGGCAATGTCCATGTCCGCCTGGGACACGTCCCTCAGTGACTGGGCCACGCTCTGCAGCGCCTCGGCAATGTCCATGTCCGCCTGGGACACGTCGCTCAGTGACTGGGCCACGCTCTGCAGCACCTCGGCAATGTCCATCTCCGCCTGGGACACGTCCCTCAGTGACTGGGCCATGCTCTGCAGCACCTCGGCAATGTCCATCTCCGCCTGGGACACGTCCCTCAGTGACTGGGCCACGCTCTGCAGCGCCTCGGCAATGTCCATCTCCGCCTGGGACACGTCCCTCAGTGACTGGGCCACGCTCTGCAGCTCCTCGGCAATGTCCATCTCCGCCTGGGACGCGTCCCTCAGTGACTGGGCCACGCTCTGCAGCACCTCGGAAATGTCCACCTGCACTGGGACACGTCCCTCAGTGACTGGGCCACACTCTGCAGCGCCTCGGCAATGTCCATCTCCGCCTGGGACACGTCCCTCAGTGACTGGGCCACGCTCTGCAGCGCCTCGGCAATGTCCATCTCCGCCTGGGACAGGTCCCTCAGTGACTGGGCCACGCTCTGCAGCACATCGGCAATGTCCACCTGCACTGGGACACGTCCCTCAGTGACTGGGCCACGCTCTGCAGCACCTCAGCAATGTCCATCTCCGCCTGGGACACGTCCCTCAGTGACTGGGCCACGCTCTGCAGCGCCTCGGCAACGTCCATCTGCACTGGGACACGTCCCTCAGTGACTGGGCCACGCTCTGCAGCACCTCAGCAATGTCCATCTCCGCCTGGGACACGTCCCTCAGTGACTGGGCCACGCTCTGCAGCGCCTCGGCAATGTCCATCTGCACTGGGACACGTCCCTCAGTGACTGGGCCACACTCTGCAGCGCCTCGGCAATGTCCATCTCCGCCTGGGACACGTCCCTCAGTGACTGGGCCACGCTCTGCAGCGCCTCGGCAATGTCCATCTCCGCCTGGGACACGTCCCTCAGTGACTGGGCTACGCTCTGCAGCACCTCAGCAATGTCCATCTCCGCCTGGGACACGTCCCTCAGTGACTGGGCCACACTCTGCAGCGCCTCAGCAATGTCCATCTCCGCCTGGGACACGTCCCTCAGTGACTGGGCCACGCTCTGCAGCGCCTCGGCAATGTCCACCTGCACTGGGACACGTCCCTCAGTGACTGGGCCACGCTCTGCAGCGCCTCGGCAATGTCCATCTGCACTGGGACACGTCCCTCAGTGACTGGGCCACGCTCTGCAGCTCCTCGGCAATGTCCACCTCCGCCTGGGACACGTCCCTCAGTGACTGGGCCACGCTCTGCAGCGCCTCGGCAATGTCCATCTGCACTGGGACACGTCCCTCAGTGACTGGGCCACGCTCTGCAGCGCCTCGGCAATGTCCATCTCCGCCTGGGACACGTCCCTCAGTGACTGGGCCACGCTCTGCAGCGCCTCGGCAATGTCCATCTCCGCCTGGGACACGTCCCTCAGTGACTGGGCAACGCTCTGCAGCTCCTCGGCAATGTCCACCTCCGCCTGGGACACGTCCCTCAGTGACTGGGCCACGCTCTGCAGCGCCTCGGCAATGTCCATCTCCGCCTGGGACACGTCCCTCAGTGACTGGGCCACACTATTCAGCGCCTCGGCAATGTCCATCTCCGCCTGGGACACGTCCCTCAGTGACTGGGCCACGCTCTGCAGCGCCTCGGCAATGTCCATCTCCGCCTGGGACACGTCCCTCAGTGACTGGGCCACGCTCTGCAGCGCCTCGGCAATGTCCATCTCCGCCTGGGACACGTCCCTCAGTGACTGGGCCACGCTCTGCAGCGCCTCGGCAATGTCCACCTGCACTGGGACACGTCCCTCAGTGACTGGGCCACGCTCTGCAGCACCTCGGCAATGTCCATCTACGCCTGGGACACGTCCCTCAGTAACTGGGCCACGCTCTGCAGCGCCTCGGCAATGTCCATCTCCGCCTGGGACACGTCCCTCAGTGACTGGGCTACGCTCTGCAGCACCTCAGCAATGTCCATCTCCGCCTGGGACACGTCCCTCAGTGACGGCCACGCTCTGCAGCACCTCGGCAATGTCCATCTCCGCCTGGGACACGTCCCTCAGTGACGGCCACGCTCTGCAGCGCCTCGGCAATGTCCATCTCCGCCTGGGACACGTCCCTCAGTGACGGCCACGCTCTGCAGCACCTCAGCAATGTCCACCTGCACTGGGACACGTCCCTCAGTGACTGGGCCACGCTCTGCAGCACCTCGGCAATGTCCATCTCCGCCTGGGACACGTCCCTCAGTGACGGCCACGCTCTGCAGCGCCTCGGCAATGTCCATCTCCGCCTGGGACACGTCCCTCAGTGACTGGGCTACGCTCTGCAGCACCTCAGCAATGTCCACCTGCACTGGGACACGTCCCTCAGTGACTGGGCCATGCTCTGCAGCACCTCGGCAATGTCCATCTCAGCCTGGGACACGTCCCTCAGTGACTGGGCCACGCTCTGCAGCACCTCGGCAATGTCCATGTCCGCCTGGGACACGTCCCTCAGTGACTGGGCCACGCTCTGCAGCGCCTCGGCAATGTCCATGTCCGCCTGGGACACGTCGCTCAGTGACTGGGCCACGCTCTGCAGCACCTCGGCAATGTCCATCTCCGCCTGGGACACGTCCCTCAGTGACTGGGCCACGCTCTGCAGCACCTCGGAAATGTCCACCTGCACTGGGACACGTCCCTCAGTGACTGGGCCACACTCTGCAGCGCCTCGGCAATGTCCATCTCCGCCTGGGACACGTCCCTCAGTGACTGGGCCACGCTCTGCAGCGCCTCGGCAATGTCCATCTCCGCCTGGGACAGGTCCCTCAGTGACTGGGCCACGCTCTGCAGCACATCGGCAATGTCCACCTGCACTGGGACACGTCCCTCAGTGACTGGGCCACGCTCTGCAGCACCTCAGCAATGTCCATCTCCGCCTGGGACACGTCCCTCAGTGACTGGGCCACGCTCTGCAGCGCCTCGGCAACGTCCATCTGCACTGGGACACGTCCCTCAGTGACTGGGCCACGCTCTGCAGCACCTCAGCAATGTCCATCTCCGCCTGGGACACGTCCCTCAGTGACTGGGCCACGCTCTGCAGCGCCTCGGCAATGTCCATCTGCACTGGGACACGTCCCTCAGTGACTGGGCCACACTCTGCAGCGCCTCGGCAATGTCCATCTCCGCCTGGGACACGTCCCTCAGTGACTGGGCCACGCTCTGCAGCGCCTCGGCAATGTCCATCTCCGCCTGGGACACGTCCCTCAGTGACTGGGCTACGCTCTGCAGCACCTCAGCAATGTCCACCTGCACTGGGACACGTCCCTCAGTGACTGGGCCACGCTCTGCAGCACCTCGGCAATGTCCATCTCCGCCTGGGACACGTCCCTCAGTGACTGGGCCACACTCTGCAGCGCCTCAGCAATGTCCATCTCCGCCTGGGACACATCCCTCAGTGACTGGGCCACGCTCTGCAGCGCCTCGGCAATGTCCACCTGCACTGGGACACGTCCCTTAGTGACTGGGCCACGCTCTGCAGCTCCTCGGCAATGTCCACCTCCGCCTGGGACACGTCCCTCAGTGACTGGGCCACGCTCTGCAGCGCCTCGGCAATGTCCATCTGCACTGGGACACGTCCCTCAGTGACTGGGCCACGCTCTGCAGCGCCTCGGCAATGTCCATCTCCGCCTGGGACACGTCCCTCAGTGACTGGGCCACGCTCTGCAGCGCCTCGGCAATGTCCATCTGCACTGGGACACGTCCCTCAGTGACTGGGCCACGCTCTGCAGCACCTCAGCAATGTCCATCTCCGCCTGGGACACGTCCCTCAGTGACTGGGCCACGCTCTGCAGCGCCTCGGCAATGTCCATCTGCAATGGGACACGTCCCTCAGTGACTGGGCCACACTATTCAGCGCCTCGGCAATGTCCATCTCCGCCTGGGACACGTCCCTCAGTGACTGGGCCACGCTCTGCAGCGCCTCGGCAATGTCCATCTCCGCCTGGGACACGTCCCTCAGTGACTGGGCCACGCTCTGCAGCGCCTCGGCAATGTCCATCTCCGCCTGGGACACGTCCCTCAGTGACTGGGCCACGCTCTGCAGCGCCTCGGCAATGTCCACCTGCACTGGGACACGTCCCTCAGTGACTGGGCCACGCTCTGCAGCACCTCGGCAATGTCCATCTACGCCTGGGACACGTCCCTCAGTAACTGGGCCACGCTCTGCAGCGCCTCGGCAATGTCCACATGCACTGGGACACGTCCCTCAGTGACTGGGCCACGCTCTGCAGCACCTCGGCAATGTCCATCTCCGCCTGGGACACGTCCCTCAGTGACGGCCACGCTCTGCAGCGCCTCGGCAATGTCCATCTCCGCCTGGGACACGTCCCTCAGTGACTGGGCTACGCTCTGCAGCACCTCAGCAATGTCCACCTGCACTGGGACACGTCCCTCAGTGACTGGGCCACGCTCTGCAGCACCTCGGCAATGTCCATCTCCGCCTGGGACACGTCCCTCAGTGACTGGGCCACACTCTGCAGCTCCTCGGCAATGTCCACCTCAGCCTGGGACACGTCCCTCAGTGACTGGGCCACGCTCTGCAGCGCCTCGGCAATGTCCATCTGCACTGGGACACGTCCCTCAGTGACTGCGCCACGCTCTGCAGCTCCTCGGCAATGTCCACCTGCACTGGGACACGTCCCGCAGTGACTGGGCCACACACTGCAGCACCTCGGCAATGTCCATCTCCGCCTGGGACACGTCCCTCAGTGACTGCGCCACGCTCTGCAGCGCCTCGGCAATGTCCATCTCCGCCTGGGACACGTCCCTCAGTGACTGGGCCACGCTCTGCAGCGCCTCGGCAATGTCCATCTCCGCCTGGGACACGTCCCTCAGTGACTGGGCTACGCTCTGCAGCACCTCAGCAATGTCCACCTGCACTGGGACACGTCCCTCAGTGACTGGGCCACGCTCTGCAGCACCTCGGCAATGTCCATCTCCGCCTGGGACACGTCCCTCAGTGACTGGGCCACACTCTGCAGCGCCTCAGCAATGTCCATCTCCGCCTGGGACACATCCCTCAGTGACTGGGCCACGCTCTGCAGCGCCTCGGCAATGTCCACCTGCACTGGGACACGTCCCTTAGTGACTGGGCCACGCTCTGCAGCTCCTCGGCAATGTCCACCTCCGCCTGGGACACGTCCCTCAGTGACTGGGCCACGCTCTGCAGCGCCTCGGCAATGTCCATCTGCACTGGGACACGTCCCTCAGTGACTGGGCCACACTATTCAGCGCCTCGGCAATGTCCATCTCCGCCTGGGACACGTCCCTCAGTGACTGGGCCACGCTCTGCAGCGCCTCGGCAATGTCCATCTCCGCCTGGGACACGTCCCTCAGTGACTGGGCCACGCTCTGCAGCGCCTCGGCAATGTCCATCTCCGCCTGGGACACGTCCCTCAGTGACTGGGCCACGCTCTGCAGCGCCTCGGCAATGTCCACCTGCACTGGGACACGTCCCTCAGTGACTGGGCCACGCTCTGCAGCACCTCGGCAATGTCCATCTCCGCCTGGGACACGTCCCTCAGTAACTGGGCCACGCTCTGCAGCGCCTCGGCAATGTCCACATGCACTGGGACACGTCCCTCAGTGACTGGGCCACGCTCTGCAGCACCTCGGCAATGTCCATCTCCGCCTGGGACACGTCCCTCAGTGACGGCCACGCTCTGCAGCGCCTCGGCAATGTCCATCTCCGCCTGGGACACGTCCCTCAGTGACTGGGCTACGCTCTGCAGCACCTCAGCAATGTCCACCTGCACTGGGACACGTCCCTCAGTGACTGGGCCACGCTCTGCAGCACCTCGGCAATGTCCATCTCCGCCTGGGACACGTCCCTCAGTGACTGGGCCACACTCTGCAGCTCCTCGGCAATGTCCACCTCAGCCTGGGACACGTCCCTCAGTGACTGGGCCACGCTCTGCAGCGCCTCGGCAATGTCCATCTGCACTGGGACACGTCCCTCAGTGACTGCGCCACGCTCTGCAGCTCCTCGGCAATGTCCACCTGCACTGGGACACGTCCCGCAGTGACTGGGCCACACACTGCAGCACCTCGGCAATGTCCATCTCCGCCTGGGACACGTCCCTCAGTGACTGCGCCACGCTCTGCAGCGCCTCGGCAATGTCCATCTCCGCCTGGGACACGTCCCTCAGTGACTGGGCCGCGCCCTGCAGCGCCTCGTCAATGTCCACCTGCACTGGGACACGTCCCTCAGTGACTGGGCCACGCTCTGCAGCACCTCAGCAATGTCCATCTCCGCCTGGGACACGTCCCTCAGTGACTGGGCCACGCTCTGCAGCACCTCAGCAATGTCCACCTGCACTGGGACACGTCCCTCAGTGACTGGGCCACGCTCTGCAGCACCTCGGCAATGTCCATCTCAGCCTGGGACACGTCCCTCAGTGACTGGGCCACGCTCTGCAGCTCCTCGGCAATGTCCACCTGCATTGGGACACGTCCCTCAGTGACTGGGCCACGCTCTGCAGCTCCTCAGCAATATCCATCTCCGCCTGGGACACGTCCCTCAGTGACTGGGGCACGCTCTGCAGCACCTCGGCAATGTCCATCTCCGCCTGGGACACGTCCCTCAGTGACTGGGCCACGCTCTGCAGCGCCTCGGCAATGTCCATCTCCGCCTGGGACACGTCCCTCAGTGACTGGGCCACGCTCTGCAGCGCCTCGGCAATGTCCATCTCCGCCTGGGACACGTCCCTCAGTGACTGGGCCACGCTCTGCAGCGCCTCGGCAATGTCCATCTCCGCCTGGGACACGTCCCTCAGTGACTGGGCCACGCTCTGCAGCGCCTCGGCAATGTCCATCTCCGCCTGGGACACGTCCCTCAGTGACTGGGCCACGATCTGCAGCGCCTCGGCAATGTCCATCTCCGCCTGGGACACGTCCCTCAGTGACTGGGCCACGCTCTGCAGCGCCTCGGCAATGTCCATCTCCGCCTGGGACACGTCCCTCAGTGACTGGGCCACGCTCTGCAGCACCTCGGCAATGTCCATCTCCGCCTGGGACACGTCCCTCAGTGACTGGGCCACGCTCTGCAGCGTCTCGGCAATGTCCATCTCCGCCTGGGACACGTCCCTCAGTGACTGGGCCACGCTCTGCAGCTCCTCGGCAACGTCCATCTCCGCCTGGGACACGTCCCTCAGTGACTGGGCCACGCCCAGCAGCGCCTCGGCAATGTCCATCTCCGCCTGGGACACGTCCCTCAGTGACTGGGCCACGCTCTGCAGCGCCTCGGCAATGTCCACCTGCACTGGGACACGTGCCTCAGTGACTGGGCCACGCTCTGCAGCGCCTCGGCAATGTCCATCTCCGCCTGGGACACGTCCCTCAGTGACTGGGCCACGCTCTGCAGCACCTCGGCAATGTCCATCTCCGCCTGGGACACGTCCCTCAGTGACTGGGCCACGCTCTGCAGCACCTCGGCAACGTCCATCTCCGCCTGGGACACGTCCCTCAGTGACTGGGCCACGCTCTGCAGCACCTCGGCAATGTCCATCTCCGCCTGGGACACGTCCCTCAGTGACTGGGCCACGCTCTGCAGCTCCTCGGCAATGTCCATCTCCGCCTGGGACACGTCCCTCAGTGACTGGGCCACGCTCTGCAGCGCCTCGGCAATGTCCACCTGCACTGGGACACGTGCCTCAGTGACTGGGCCACGCTCTGCAGCGCCTCGGCAATGTCCATCTCCGCCTGGGACACGTCCCTCAGTGACTGGGCCACGCTCTGCAGCACCTCGGCAATGTCCATCTCCGCCTGGGACAAGTCCCTCAGTGACTGGGCCACGCTCTGCAGCACCTCAGCAATGTCCACCTGCACTGGGACACGTCCCTCAGTGACTGGGCCACGCTCTGCAGCTCCTCAGCAATGTCCACCTGCACTGGGACACGTCTCTCAGTGACTGGGCCACGCTCTGCAGCACCTCGGCAATGTCCACCTGCACTGGGACACGTCCCTCAGTGACTGGGCCACGCTCTGCAGCTCCTCAGCAATGTCCATGTCCGCCTGGGACACGTCCCTCAGTGACTGGGCCACGCTCTGCAGCTCCTCGGCAATGTCCACCTGCACTGGGACACGTCCCTCAGTGACTGGGCCGCGCTCTGCAGCACCTCGGCAATGTCCACCTGCACTGGGACACGTCCCTCAGTGACTGGGCCACGCTCTGCAGCACCTCGGCAATGTCCATCTCCGCCTGGGACACGTCCCTCAGTGACTGGGCCACGCTCTGCAGCACCTCGGCAATGTCCATCTCCGCCTGGGACACGTCCCTCAGTGACTGGGCCACGCTCTGCAGCGCCTCGGCAATGTCCATCTCCGCCTGGGACACGTCCCTCAGTGACTGGGCCACGCTCTGCAGCACCTCGGCAATGTCCACCTGCACTGGGACACGTCCCTCAGTGACTGGGCCACGCTCTGCAGCACCTCGGCAATGTCCATCTCCGCCTGGGACACGTCCCTCAGTGACTGGGCCACGCTCTGCAGCGCCTCGGCAATGTCCACCTGCACTGGGACTCATCCCTCAGTGACTGGCCCACGCTCTGCAGCACCTCGGCAATGTCCATCTCCGCCTGGGACACGTCCCTCAGTGACTGGGCCACGCTCTGCAGCACCTCGGCAATGTCCACCTGCACTGGGACACGTCCCTCAGTGACTGGGCCACGCTCTGCAGCACCTCGGCAATGTCCACCTGCACTGGGACACGTCCCTCAGTGACTGGGCCGCGCTCTGCAGCGCCTCGGCAACGTCCATCTCCGCCTGGGACACGTCCCTCAGTGACTGGGCCACGCTCTGCAGCGCCTCAGCAATGTCCATCTCCGACTGGGACACGTCCCTCAGTGACTGGGCCACGCTCTGCAGCGCCTCGGAAATGTCCAACTCCGCCTGGGACACGTCCCTCAGTGACTGGGCCACGCTCTGCAGCTCCTCGGCAATGTCAACCTGCACTGGGACTCGTCCCTCAGTGACTGGGCCACGCTCTGCAGCGCCTCGGCAATGTCCATCTCCGCCTGGGACACGTCCCTCAGTGACTGGCCCACGCTCTGCAGCACCTCGGCAATGTCCATGTCCGCCTGGGACACGTCCCTCAGTGACTGGGCCACGCTCTGCAGCGCCTCGGCAATGTCCATCTCCGCCTGGGACACGTCCCTCAGTGACTGGGCCACGCTCTGCAGCACCTCGGCAATGTCCATCTCCGCCTGGGACACGTCCCTCAGTGACTGGGCCACGCTCTGCAGCACCTCGGCAATGTCCACCTGCACTGGGACACGTCCCTCAGTGACTGGGCCACACTCTGCAGCGCCTCGGCAATGTCCATCTCCGCCTGGGACACGTCCCTCAGTGACTGGGCCACGCTCTGCAGCGCCTCGGCAATGTCCATCTCCGCCTGGGACACGTCCCTCAGTGACTGGGCCACGCTCTGCAGCACATCGGCAATGTCCACCTGCACTGGGACACGTCCCTCAGTGACTGGGCCACGCTCTGCAGCACCTCAGCAATGTCCATCTCCGCCTGGGACACGTCCCTCAGTGACTGGGCCACGCTCTGCAGCTCCTCGGCAATGTCCACCTGCACTGGGACACGTCACGCAGTGACTGGGCCACACTCTGCAGCGCCTCGGCAATGTCCATCTCCGCCTGGGACACGTCCCTCAGTGACTGGGCCACGCTCTGCAGCTCCTCGGCAATGTCCATCTCCGCCTGGGACACGTCCCTCAGTGACTGGGCCACGCTCTGCAGCACCTCGGCAATGTCCATCTACGCCTGGGACACGTCCCTCAGTAACTGGGCCACGCTCTGCAGCGCCTCGGCAATGTCCACATGCACTGGGACGCGTCCCTCAGTGACTGGGCCACGCTCAGCAGCGCCTCGGCAATGTCCATCTCCGCCTGGGACACGTCCCTCAGTGACTGGGCCACGCTCTGCAGCTCCTCGGCAATGTCCATCTCCGCCTGGGACACGTCCCTCAGTGACTGGGCCACGCTCTGCAGCGCCTCGGCAATGTCCATCTCCGCCTGGGACACGTCCCTCAGTGACTGGGCTACGCTCTGCAGCACCTCAGCAATGTCCACCTGCACTGGGACACGTCCCTCAGTGACTGGGCCACGCTCTGCAGCACCTCGGCAATGTCCACCTCCGCCTGGGACACGTCCCTCAGTGACTGGGCCACGCTCTGCAGCGCCTCGGCAATGTCCATCTCCGCCTGGGACACGTCCCTCAGTGACTGGGCCACACTCTGCAGCGCCTCAGCAATGTCCATCTTCGCCTGGGACACATCCCTCAGTGACTGGGCCACGCTCTGCAGCGCCTCGGCAATGTCCACCTGCACTGGGACACGTCCCTTAGTGACTGGGCCACGCTCTGCAGCTCCTCGGCAATGTCCACCTCAGCCTGGGACACGTCCCTCAGTGACTGGGCCACGCTCTGCAGCGCCTCGGCAATGTCCATCTGCACTGGGACACGTCCCTCAGTGACTGGGCCACGCTCTGCAGCGCCTCGGCAATGTCCATCTCCGCCTGGGACACGTCCCTCAGTGACTGGGCCGCGCCCTGCAGCGCCTCGGCAATGTCCACCTGCACTGGGACACGTCCCTCAGTGACTGGGCCACGCTCTGCAGCACCTCAGCAATGTCCATCTCCGCCTGGGACACGTCCCTCAGTGACTGGGCCACGCTCTGCAGCACCTCAGCAATGTCCACCTGCACTGGGACACGTACCTCAGTGACTGGGCCACGCTCTGCAGCACCTCGGCAATGTCCATCTCAGCCTGGGACACGTCCCTCAGTGACTGGGCCACGCTCTGCAGCTCCTCGGCAATGTCCACCTGCACTGGGACACGTCCCTCAGTGACTGGGCCACGCTCTGCAGCTCCTCAGCAATATCCATCTCCGCCTGGGACACGTCCCTCAGTGACTGGGGCACGCTCTGCAGCACCTCGGCAATGTCCATCTACGCCTGGGACACGTCCCTCAGTGACTGGGCCACGCTCTGCAGCTCCTCGGCAATGTCCACCTGCACTGGGACACGTCGCTCAGTGACTGGGCCACGCTCTGCAGCTCCTCGGCAATGTCCACCTGCACTGGGACACGTCCCTCAGTGACTGGGCCGCGCTCTGCAGCACCTCGGCAATGTCCACCTCCGCCTGGGACACGTCCCTCAGTGACTGGGCCACGCTCTGCAGCGCCTCGGCAATGTCCATCTCCGCCTGGGACACGTCCCTCAGTGACTGGGCCACACTCTGCAGCGCCTCAGCAATGTCCATCTTCGCCTGGGACACATCCCTCAGTGACTGGGCCACGCTCTGCAGCGCCTCGGCAATGTCCACCTGCACTGGGACACGTCCCTTAGTGACTGGGCCACGCTCTGCAGCTCCTCGGCAATGTCCATCTCCGCCTGGGACACGTCCCTCAGTGACTGGGCCACGCTCTGCAGCGCCTCGGCAATGTCCATCTCCGCCTGGGACACGTCCCTCAGTGACTGGGCCACGCTCTGCAGCGCCTCGGCAATGTCCACCTGCACTGGGACACGTCCCTCAGTGACTGGGCCACGCTCTGCAGCTCCTCGGCAATGTCCACCTGCACTGGGACACGTCCCTTAGTGACTAGGCCACGCTCTACAGCGCCTCAGCAATGTCCATCTCCGCCTGGGACACGTCCCTCAGTGACTGGGCCACGCTCTGCAGAACCTCGGCAATGTCCATCTCCGCCTGGGACACGTCCCTCAGTGACTGGGCCACGCTCTGCAGCACCTCGGCAATGTCCATCTCCGCCTGGGACACGTCCCTCAGTGACTGGGCCACGCTCTGCAGCGCCTCGGCAATGTCCACCTGCACTGGGACACGTCCCTCAGTGACTGGGCCACGCTCTGCAGCACCTCGGCAATGTCGACCTGCACTGGGACACGTCCCTCAGTAACTGGGCCACACACAGCAGCGCCTCGGCAATGTCCACCTGCACTGGGACACGTCCCTCAGTGACTGAGCCACGCTCTGCAGCGCCTCGGCAATGTCCATCTCCGCCTGGGACACGTCCCTCAGTGACTGGGCCACGCTCTGCAGCACCTCAGCAATGTCCATCTCCGCCTGGGACACGTCCCTCAGTGACTGGGCCACGCTCCGCAGCGCCTCAGCAATGTCCATCTCCGCCTGGGACACGTCCCTCAGTGACTGGGCCACGCTCTGCAGCGCCTCGGCAATGTCCACCTGCACTGGGACACGTCCCTTAGTGACTGGGCCACGCTCTGCAGCGCCTCGGCAATATCCATCTCCGCCTGGGACACGTCCCTCAGTGACTGGGCCACGCTCTGCAGCACCTCGGCAATGTCCACCTGCACTGGGACACGTCCCTCAGTGACTGGGCCACGCTCTGCAGCACCTCAGCAATGTCCATCTCCGCCTGGGACACGTCCCTCAGTGACTGGGCCACGCTCTGCAGCACCTCGGCAATGTCCATCTCCGCCTGGGACACGTCCCTCAGTGACTGAGCCACGCTCTGCAGCTCCTCGGCAATGTCCACCTGCACTGGGACACGTCCCTCAGTGACTGGGCCACGCTCTGCAGCGCCTCGGCAATGTCCATCTCCGCCTGGGACACGTCGCTCAGTGACTGGGCCACGCTCTGCAGCGTCTCGGCAATGTCCATCTCCGCCTGGGACACGTCCCTCAGTGACTGGGCCACGCTCTGCAGCGCCTCGGCAATGTCCATCTCCGCCTGGGACACGTCCCTCAGTGACTGGGCCACGCTCTGCAGCTCCTCGGCAATGTCCATCTCCGCCTGGGACACGTCCCTCAGTGACTGGGCCACGCTCTGCAGCGCCTCGGCAATGTCCACCTGCACTGGGACACGTCCCTCAGTGACTGGGCCACGCTCTGCAGCGCCTCGGCAATGTCCACCTGCACTGGGACACGTCCCTCAGTGACTGGGCCACGCTCTGCAGCGCCTCGGCAATGTCCATCTCCGCCTGGGACACGTCCCTCAGTGACTGGGCCACGCTCTGCAGCGCCTCAGCAATGTCCATCTCCGCCTGGGACACGTCCCTCAGTGACTGGGCCACGCTCTGCAGCGCCTCGGCAATGACCATCTGCACTGGGACACGTCCCTCAGTGACTGGGCCGCGCCCTGCAGCGCCTCGGCAATGTCCACCTGCACTGGGGCACGTCCCTCAGTGACTGGGCCACGCTCTGCAGCGCCTCGGCAATGTCCACCTGCACTGGGACACGTCCCTCAGTGACTGGGCCACGCTCTGCAGCACCTCAGCAATGTCCATCTCCGCCTGGGACACATCCCTCAGTGACTGGGCCACGCTCTGCAGCACCTCGGCAATGTCCACCTGCACTGGGACACGTCCCTCAGTGACTGGGCCACGCTCTGCAGCACCTCAGCAATGTCCATCTCCGCCTGGGACACGTCCCTCAGTGACTGGGCCACGCTCTGCAGCGCCTCGGCAATGTCCATCTCCGCCTGGGACACGTCCCTCAGTGACTGGGCCGCGCTCTGCAGCACATCGGCAATGTCCACCTGCACTGGGACACGTCCCTCAGTGACTGGGCCACGCTCTGCGGCGCCTCGGCAATGTCCATCTCTGCCTGGGACACGTCCCTCAGTGACTGGGCCACGCTCTGCAGCGCCTCGGCAATGTCCACCTGCACTGGGACACGTCCCTCAGTGACTGGGCCACGCTCTGCAGCGCCTCGGCAATGTCCACCTGCACTGGGACACGTCCCTCAGTGACTGGGCCACGCTCTGCAGCGCCTCGGCAATGTCCATCTCCGCCTGGGACACGTCCCTCAGTGACTGGGCCACGCTCTGCAGCTCCTCGGCAATGTCCACCTGCACTGGGACACGTCCCTCAGTGACTGGGCCACGCTCTGCAGCGCCTCGGCAATGTCCACCTGCACTGGGACACGTCCCTCAGTGACTGGGCCACGCTCTGCAGCTCCTCAGCAATGTCCATCTCCGCCTGGGACACGTCCCTCAGTGACTGGGCCACGCTCTGCAGCGCCTCGGCAATGTCCATCTCCGCCTGGGACACGTCCCTCAGTGACTGGGCCGCGCTCTGCAGCACATCGGCAATGTCCACCTGCACTGGGACACGTCCCTCAGTGACTGGGCCACGCTCTGCGGCGCCTCGGCAATGTCCATCTCTGCCTGGGACACGTCCCTCAGTGACTGGGCCACGCTCTGCAGCGCCTCGGCAATGTCCACCTGCACTGGGAAACGTCCCTCAGTGACTGGGCCACGCTCTGCAGCGCCTCGGCAATGTCCATCTCCGCCTGGGACACGTCCCTCAGTGACTGGGCCACGCTCTGCAGCTCCTCGGCAATGTCCACCTGCACTGGGACACGTCCCTCAGTGACTGGGCCACGCTCTGCAGCGCCTCGGCAATGTCCACCTGCACTGGGACACGTCCCTCAGTGACTGGGCCACGCTCTGCAGCTCCTCAGCAATGTCCATCTCCGCCTGGGACACGTCCCTCAGTGACTGGGCCACGCTCTGCAGCGCCTCGGCAATGTCCATCTCCGCCTGGGACACGTCCCTCAGTGACTGGGCCACGCTCTGCAGCGCCTCGGCAATGTCCATCTCCGCCTGGGACACGTCCCTCAGTGACTGGGCCACGCTCTGCAGCTCCTCGGCAACGTCCATCTCCGCCTGGGACACGTCCCTCAGTGACTGGGCCACGCTCTGCAGCACCTCGGCAATGTCCATCTCCGCTTGGGACACGTCCCTCAGTGACTGGGCCACGCTCTGCAGCTCCTCGGCAATGTCCATCTCCACCTGGGACACGTCCCTCAGTGACTGGGCCACGCTCTGCAGCTCCTCGGCAATGTCCATCTTCGCCTGGGACACGTCCCTCAGTGACTGGGCCACGCTCTGCAGCACCTCAGCAATGTCCACCTGCACTGGGACACGTCCCTCAGTGACTGGGCCACGCTCTGCAGCACCTCGGCAATGTTCACCTGCACTGGGACACGTCCCTCAGTGACTGGGCCACGCTCTGCAGCACCTCGGCAATGATCACCTGCACTGGGACACGTCCCTCAGTGACTGGGCCACGCTCTGCAGCACCTCGGCAATGTCCACCTGCACTGGGACACGTCCCTCAGTGACTGGGCCACGCTCTGCAGCACCTCGGCAATGTCCATCTCCGCCTGGGACACGTCCCTCAGTGACTGGGCCACGCTCTGCAGCACCTCAGCAATGTCCACCTGCACTGGGACACGTCCCTCAGTGACTGGGCCACGCTCTGCAGCACCTCGGCAATGTCCATCTCCGCCTGGGACACGTCCCTCAGTGACTGGGCCACGCTCTGCAGCACCTCGGCAATGTCCACCTGCACTGGGACACGTCCCTCAGTGACTGGGCCGCGCTCTGCAGCGCCTCGGCAATGTCCACCTGCACTGGGACACGTCCCTCAGTGACTGGGCCACGCTCTGCAGCTCCTCGGCAATGTCCATCTCCGCCTGGGACACGTCCCTCAGTGACTGGGCCACGCTCTGCAGCGCCTCGGCAATGTCCATCTCCGCCTGGGACACGTCCCTCAGTGACTGGGCCACGCTCTGCAGCTCCTCAGCAATGTCCATCTCCACCTGGGACACGTCCCTCAGTGACTGGGCCACGCTCTGCAGCGCCTCGGCAATGTCCACCTGCACTGGGACACGTCCCTCAGTGACTGGGCCACGCCCTGCAGCGCCTCGGCAATGTCCATCTCCGCCTGGGACACGTCCCTCAGTGACTGGGCCACGCTCTGCAGCGCCTCGGCAATGTCCATCTCCGCCTGGGACACGTCCCTCAGTGACTGGGCCACGCTCTTCAGCGCCTCGGCAATGTCCATCTCCGCCTGGGACACGTCCCTCAGTGACTGGGCCACGCTCTGCAGCACATCGGCAATGTCCACCTGCACTGGGACACGTCCCTCAGTGACTGGGCCACGCTCTGCAGCACCTCGGCAATGTCCACATGCACTGGGACACGTCCCTCAGTGACTGGGCCACGCTCAGCAGCGCCTCGGCAATGTCCATCTCCGCCTGGGACACGTCCCTCAGTGACTGGGCCACGCTCTGCAGCTCCTCGGCAATGTCCATCTCCGCCTGGGACACGTCCCTCAGTGACTGGGCCACGCTCTGCAGCGCCTCGGCAATGTCCATCTCCGCCTGGGACACGTCCCTCAGTGACTGGGCTACGCTCTGCAGCACCTCAGCAATGTCCACCTGCACTGGGACACGTCCCTCAGTGACTGGGCCACGCTCTGCAGCACCTCGGCAATGTCCACCTCCGCCTGGGACACGTCCCTCAGTGACTGGGCCACGCTCTGCAGCGCCTCGGCAATGTCCATCTCCGCCTGGGACACGTCCCTCAGTGACTGGGCCACACTCTGCAGCGCCTCAGCAATGTCCATCTTCGCCTGGGACACATCCCTCAGTGACTGGGCCACGCTCTGCAGCGCCTCGGCAATGTCCACCTGCACTGGGACACGTCCCTTAGTGACTGGGCCACGCTCTGCAGCTCCTCGGCAATGTCCACCTCAGCCTGGGAC
Source organism: Scyliorhinus torazame (assembly GCF_047496885.1). Lineage (NCBI taxonomy): Eukaryota > Metazoa > Chordata > Chondrichthyes > Carcharhiniformes > Scyliorhinidae > Scyliorhinus > Scyliorhinus torazame. The sequence continues at coordinate 357,321,330 of NC_092709.1, read as the reverse complement.
ACGTCCCTCAGTGACTGGGCCACGCTCTGCAGCGCCTCGGCAATGTCCATCTGCACTGGGACACGTCCCTCAGTGACTGGGCCACGCTCTGCAGCGCCTCGGCAATGTCCATCTCCGCCTGGGACACGTCCCTCAGTGACTGGGCCGCGCCCTGCAGCGCCTCGGCAATGTCCACCTGCACTGGGACACGTCCCTCAGTGACTGGGCCACGCTCTGCAGCACCTCAGCAATGTCCATCTCCGCCTGGGACACGTCCCTCAGTGACTGGGCCACGCTCTGCAGCACCTCGGCAATGTCCATCTCAGCCTGGGACACGTCCCTCAGTGACTGGGCCACGCTCTGCAGCTCCTCGGCAATGTCCACCTGCACTGGGACACGTCCCTCAGTGACTGGGCCACGCTCTGCAGCTCCTCAGCAATATCCATCTCCGCCTGGGACACGTCCCTCAGTGACTGGGGCACGCTCTGCAGCACCTCGGCAATGTCCATCTACGCCTGGGACACGTCCCTCAGTGACTGGGCCACGCTCTGCAGCGCCTCGGCAATGTCCATCTCCGCCTGGGACACGTCCCTCAGTGACTGGGCCACGCTCTGCAGCGCCTCGGCAATGTCCATCTCCGCCTGGGACACGTCCCTCAGTGACTGGGCCACGCTCTGCAGCTCCTCGGCAATGTCCACCTGCACTGGGACACGTCCCTCAGTGACTGGGCCGCGCTCTGCAGCACCTCGGCAATGTCCACCTCCGCCTGGGACACGTCCCTCAGTGACTGGGCCACGCTCTGCAGCGCCTCGGCAATGTCCATCTCCGCCTGGGACACGTCCCTCAGTGACTGGGCCACACTCTGCAGCGCCTCAGCAATGTCCATCTTCGCCTGGGACACATCCCTCAGTGACTGGGCCACGCTCTGCAGCGCCTCGGCAATGTCCACCTGCACTGGGACACGTCCCTTAGTGACTGGGCCACGCTCTGCAGCTCCTCGGCAATGTCCACCTCAGCCTGGGACACGTCCCTCAGTGACTGGGCCACGCTCTGCAGCGCCTCGGCAATGTCCATCTGCACTGGGACACGTCCCTCAGTGACTGGGCCACGCTCTGCAGCGCCTCGGCAATGTCCATCTCCGCCTGGGACACGTCCCTCAGTGACTGGGCCGCGCCCTGCAGCGCCTCGGCAATGTCCACCTGCACTGGGACACGTCCCTCAGTGACTGGGCCACGCTCTGCAGCACCTCAGCAATGTCCATCTCCGCCTGGGACACGTCCCTCAGTGACTGGGCCACGCTCTGCAGCTCCTCAGCAATGTCCATCTCCGCCTGGGACACGTCCCTCAGTGACTGGGCCACGCTCTGCAGCTCCTCGGCAATGTCCACCTGCACTGGGACACGTCCCTCAGTGACTGGGCCGCGCTCTGCAGCACCTCGGCAATGTCCACCTGCACTGGGACACGTCCCTCAGTGACTGGGCCACGCTCTGCAGCACCTCGGCAATGTCCATCTCCGCCTGGGACACGTCCCTCAGTGACTGGGCCACGCTCTGCAGCACCTCGGCAATGTCCATCTCCGCCTGGGACACGTCCCTCAGTGACTGGGCCACGCTCTGCAGCGCCTCGGCAATGTCCATCTCCGCCTGGGACACGTCCCTCAGTGACTGGGCCACGCTCTGCAGCACCTCGGCAATGTCCACCTGCACTGGGACACGTCCCTCAGTGACTGGGCCGCGCTCTGCAGCGCCTCGGCAACGTCCATCTCCGCCTGGGACACGTCCCTCAGTGACTGGGCCACGCTCTGCAGCGCCTCAGCAATGTCCATCTCCGCCTGGGACACGTCCCTCAGTGACTGGGCCACGCTCTGCAGCGCCTCGGCAATGTCCATCTCCGCCTCGGACACGTCCCTCAGTGACTGGGCCACGCTCTGCAGCTCCTCAGCAATGTCCATCTCCGCCTGGGACACGTCCCTCAGTGACTGGGCCACGCTCTGCAGCGCCTCGGAAATGTCCAACTCCGCCTGGGACACGTCCCTCAGTGACTGGGCCACGCTCTGCAGCTCCTCGGCAATGTCCACCTGCACTGGGACTCATCCCTCAGTGACTGGCCCACGCTCTGCAGCACCTCGGCAATGTCCATCTCCGCCTGGGACACGTCCCTCAGTGACTGGGCCACGCTCTGCAGCAACTCGGCAATGTCCACCTGCACTGGGACACGTCCCTCAGTGACTGGGCCACGCTCTGCAGCTCCTCGGCAATGTCCACCTGCACTGGGACTCATCCCTCAGTGACTGGCCCACGCTCTGCAGCACCTCGGCAATGTCCATCTCCGCCTGGGACACGTCCCTCAGTGACTGGGCCACGCTCTGCAGCACCTCGGCAATGTCCACCTGCACTGGGACACGTCCCTCAGTGACTGGGCCACGCTCTGCAGCACCTCGGCAATGTCCACCTGCACTGGGACACGTCCCTCAGTGACTGGGCCACGCTCTGCAGCACCTCGGCAATGTCCATCTCCGCCTGGGACACGTCCCTCAGTGACTGGGCCACGCTCTGCAGCACCTCGGCAATGTCCACCTGCACTGGGACACGTCCCTCAGTGACTGGGCCACACTCTGCAGCGCCTCGGCAATGTCCATCTCCGCCTGGGACACGTCCCTCAGTGACTGGGCCACGCTCTGCAGCGCCTCGGCAATGTCCATGTCCGCCTGGGACACGTCCCTCAGTGACTGGGCCACGCTCTGCAGCACCTCGGCAATGTCCACCTGCACTGGGACACGTCCCTCAGTGACTGGGCCGCGCTCTGCAGCGCCTCGGCAACGTCCATCTCCGCCTGGGACACGTCCCTCAGTGACTGGGCCACGCTCTGCAGCGCCTCAGCAATGTCCATCTCCGACTGGGACACGTCCCTCAGTGACTGGGCCACGCTCTGCAGCTCCTCGGCAATGTCCATCTGCACTGGGACACGTCCCTCAGTGACTGGGCCACGCTCTGCAGCGCCTCGGCAATGTCCATCTCCGCCTGGGACACGTCCCTCAGTGACTGGGCCACGCTCTGCAGCGCCTCGGCAATGTCCATCTCCGCCTGGGACACGTCCCTCAGTGACTGGGCCACGCTCTGCAGCGCCTCGGCAATGTCCATCTCCGCCTGGGACACGTCCCTCAGTGACTGGGCCACGCTCTGCAGCGCCTCGGAAATGTCCAACTCCGCCTGGGACACGTCCCTCAGTGACTGGGCCACGCTCTGCAGCTCCTCGGCAATGTCCACCTGCACTGGGACTCGTCCCTCAGTGACTGGGCCACGCTCTGCAGCGCCTCGGCAATGTCCATCTCCGCCTGGGACACGTCCCTCAGTGACTGGCCCACGCTCTGCAGCACCTCGGCAATGTCCATGTCCGCCTGGGACACGTCCCTCAGTGACTGGGCCACGCTCTGCAGCGCCTCGGCAATGTCCATCTCCGCCTGGGACACGTCCCTCAGTGACTGGGCCACGCTCTGCAGCACCTCGGCAATGTCCATCTCCGCCTGGGACACGTCCCTCAGTGACTGGGCCACGCTCTGCAGCACCTCGGCAATGTCCACCTGCACTGGGACACGTCCCTCAGTGACTGGGCCACACTCTGCAGCGCCTCGGCAATGTCCATCTCCGCCTGGGACACGTCCCTCAGTGACTGGGCCACGCTCTGCAGCGCCTCGGCAATGTCCATCTCCGCCTGGGACACGTCCCTCAGTGACTGGGCCACGCTCTGCAGCACATCGGCAATGTCCACCTGCACTGGGACACGTCCCTCAGTGACTGGGCCACGCTCTGCAGCACCTCAGCAATGTCCATCTCCGCCTGGGACACGTCCCTCAGTGACTGGGCCACGCTCTGCAGCTCCTCGGCAATGTCCACCTGCACTGGGACACGTCACGCAGTGACTGGGCCACACTCTGCAGCGCCTCGGCAATGTCCATCTCCGCCTGGGACACGTCCCTCAGTGACTGGGCCACGCTCTGCAGCTCCTCGGCAATGTCCATCTCCGCCTGGGACACGTCCCTCAGTGACTGGGCCACGCTCTGCAGCACCTCGGCAATGTCCATCTACGCCTGGGACACGTCCCTCAGTAACTGGGCCACGCTCTGCAGCGCCTCGGCAATGTCCACATGCACTGGGACACGTCCCTCAGTGACTGGGCCACGCTCAGCAGCGCCTCGGCAATGTCCATCTCCGCCTGGGACACGTCCCTCAGTGACTGGGCCACGCTCTGCAGCTCCTCGGCAATGTCCATCTCCGCCTGGGACACGTCCCTCAGTGACTGGGCCACGCTCTGCAGCGCCTCGGCAATGTCCATCTCCGCCTGGGACACGTCCCTCAGTGACTGGGCTACGCTCTGCAGCACCTCAGCAATGTCCACCTGCACTGGGACACGTCCCTCAGTGACTGGGCCACGCTCTGCAGCACCTCGGCAATGTCCACCTCCGCCTGGGACACGTCCCTCAGTGACTGGGCCACGCTCTGCAGCGCCTCGGCAATGTCCATCTCCGCCTGGGACACGTCCCTCAGTGACTGGGCCACACTCTGCAGCACCTCAGCAATGTCCATCTTCGCCTGGGACACATCCCTCAGTGACTGGGCCACGCTCTGCAGCGCCTCGGCAATGTCCACCTGCACTGGGACACGTCCCTTAGTGACTGGGCCACGCTCTGCAGCTCCTCGGCAATGTCCACCTCAGCCTGGGACACGTCCCTCAGTGACTGGGCCACGCTCTGCAGCGCCTCGGCAATGTCCATCTGCACTGGGACACGTCCCTCAGTGACTGGGCCACGCTCTGCAGCGCCTCGGCAATGTCCATCTCCGCCTGGGACACGTCCCTCAGTGACTGGGCCGCGCCCTGCAGCGCCTCGGCAATGTCCACCTGCACTGGGACACGTCCCTCAGTGACTGGGCCACGCTCTGCAGCACCTCAGCAATGTCCATCTCCGCCTGGGACACGTCCCTCAGTGACTGGGCCACGCTCTGCAGCACCTCGGCAATGTCCATCTCAGCCTGGGACACGTCCCTCAGTGACTGAGCCACGCTCTGCAGCTCCTCGGCAATGTCCACCTGCACTGGGACACGTCCCTCAGTGACTGGGCCACGCTCTGCAGCTCCTCAGCAATATCCATCTCCGCCTGGGACACGTCCCTCAGTGACTGGGGCACGCTCTGCAGCACCTCGGCAATGTCCATCTACGCCTGGGACACGTCCCTCAGTGACTGGGCCACGCTCTGCAGCGCCTCGGCAATGTCCATCTCCGCCTGGGACACGTCCCTCAGTGACTGGGCCACGCTCTGCAGCGCCTCGGCAATGTCCATCTCCGCCTGGGACACGTCCCTCAGTGACTGGGCCACGCTCTGCAGCTCCTCGGCAATGTCCACCTGCACTGGGACACGTCCCTCAGTGACTGGGCCGCGCTCTGCAGCACCTCGGCAATGTCCACCTCCGCCTGGGACACGTCCCTCAGTGACTGGGCCACGCTCTGCAGCGCCTCGGCAATGTCCATCTCCGCCTGGGACACGTCCCTCAGTGACTGGGCCACACTCTGCAGCGCCTCAGCAATGTCCATCTTCGCCTGGGACACATCCCTCAGTGACTGGGCCACGCTCTGCAGCGCCTCGGCAATGTCCACCTGCACTGGGACACGTCCCTTAGTGACTGGGCCACGCTCTGCAGCTCCTCGGCAATGTCCACCTCAGCCTGGGACACGTCCCTCAGTGACTGGGCCACGCTCTGCAGCGCCTCGGCAATGTCCATCTGCACTGGGACACGTCCCTCAGTGACTGGGCCACGCTCTGCAGCGCCTCGGCAATGTCCATCTCCGCCTGGGACACGTCCCTCAGTGACTGGGCCGCGCCCTGCAGCGCCTCGGCAATGTCCACCTGCACTGGGACACGTCCCTCAGTGACTGGGCCACGCTCTGCAGCACCTCAGCAATGTCCATCTCCGCCTGGGACACGTCCCTCAGTGACTGGGCCACGCTCTGCAGCACCTCGGCAATGTCCATCTCCGCCTGGGACACGTCCCTCAGTGACTGGGCCACGCTCTGCAGCTCCTCGGCAATGTCCATCTCCGCCTGGGACACGTCCCTCAGTGACTGGGCCACGCTCTGCAGCACCTCGGCAATGTCCACCTGCACTGGGACACGTCCCTCAGTGACTGGGCCACGCTCTGCAGCACCTCAGCAATGTCCACCTGCACTGGGACACGTACCTCAGTGACTGGGCCACGCTCTGCAGCGCCTCGGCAATGTCCATCTCCGCCTGGGACACGTCCCTCAGTGACTGGGCCACGCTCTGCAGCACCTCGGCAATGTCCATCTCCGCCTGGGACACGTCCCTCAGTGACTGGGCCATGCTCTGCAGCACCTCAGCAATGTCCACCTGCACTGGAACACGTCCCTCAGTGACTGGGCCACGCTCTGCAGCTCCTCAGCAATGTCCACCTGCACTGGGACACGTCCCTCAGTGACTGGGCCACGCTCTGCAGCTCCTCAGCAATGTCCATCTCCGCCTGGGACACGTCCCTCAGTGACTGGGCCACGCTCTGCAGCTCCTCGGCAATGTCCACCTGCACTGGGACACGTCCCTCAGTGACTGGGCCGCGCTCTGCAGCACCTCGGCAATGTCCACCTGCACTGGGACACGTCCCTCAGTGACTGGGCCACACTCTGCAGCACCTCGGCAATGTCCATCTCCGCCTGAGACACGTCCCTCAGTGACTGGGCCACGCTCTGCAGCGCCTCGGCAATGTCCATCTCCGCCTTGGACACGTCCCTCAGTGACTGGGCCACGCTCTGCAGCACCTCGGCAATGTCCACCTGCACTGGAACACGTCCCTCAGTGACTGGGCCACGCTCTGCAGCACCTCGGCAATGTCCACCTGCACTGGGACACGTCCCTCAGTGACTGGGCCACGCTCTGCAGCTCCTCAGCAATGTCCATCTCCGCCTGGGACACGTCCCTCAGTGACTGGGCCACGCTCTGCAGCTCCTCGGCAATGTCCACCTGCACTGGGACACGTCCCTCAGTGACTGGGCCGCGCTCTGCAGCACCTCGGCAATGTCCACCTGCACTGGGACACGTCCCTCAGTGACTGGGCCACACTCTGCAGCACCTCGGCAATGTCCATCTCCGCCTGGGACACGTCCCTCAGTGACTGGGCCACGCTCTGCAGCGCCTCGGCAATGTCCATCTCCGCCTGGGACACGTCCCTCAGTGACTGGGCCACGCTCTGCAGCGCCTCGGCAATGTCCATCTCCGCCTGGGACACGTCCCTCAGTGACTGGGCTACGCTCTGCAGCACCTCAGCAATGTCCACCTGCACTGGGACACGTCCCTTAGTGACTGGGCCACGCTCTGCAGCTCCTCGGCAATGTCCACCTCCGCCTGGGACACGTCCCTCAGTGACTGGGCCACGCTCTGCAGCGCCTCGGCAATGTCCATCTGCACTGGGACACGTCCCTCAGTGACTGGGCCACGCTCTGCAGCGCCTCGGCAATGTCCATCTCCGCCTGGGACACGTCCCTCAGTGACTGGGCCACGCTCTGCAGCACCTCAGCAATGTCCATCTCCGCCTGGGACACGTCCCTCAGTGACTGGGCCACGCTCTGCAGCGCCTCGGCAATGTCCATCTGCACTGGGACACGTCCCTCAGTGACTGGGCCACGCTCTGCAGCACCTAAGCAATGTCCATCTCCGCCTGGGACACGTCCCTCAGTGACTGGGCCACGCTCTGCAGCGCCTCGGCAATGTCCATCTCCGCCTGGGACACGTCCCTCAGTGACTGGGCCACGCTCTGCAGCACCTCGGCAATGTCCATCTCCGCCTGGGACACGTCCCTCAGTGACTGGGCCACGCTCTGCAGCGCCTCGGCAATGTCCATCTCCGCCTGGGACACGTCCCTCAGTGACTGGGCTACGCTCTGCAGCACCTCAGCAATGTCCACCTGCACTGGGACACGTCCCTCAGTGACTGGGCCACGCTCTGTAGCACCTCGGCAATGTCCACCTCCGCCTGGGACACGTCCCTCAGTGACTGGGCCACGCTCTGCAGCTCCTCGGCAATGTCCATCTCCGCCTGGAACACGTCCCTCAGTGACTGGGCCACGCTCTGCAGCTCCTCGGCAATGTCCACCTGCACTGGGACACGTCCCTCAGTGACTGGGCCACGCTCTGCAGCACCTCGGCAATGTCCATCTCCGCCTGGGACACGTCCCTCAGTGACTGGGCCACGCTCTGCAGCTCCTCGGCAATGTCCACCTGCACTGGGACACGTCCCTCAGTGACTGGGCCACGCTCTGCAGCACCTCGGGAATGTCCACCTGCACTGGGGCACGTCCCTCAGTGACTGGGCCACGCTCTGCAGCTCCTCGGGAACGTCCATCTCCGCCTGGGACACGTCCCTCAGTGACTGGGCCACGCTCTGCAGCACCTCGGCAATGTCCATCTCCGCCTGGGACACGTCCCTCAGTGACTGGGCCACGCTCTGCAGCTCCTCGGGAACGTCCATCTCCGCCTGGGACACGTCCCTCAGTGACTGGGCCACGCTCTGCAGCGCCTCGGCAATGTCCATCTTCGCGTGGGACACGTCCCTCAGTGACTGGGCCACGCTCTGTAGCTCCTCGGGAACGTCCATCTCCGCCTGGGACACGTCCCTCAGTGACTGGGCCACGCTCTGCAGCGCCTCGGCAATGTCCATCTCCGCCTGGGACACGTCCCTCAGTGACTGGGCCACGCTCTGCAGCTCCTCGGCAATGTCCACCTGCACTGGGACACGTCCCTCAGTGACTGGGCCACGCTCTGCAGCACCTCGGCAATGTCCATCTCCGCCTGGGACACGTCCCTCAGTGACTGGGCCACGCTCTGCAGCTCCTCGGCAATGTCCACCTGCACTGGGACACGTCCCTCAGTGACTGGGCCACGCTCTGCAGCACCTCGGGAATGTCCACCTGCACTGGGGCACGTCCCTCAGTGACTGGGCCACGCTCTGCAGCTCCTCGGGAACGTCCATCTCCGCCTGGGACACGTCCCTCAGTGACTGGGCCACGCTCTGCAGCACCTCGGCAATGTCCATCTCCGCCTGGGACACGTCCCTCAGTGACTGGGCCACGCTCTGCAGCTCCTCGGGAACGTCCATCTCCGCCTGGGACACGTCCCTCAGTGACTGGGCCACGCTCTGCAGCGCCTCGGCAATGTCCATCTTCGCGTGGGACACGTCCCTCAGTGACTGGGCCACGCTCTGTAGCTCCTCGGGAACGTCCATCTCCGCCTGGGACACGTCCCTCAGTGACTGGGCCACGCTCTGCAGCGCCTCGGCAATGTCCATCTCCGCCTGGGACACGTCCCTCAGTGACTGGGCCACGCTCTGCAGCGCCTCGACAATGTCCATCTCCGCCTGGGACACGTCCCTCAGTGACTGGGCCACGCTCTGCAGCTCCTCGGGAACGTCCATCTCCGCCTGGGACACGTCCCTCAGTGAGTGGGCCACGCTCTGCAGCTCCTCGGGAACGTCCATCTCCGCCTGGGACACGTCCCTCAGTGACTGGGCCACGCTCTGCAGCACCTCGGCAATGTCCATCTCCGCCTGGGACACGTCCCTCAGTGACTGGGCCATGCTCTGCAGCACCTCGGCAATGTCCAGCTGCACTGGGACACGTCCCTCAGTGACTGGGCCACGCTCTGCAGCGCCTCGGCAATGTCCATCTCCGCCTGGGACACGTCCCTCAGTGACTGGGCCGCGCTCTGCAGCGCCTCGGCAATGTCCACCTGCACTGGGACACGTCCCTCAGTGACTGGGCCACGCTCTGCAGCACCTCGGCAATGTCCATCTCCGCCTGGGACACGTCCCTCAGTGACTGGGCCACGCTCTGCAGCGCCTCGGCAATGTCCATCTCCGCCTGGGACACGTCCCTCAGTGACTGGGCCACGCTCTGCAGCTCCTCGGCAATGTCCATCTGCACTGGGACACGTCCCTCAGTGACTGGGCCACGCTCTGCAGCACCTCGGCAATGTACATCTCCGCCTGGGACACGTCCCTCAGTGACTGGGCCACGCTCTGCAGCGCCTCGGCAATGTCCATCTCCGCCTCGGACACGTCCCTCAGTGACTGGGCCACGCTCTGCAGCGCCTCGGCAATGTCCATCTCCGCCTTGGACACGTCCCTCAGTGACTGGGCCACGCTCTGCAGCGCCTCGGCAATGTCCACCTGCACTGGGACACGTCCCTCAGTGACTGGGCCACGCTCTGCAGCGCCTCGGCAATGTCCATCTCCGCCTTGGACACGTCCCTCAGTGACTGGGCCACGCTCTGCAGCGCCTCGGCAATGTCCATCTCCGCCTGGGACACGTCCCTCAGTGACTGGCCCACGCTCTGCAGCACCTCGGCAATGTCCATCTCCGCCTGGGACACGTCCCTCAGTGACTGGGCCACGCTCTGCAGCAACTCGGCAATGTCCATCTCCGCCTGGGACACGTCCCTCAGTGACTGGGCCACGCTCTGCAGCTCCTCGGCAATGTCCACCTGCACTGGGACTCGTCCCTCAGTGACTGGGCCACGCTCTGCAGCGCCTCGGCAATGTCCATCTCCGCCTGGGACACGTCCCTCAGTGACTGGCCCACGCTCTGCAGCACCACGGCAATGTCCATCTCCGCCTGGGACACGTCCCTCAGTGACTGGGCCACGCTCTGCAGCAACTCGGCAATGTCCATCTCCGCCTGGGACACGTCCCTCAGTGACTGGGCCACGCTCTGCAGCGCCTCGGCAATGTCCATGTCCGCCTGGGACACGTCGCTCAGTGACTGGGCCACGCTCTGCAGCACCTCGGCAATGTCCATCTCCGCCTGGGACACGTCCCTCAGTGACTGGGCCACGCTCTGCAGCACCTCGGCAATGTCCACCTGCACTGGGACACGTCCCTCAGTGACTGGGCCACACTCTGCAGCGCCTCGGCAATGTCCATCTCCGCCTGGGACACGTCCCTCAGTGACTGGGCCACGCTCTGCAGCGCCTCGGCAATGTCCATCTCCGCCTGGGACACGTCCCTCAGTGACTGGGCCACGCTCTGCAGCACATCGGCAATGTCCATCTCCGCCTGGGACACGTCCCTCAGTGACTGGGCCACGCTCTGCAGCGCCTCGGCAATGTCCATCTGCACTGGGACACGTCCCTCAGTGACTGGGCCACGCTCTGCAGCGCCTCGGCAATGTCCGTCTCCGCCTGGGACACGTCCCTCAGTGACTGGGCCACGCTCTGCAGCACATCGGCAATGTCCATCTCCGCCTGGGACACGTCCCTCAGTGACTGGGCCACGCTCTGCAGCGCCTCGGCAATGTCCATCTGCACTGGGACACGTCCCTCAGTGACTGGGCCACGCTCTGCAGCACCTCAGCAATGTCCATCTCCGCCTGGGACACGTCCCTCAGTGACTGGGCCACGCTCTGCAGCGCCTCGGCAATGTCCATCTGCACTGGGACACGTCCGTCAGTGACTGGGCCACACTCTGCAGCGCCTCGGCAATGTCCATCTCCGCCTGGGACACGTCCCTCAGTGACTGGGCCACGCTCTGCAGCACCTCGGCAATGTCCACCTGCACTGGGACACGTCCCTCAGTGACTGGGCCACGCTCTGCAGCGCCTCGGCAATGTCCATCTCCGCCTGGGACACGTCCCTCAGTGACTGGGCCACGCTCTGCAGCACCTCGGCAATGTCCATCTCCGCCTGGGACACGTCCCTCAGTGACTGGGCCACGCTCTGCAGCGCCTCGGCAATGTCCATCTCCGCCTGGGACACGTCCCTCAGTGACTGGGCCACGCTCTGCAGCTGCTCGGCAATGTCCATCTACGCCTGGGACACGTCCCTCAGTAACTGGGCCACGCTCTGCAGCGCCTCGGCAATGTCCACCTGCACTGGGACACGTCCCTCAGTGACTGGGCCACGCTCTGCAGCACCTCGGCAATGTCCATCTCCGCCTGGGACACGTCCCTCAGTGACTGGGCCACGCTCTGCAGCGCCTCGGCAATGTCCATCTCCGCCTGGGACACGTCCCTCAGTGACTGGGCCACGCTCTGCAGCACCTCAGCAATGTCCACCTGCACTGGGACACGTCCCTCAGTGACTGGGCCACGCTCTGCAGCGCCTCGTCAATGTCCAGCTGCACTGGGACGCGTCCCTCAGTGACTGGGCCATGCTCTGCAGCTCCTCGGCAATGTCCATCTCCGCCTGGGACACGTCCCTCAGTGACTGGGCCACGCTCTGCAGCACCTCGGCAATGTCCACCTGCACTGGGACACGTCCCTCAGTGACTGGGCCACGCGCTGCAGCTCCTCGGCAATGTCCATCTCCGCCTGGGACACGTCCCTCAGTGACTGGGCCACACTCTGCAGCTCCTCGGCAATGTCCACCTGCACTGGGACACGTCCCTCAGTGACTGAGCCACGCCCTGCAGCTCCTCGGCAATGTCCATCTCCGCCTGGGACACGTCGCTCAGTGACTGGGCCACGCTCTGCAGCACCTCGGGAACGTCCATCTCCGCCTGGGACACGTCCCTCAGTGACTGGGCCACGCTCTGCAGCACCTCGGCAATGTCCATCTCCGCCTGGGACACGTCCCTCAGTGACTGGGCCACGCTCTGCAGCGCCTCGGCAATGTCCATCTTCGCCTGGGACACGTCCCTCAGTGACTGGGCCACGCTCTGTAGCTCCTCGGGAACGTCCATCTCCGCCTGGGACACGTCCCTCAGTGACTGGGCCACGCTCTGCAGCTCCTCGGCAATGTCCATCTCCGCCTGGGACACGTCCCTCAGTGACTGGGCCACGCTCTGCAGCTCCTCGGGAACGTCCATCTCCGCCTGGGACACGTCCCTCAGTGACTGGGCCACGCTCTGCAGCACCTCGGCAATGTCCATCTCCGCCTGGGACACGTCCCTCAGTGACTGGGCCACGCTCTGCAGCTCCTCGGCAATGTCCATCTTCGCCTGGGACACGTCCCTCAGTGACTGGGCCACGCTCTGTAGCTCCTCGGGAACGTCCATCTCCGCCTGGGACACGTCCCTCAGTGACTGGGCCACGCTCTGCAGCGCCTCGGCAATGTCCATCTCCGCCTGGGACACGTCCCTCAGTGACTGGGCCACGCTCTGCAGCACCTCGGCAATGTCCATCTCCGCCTGGGACACGTCCCTCAGTGACTGGGCCACGCTCTGCAGCGCCTCGGCAATGTCCATCTCCGCCTGGGACATGTCCCTCAGTGACTGGGCCACGCTCTGCAGCGCCTCGGCAATGTCCATCTCCGCCTGGGACACGTCCCTCAGTGACTGGGCCACGCTCTGCAGCGCCTCGGCAATGTCCATCTCCGCCTGGGACATGTCCCTCAGTGACTGGGCCACGCTCTGCAGCGCCTCGGCAATGTCCATCTCCGCCTGGGACACGTCCCTCAGTGACTGGGCCGCGCTCTGCAGCGCCTCGGCAATGTCCATCTCCGCCTGGGACACGTCCCTCAGTGACTGGGCCACGCTCTGCAGCGCCTCGGCAATGTCCACCTGCACTGGGACACGTCCCTCAGTGACTGGGCCACGCTCTGCAGCTCCTCGGCAATGTCCATCTTCGCCTGGGACACGTCCCTCAGTGACTGGGCCACGCTCTGCAGCTCCTCGGGAACGTCCATCTCCGCCTGGGACACGTCCCTCAGTGACTGGGCCACGCTCTGCAGCGCCTCGGCAATGTCCATCTCCGCCTGGGACACGTCCCTCAGTGACTGGGCCACGCTCTGCAGCTCCTCGGGAACGTCCATCTCCGCCTGGGACACGTCCCTCAGTGACTGGGCCACGCTCTGCAGCACCTCGGCAATGTCCAGCTGCACTGGGACGCGTCCCTCAGTGACTGGGCCATGCTCTGCAGCTCCTCGGCAATGTCCATCTCCGCCTCGGACACGTCCCTCAGTGACTGGGCCACGCTCTGCAGCACCTCGGCAATGTCCACCTGCACTGGGACACGTCCCTCAGTGACTGGGCCACGCTCTGCAGCTCCTCGGCAATGTCCATCTCCGCCTGGGACACGTCCCTCAGTGACTGGGCCACACTCTGCAGCGCCTCGACAATGTCCATCTCCGCCTGGGACACGTCCCTCAGTGACTGGGCCACGCTCTGCAGCGCCTCGGCAATGTCCATCTCCGCCTGGGACACGTCCCTCAGTGACTGGGCCACGCTCTGCAGCGCCTCGGCAATGTCCATCTCCGCCTGGGACACGTCCCTCAGTGACTGGGCCACGCTCTGCAGCTCCTCGGGAACGTCCATCTCCGCCTGGGACACGTCCCTCAGTGAGTGGGCCACGCTCTGCAGCACCTCGGCAATGTCCATCTCCGCCTGGGACACGTCCCTCAGTGACTGGGCCACACTCTGCAGCTCCTCGGGAACGTCCATCTCCGCCTGGGACACGTCCCTCAGTGACTGGGCCACGCTCTGCAGCTCCTCGGCAATGTCCATCTCCGCCTGGGACACGTCCCTCAGTGACTGGGCCATGCTCTGCAGCACCTCGGCAATGTCCATCTCCGCCTGGGACACGTCCCTCAGTGACTGGGCCGCGCTCTGCAGCGCCTCGTCAATGTCCAGCTGCACTGGGACACGTCCCTCAGTGACTGGGCCACGCTCTGCAGCTCCTCGGCAATGTCCATCTCCGCCTGGGACACGTCCCTCAGTGACTGGGCCATGCTCTGCAGCACCTCGGCAATGTCCATCTCCGCCTGGGACACGTCCCTCAGTGACTGGGCCGCGCTCTGCAGCGCCTCGTCAATGTCCAGCTGCACTGGGACACGTCCCTCAGTGACTGGGCCGCGCTCTGCAGCACCTCGGCAATGTCCACCTGCACTGGGACACGTCACTCAGTGACTGGGCCACGCTCTGCAGCGCCTCGGCAATGTCCATCTCCGCCTGGGACACGTCCCTCAGTGACTGGGCCACGCTCTGCAGCACCTCAGCAATGTCCATCTCTGCCTGGGAACGTCCCTCAGTGACTGGGCCACGCTCTGCAGCGCCTCGGCAATGTCCATCTCCGCCTGGGACACGTCCCTCAGTGACTGGGCCACGCTCTGCAGCGCCTCGGCAATGTCCACCTGCACTGGGACACGTCCCTCAGTGACTGGGCCACGCTCTGCAGCGCCTCGGCAATGTCCATCTCCGCCTGGGACACGTCCCTCAGTGACTGGGCCACGCTCTGCAGCGCCTCGGCAATGTCCATCTCTGCCTGGGAACGTCCCTCAGTGACTGGGCCACGCTCTGCAGCTCCTCGGCAATGTCCACCTGCACTGGGACACGTCCCTCAGTGACTGGGCCACGCTCTGCAGCGCCTCGACAATGTCCATCTCCGCCTGGGACACGTCCCTCAGTGACTGGGCCACGCTCTGCAGCGCCTCGGCAATGTCCATCTCCGCCTGGGACACGTCCCTCAGTGACTGGGCCACGCTCTGCAGCGCCTCGGCAATGTCCATCTCCGCCTGGGACACGTCCCTCAGTGACTGGGCCGCGCTCTGCAGCGCCTCGGCAATGTCCACCTGCACTGGGACACGTCCCTCAGTGACTGGGCCACGCCCTGCAGCGCCTCGGCAATGTCCATCTCCGCCTGGGACACGTCCCTCAGTGACTGGGCCGCGCTCTGCAGCGCCTCGGCAATGTCCACCTGCACTGGGACACGTCCCTCAGTGACTGGGCCACGCCCTGCAGCGCCTCGGCAATGTCCACCTGCACTGGGACACGTCCCTCAGTGACTGGGCCACACTCTGCAGCGCCTCGGCAATGTCCATCTCCGCCTGGGACACGTCCCTCAGTGACTGGGCCACGCTCTGCAGCACATCGGCAATGTCCATCTCCGCCTGGGACACGTCCCTCAGTGACTGGGCCACGCTCTGCAGCGCCTCGGCAATGTCCATCTGCACTGGGACACGTCCCTCAGTGACTGGGCCACGCTCTGCAGCGCCTCGGCAATGTCCGTCTCCGCCTGGGACACGTCCCTCAGTGACTGGGCCACGCTCTGCAGCACATCGGCAATGTCCATCTCCGCCTGGGACACGTCCCTCAGTGACTGGGCCACGCTCTGCAGCGCCTCGGCAATGTCCATCTGCACTGGGACACGTCCCTCAGTGACTGGGCCACGCTCTGCAGCACCTCGGCAATGTCCATCTCCGCCTGGGACACGTCCCTCAGTGACTGGGCCACGCTCTGCAGCGCCTCGGCAATGTCCATCTCCGCCTGGGACACGTCCCTCAGTGACTGGGCCACGCTCTGCAGCACCTCGGCAATGTCCATCTCCGCCTGGGACACGTCCCTCAGTGACTGGGCCACGCTCTGCAGCGCCTCGGCAATGTGCATCTCCGCCTGGGACACGTCCCTCAGTGACTGGGCCACGCTCTGCAGCGCCTCGGCAATGTCCATCTCCGCCTGGGACACGTCCCTCAGTGACTGGGCCACGCTCTGCAGCACCTCGGCAATGTCCATCTCCGCCTGGGACACGTCCCTCAGTGACTGGGCCACGCTCTGCAGCGCCTCGGCAATGTCCATCTCCGCCTGGGACACGTCCCTCAGTGACTGGGCCACGCTCTGCAGCACCTCAGCAATGTCCACCTGCACTGGGACACGTCCCTCAGTGACTGGGCCACGCTCTGCAGCGCCTCGGCAATGTCCATCTCCGCCTGGGACACGTCCCTCAGTGACTGGGCCACGCTCTGCAGCACCTCAGCAATGTCCACCTGCACTGGGACACGTCCCTCAGTGACTGGGCCACGCTCTGCAGCGCCTCGGCAATGTCCATCTCCGCCTGGGACACGTCCCTCAGTGACTGGGCCATGCTCTGCAGCGCCTCAGCAATGTCCATCTCCGCCTGGGACACATCCCTCAGTGACTGGGCCACGCTCTGCAGCGCCTCGGCAATGTCCACCTGCACTGGGACACGTCGCTCAGTGACTGGGCCACGCTCTGCAGCTCCTCGGCAATGTCCAGCTGCACTGGGACGCGTCCCTCAGTGACTGGGCCATGCTCTGCAGCTCCTCGGCAATGTCCATCTCCGCCTGGGACACGTCCCTCAGTGACTGGGCCACGCTCTGCAGCGCCTCGGCAATGTCCATCTCCGCCTCGGACACGTCCCTCAGTGACTGGGCCACGCTCTGCAGCACCTCGGCAATGTCCATCTCCGCCTGGGACACGTCCCTCAGTGACTGGGCCATGCTCTGCAGCTCCTCGGCAACGTCCATCTCCGCCTGGGACACGTCCCTCAGTGACTGGGCCACGCTCTGCAGCACCTCGGCAATGTCCATCTCCGCCTGGGACACGTCCCTCAGTGACTGGGCCACGCTCTGCAGCACCTCGGCAATGTCCACCTGCACTGGGACACGTCCCTCAGTGACTGGGCCACGCTCTGCAGCACCTCAGCAATGTCCATCTCCGCCTGGGACACGTCCCTCAGTGACTGGGCCACGCTCTGCAGCACCTCGGCAATGTCCATCTCCGCCTGGGACACGTCCCTCAGTGACTGGGCCACGCTCTGCAGCACCTCAGCAATGTCCATCTCCGCCTGGGACACGTCCCTCAGTGACTGGGCCACGCTCTGCAGCGCCTCGGCAATGTCCATCTCCGCCTCGGACACGTCCCTCAGTGACTGGGCCACGCTCTGCAGCACCTCGGCAATGTCCACCTGCACTGGGACACGTCCCTCAGTGACTGGGCCACGCTCTGCAGCTCCTCGGCAATGTCCATCTCCGCCTGGGACACGTCCCTCAGTGACTGGGCCACGCTCTGCAGCGCCTCGGCAATGTCCATCTCCGCCTGGGACACGTCCCTCAGTGACTGGGCCACGCTCTGCAGCGCCTCGGCAATGTCCATCTCCGCCTGGGACACGTCCCTCAGTGACTGGGCCACGCTCTGCAGCGCCTCGGCAATGTCCATCTCCGCCTGGGACACGTCCCTCAGTGACTGGGCCACGCTCTGCAGCGCCTCGGCAATGTCCATCTCCGCCTGGGACACGTACCTCAGTGACTGGGCCACGCTCTGCAGCGACTCGGCAATGTCCATCTCCGCCTGGGACACGTCCCTCAGTGACTGGGCAACGCTCTGCAGCGACTCGGCAATGTCCATCTCCGCCTGGGACACGTACCTCAGTGACTGGGCCACGCTCTGCAGCGACTCGGCAATGTCCATCTCCGCCTGGGACACGTCCCTCAGTGACTGGGCCACGCTCTGCAGCGCCTCGGCAATGTCCATCTCCGCCTGGGACACGTACCTCAGTGACTGGGCCACGCTCTGCAGCGACTCGGCAATGTCCATCTCCGCCTGGGACACGTCCCTCAGTGACTGGGCCACGCTCTGCAGCACCTCGGCAATGTCCACCTCCGCCTGGGACACGTCCCTCAGTGACTGGGCCACGCTCTGCAGCGCCTCGGCAATGTCCACCTGCACTGGGACACGTCCCTCAGTGACTGGGCCACGCCCTGCAGCGCCTCGGCAATGTCCATCTCCGCCTGGGACACGTCCCTCAGTGACTGGGCCACGCTCTGCAGCGCCTCGGCAATGTCCACCTGCACTGGGACACGTCCCTCAGTGACTGGGCCACGCTCTGCAGCACCTCGGCAATGTCCATCTCCGCCTGGGACACGTCCCTCAGTGACTGGGCCACGCTCTGCAGCACCTCGGCAATGTCCATCTCCGCCTGGGACACGTCCCTCAGTGACTGGGCCACGCTCTGCAGCTCCTCGGCAATGTCCACCTGCACTGGGACACGTCCCTCAGTGACTGGGCCACGCTCTGCAGCACCTCGGCAATGTCCATCTCCGCCTGGGACACGTCCCTCAGTGACTGGGCCACGCTCTGCAGCTCCTCGGCAATGTCCACCTGCACTGGGACACGTCCCTCAGTGACTGGGCCACGCTCTGCAGCACCTCGGGAATGTCCACCTGCACTGGGGCACGTCCCTCAGTGACTGGGCCACGCTCTGCAGCGCCTCGGCAATGTCCATGTCCACCTGGGACACGTCCCTCAGTGACTGGGCCACGCTCTGCAGCGCCTCGGCAATGTCCATCTCCGCCTGGGACACGTCCCTCAGTGACTGGGCCACGCTCTGCAGTGCCTCGGCAATGTCCATCTCCGCCTGGGACACGTCCCTCAATGACTGGGCCACGCTCTGCAGCGCCTCGGCAATGTCCATCTCCGCCTGGGACACGTACCTCAATGACTGGGCCACGCTCTGCAGCGACTCGGCAATGTCCATCTCCGCCTGGGACACGTCCCTCAGTGACTGGGCAACGCTCTGCAGCTCCTCGGCAATGTCCATCTCCGCCTGGGACACGTCCCTCAGTGACTGGGCCACGCTCTGCAGCACCTCGACAATGTCCACCTCCGCCTGGGACACGTCCCTCAGTGACTGGGCCGCGCTCTGCAGCGCCTCGGCAATGTCCATCTCCGCCTGGGACACGTCCCTCAGTGACTGGGCCACGCTCTGCAGCGCCTCGGCAATGTCCACCTGCACTGGGACACGTCCCTCAGTGACTGGGCCACGCCCTGCAGCGCCTCGGCAATGTCCATCTCCGCCTGGGACACGTCCCTCAGTGACTGGGCCACGCTCTGCAGCGCCTCGGGAATGTCCACCTGCACTGGGGCACGTCCCTCAGTGACTGGGCCACGCTCTGCAGCGCCTCGGCAATGTCCATGTCCGCCTGGGTCACGTCCCTCAGTGACTGGGCCACGCTCTGCAGCGCCTCGGCAATGTCCATCTCCGCCTGGGACACGTCCCTCAGTGACTGGGCCACGCTCTGCAGCGCCTCGGCAATGTCCATCTCCGCCTGGGACACGTCCCTCAGTGACTGGGCCACGCTCTGCAGCGCCTCGGCAATGTCCATCTCCGCCTGGGACACGTCCCTCAGTGACTGGGCCACGCTCTGCAGCACCTCGGCAATGTCCATCTCTGCACTGGGACACGTCCCTCAGTGACTGGGCCACGCTCTGCAGCTCCTCGGCAATGTCCACCTGCACTGGGACACGTCCCTCAGTGACTGGGCCACGCTCTGCAGCACCTCGGCAATGTCCATCTCCGCCTGGGACACGTCGCTCAGTGACTGGGCCACGCTCTGCAGCGCCTCGGCAATGTCCACCTGCACTGGGACACGTCCCTCAGTGACTGGGCCACGCTCTGCAGCGCCTCGGCAATGTCCACCTGCACTGGGACACGTCCCTCAGTGACTGGGCCACGCTCTGCAGCACCTCGGCAATGTCCATCTCCGCCTGGGACACGTCCCTCAGTGACTGGGCCACGCTCTGCAGCTCCTCGGCAATGTCCACCTGCACTGGGACACGTCCCTTAGTGACTGGGCCACGCTCTGCAGCGCCTCGGCAATGTCCATGTCCGCCTGGGACACGTCCCTCAGTGACTGGGCCACGCTCTGCAGCTCCTCGGCAATGTCCACCTGCACTGGGACACGTCCCTCAGTGACTGGGCCACGCTCTGCAGCTCCTCGGCAATGTCCATGTCCGCCTGGGACACCTCCCTCAGTGACTGGGCCACGCTCTGCAGCGCCTCGGCAATGTCCATCTCCGCCTGGGACACGTCCCTCAGTGACTGGGCCACGCTCTGCAGCGCCTCGGCAATGTCCATCTCCGCCTGGGACACGTCCCTCAGTGACTGGGCCACGCTCTGCAGCGCCTCGGCAATGTCCATCTCCGCCTGGGACACGTCCCTAAGTGACTGCGCCACGCTCTGCAGCACCTCGGCAATGTCCATCTCTGCCTGGGAACGTCCCTCAGTGACTGGGCCACGCTCTGCAGCTCCTCGGCAATGTCCACCTGCACTGGGACACGTCCCTCAGTGACTGGGCCACGCTCTGCAGCACCTCGGCAATGTCCATCTCCGCCTGGGACACGTCGCTCAGTGACTGGTCCACGCTCTGCAGCGCCTCGACAATGTCCATCTCCGCCTGGGACACGTCCCTCAGTGACTGGGCCACGCTCTGCAGCGCCTCGGCAATGTCCATCTCCGCCTGGGACACGTACCTCAGTGACTGGGCCACGCTCTGCAGCGACTCGGCAATGTCCATCTCCGCCTGGGACATGTCCCTCAGTGACTGGGCAACGCTCTGCAGCTCCTCGGCAATGTCCATCTCCGCCTGGGACACGTCCCTCAGTGACTGGGCCACGCTCTGCAGCACCTCGACAATGTCCACCTCCGCCTGGGACACGTCCCTCAGTGACTGGGCCGCGCTCTGCAGCTCCTCAGCAATGTCCATCTCCGCCTGGGACACGTCCCTCAGTGACTGGGCCACGCTCTGCAGCGCCTCGGCAATGTCCATCTCCGCCTGGGACACGTCCCTCAGTGACTGGGCCACGCTCTGCAGCTCCTCAGCAATGTCCATCTCCGCCTGGGACACGTCCCTCAGTGACTGGGCCGCGCTCTGCAGCTCCTCAGCAATGTCCACCTGCGTCTGGGACACGTCCCTCAGTGACTGGGCCACGCTCTGCAGCGCCTCGGCAATGTCCATCTCCGCCTGGGACACGTCCCTCAGTGACTGGGCCAAGCTCTGCAGCGCCTCGGCAATGTCCACCTGCACTGGGACTCGTCCCTCAGTGACTGGGCCACGCTCTGCAGCGCCTCGGCAATGTCCACCTGCACTGGGACACGTCCCTCAGTGACTGGGCCACGCTCTGCAGCACCTCGGCAATGTCCATCTCCGCCTGGGACACGTCCCTCAGTGACTGGGCCACGCTCTGCAGCTCCTCGGCAATGTCCACCTGCACTGGGACACGTCCCTCAGTGACTGGGCCACGCTCTGCAGCACCTCGGCAATGTCCATCGCCGCCTGGGACACGTCCCTCAGTGACTGGGCCACGCTCTGCAGCACCTCGGCAATGTCCACCTGCACTGGGACACGTCCCTCAGTGACTGGGCCACGCTCGGCAGCACCTCGGCAATGTCCATCTCCGCCTGGGACACGTCCCTCAGTGACTGGGCCACGCTCTGCAGCGCCTCGGCAATGTCCACCTGCACTGGGACACGTCCCTCAGTGACTGGGCCACGCTCTGCAGCTCCTCAGCAATGTCCATCTCCGCCTGGGACACGTCCCTCAGTGACTGGGCCACGCTCTGCAGCGCCTCAGCAATGTCCACCTGCACTGGGACACGTCCCTCAGTGACTGGGCCACGCTCTGCAGCACCTCAGCAATGTCCATCTCCGCCTGGGACATGTCCCTCAGTGACTGGGCCAAGCTCTGCAGCTCCTCGGCAATGTCCATCTCCGCCTGGGACACGTCCCTCAGTGACTGGGCCACACTCTGCAGCACCTCAGCAATGTCCACCTGCACTGGGACACGTCCCTCAGTGACTGGGCCACGCTCTGCAGCACCTCAGCAATGTCCATCTCCGCCTGGGACACGTCCCTCAGTGACTGGGCCACGCTCTGCAGCGCCTCGGCAATGTCCATCTCCGCCTGGGACACGTCCCTCAGTGACTGGGCCACGCTCTGCAGCTCCTCGGCAATGTCCATCTCCGCCTGGGACACATCCCTCAGTGACTGGGCCACGCTCTGCAGCTCCTCGGCAATGTCCATCTCCGCCTGGGACACGTCCCTCAGTGACTGGGCCACGCCCTGCAGCGCCTCGGCAATGTCCACCTGCACTGGGACACGTCCCTCAGTGACTGGGCCACGCTCTGCAGCACCTCGGCAATGTCCATCTCCGCCTGGGACACATCCCTCAGTGACTGGGCCACGCTCTGCAGCGCCTCGGCAATGTCCATCTCCGCCTGGGACACGTCCCTCAGTGACTGGGCCACGCTCTGCAGCGCCTCGGCAATGTCCATCTCCGCCTGGGACACGTCCCTCAGTGACTGGGCCACGCTCTGCAGCTCCTCGGCAATGTCCATCTCCGCCTGGGACACGTCCCTCAGTGACTGGGCCGCGCTCTGCAGCGCCTCGGCAATGTCCACCTGCACTGGGACACGTCCCTCAGTGACTGGGGCACGCTCTGCAGCACCTCGGCAATGTCCACCTCCGCCTGGGACACGTCCCTCAGTGACTGGGCCACGCCCTGCAGCGCCTCGGCAATGTCCATCTCCGCCTGGGACACGTCCCTCAGTGACTGGGCCACGCTCTGCTGCGCCTCGGCAATGTCCATCTCCGCCTGGGACACGTCCCTCAGTGACTGGGCCACGCTCTGCAGCGCCTCGGCAATGTCCATCTCCGCCTGGGACACGTCCCTCAGTGACTGGGCCACGCTCTGCAGCGCCTCGGCAATGTCCATCTCCGCCTGGGACACGTCCCTCAGTGACTGGGCCACGCTCTGCAGCACCTCGGCAATGTCCATCTCCGCCTGGGACACGTCCCTCAGTGACTGGGCCACGCTCTGCAGCACCTCGGCAATGTCCATCTCCGCCTGGGACACGTCCCTCAGTGACTGGGCCACGCTCTGCAGCTCCTCGGCAATGTCCATCTCCGCCTGGGACACGTCCCTCAGTGACTGGGCCACGCTCTGCAGCACCTCGGCAATGTCCATCTCCGCCTGGGACACGTCCCTCAGTGACTGGGCCACGCTCTGCAGCGCCTCAGCAATGTCCATCTCCGCCTGGGACACGTCCCTCAGTGACTGGGCCGCGCTCTGCAGCTCCTCGGCAATGTCCACCTGCACTGGGACACGTCCCTCAGTGACTGGGCCACGCTCTGCAGCGCCTCGGCAATGTCCACCTGCACTGGGACACGTCCCTCAGTGACTGGGCCACGCTCTGCAGCGCCTCGGCAATGTCCACCTGCACTGGGACACGTCCCTCAGTGACTGGGCCACGCCCTGCAGCTCCTCGGCAATGTCCACCTGCACTGGGACACGTCCCTCAGTGACTGGCCCACGCTCTGCAGCTCCTCGGCAATGTCCACCTGCACTGGGACACGTCCCTTAGTGACTGGGCCACGCTCTGCAGCGCCTCGGCAATGTCCACCTGCACTGGGACACGTCCCTCAGTGACTGGGCCACGCTCTGCAGCTCCTCGGCAATGTCCATCTCCGCCTGGGAAACGTCCCTCAGTGACTGGGCCACGCCCTGCAGCTCCTCGGCAATGTCCACCTGCACTGGGACACGTCCCTCAGTGACTGGGCCACGCTCTGCAGCGCCTCGGCAATGTCCATCTCCGCCTGGGACACGTCCCTCAGTGACTGGGCCACGCTCTGCAGCGCCTCGGCAATATCCATCTTCGCCTGGGACACGTCCCTCAGTGACTGGGCCACGCTCTGCAGCACCTCGGCAATGTCCATCTCCGCCTGGGACACGTCCCTCAGTGACTGGGCCACACACTGCAGCACCTCGGCAATGTCCATCTCCGCCTGGGACACGTCCCTCAGTGACTGGGCCACGCTCTGCAGCGCCTCGGCAATGTCGACCTGCACTGGGACACGTCCCTCAGTGACTGGGCCACGCTCTGCAGCGCCTCGGCAATGTCCACCTCCGCCTGGGACACGTCCCTCAGTGACTGGGCCACGCTCTGCAGCTCCTCGGCAATGTCCATCTCCGCCTGGGACACGTCCCTCAGTGACTGGGCCACGCTCTGCAGCGCCTCGGCAATGTCCATCTGCACTGGGACACGTCCCTCAGTGACTGGGCCATGCTCTGCAGCACCTCAGCAATGTCCATCTCCGCCTGGGACACGTCCCTCAGTAACTGGGCCACGCTCTGCAGCACCTCGGCAATGTCCACCTGCACTGGGACACGTCCCTCAGTGACTGGGCCACGCTCTGCAGCACCTCGGCAATGTCCACCTGCACTGGGACACGTCCCTCAGTGACTGGGCCACGCTCTGCAGCACCTCAGCAATGTCCACCTGCACTGGGACACGTCCCTCAGTGACTGGGCCACGCTCTGCAGCTCCTCGGCAATGTCCACCTCCGTCTGGGACACGTCCCTCAGTGACTGGGCCACGCTCTGCAGCTCCTCGGCAATGTCCATCTCCGCCTGGGACACGTCCCTCAGTGACTGGGCCACGCTCTGCAGCGCCTCGGCAATGTCCATCTCCGCCTGGGACACGTCCCTCAGTGACTGGGCCACGCTCTGCAGCGCCTCGGCAATGTCCATCTCCGCCTGGGACTCGTCCCTCAGTGACTGGGCCACGCCCTGCAGCGCCTCGGCAATGTCCACCTGCACTGGGACACGTCGCTCAGTGACTGGGCCACGCTCTGCAGCACCTCGGCAATGTCCACCTGCACTGGGACACGTCCCTCAGTGACTGGGCCGCGCTCTGCAGCGCCTCGGCAATGTCCACCTGCACTGGGACACGTCCCTCAGTGACTGGGCCACGCTCTGCAGCACCTCGGCAATGTCCATCTCCGCCTGGGACACGTCCCTCAGTGACTGGGCCACGCTCTGCAGCACCTCGGCAATGTCCATCTCCGCCTGGGACACGTCCCTCAGTGACTGGGCCACGCTCTGCAGCGCCTCGGCAATGTCCATCTCCGCCTGGGACACGTCCCTCAGTGACTGGGCCACGCTCTGCAGCGCCTCAGCAATGTCCACCTGCACTGGGACACGTCCCTTAGTGACTGGGCCACGCTCTGCAGCGCCTCGGCAATGTCCACCTGCACTGGGACACGTCCCTCAGTGACTGGGCCACGCTCTGCAGCTCCTCGGCAATGTCCATCTCCGCCTGGGACACGTCCCTCAGTGACTGGGCCACGCTCTGCAGCGCCTCGGCAATGTCCACCTCCGCCTGGGACACGTCCCTCAGTGACTGGGCCACGCTCTGCAGCTCCTCGGCAATGTCCATCTCCGCCTGGGACATGTCCCTCAGTGACTGGGCCACGCCCTGCAGCTCCTCGGCAATGTCCACCTGCACTGGGACACGTCACGCAGTGACTGGGCCACGCTCTGCAGCGCCTCGGCAATGTCCACCTGCACTGGGACACGTCACGCAGTGACTGGGCCACACACTGCAGCGCCTCGGCAATGTCCATCTCCGCCTGGGACACGTCCCTCAGTGACTGGGCCACACACTGCAGCACCTCGGCAATGTCCATCTCCGCCTGGGACACGTCCCTCAGTGACTGGGCCACGCTCTGCAGCTCCTCGGCAATGTCCATCTCCGCCTGGGACACGTCCCTCAGTGACTGGGCCACGCTCTGCAGCGCCTCGGGAATGTCCATCTGCACTGGGACACGTCCCTCAGTGACTGGGCCACGCTCTGCAGCTCCTCAGCAATGTCCATCTCCGCCTGGGACACGTCCCTCAGTAACTGGGCCACGCTCTGCAGCTCCTCAGCAATGTCCATCTCCGCCTGGGACACGTCCCTCAGTAACTGGGCCACGCTCTGCAGCTCCTCAGCAATGTCCATCTCCGCCTGGGACACGTCCCTCAGTGACTGGGCCACGCTCTGCAGCTCCTCGGCAATGTCCACCTCCGCCTGGGACACGTCCCTCAGTGACTGGGCCACGCTCTGCAGCTCCTCGGCAATGTCCACCTGCACTGGGACACGTCCCTCAGTGACTGGGCCACGCTCTGCAGCGCCTCTGCAATGTCCACCTGCACTGGGACACGTCCCTCAGTGACTGGGCCACGCTCTGCAGCACCTCGGCAATGTCCACCTCCGCCTGGGACACGTCCCTCAGTGACTGGGCCACGCTCTGCAGCACCTCGGCAATGTCCACCTGCACTGGGACACGTCCCTCAGTGACTGGGCCACGCTCTGCAGCACCTCGGCAATGTCCATCTCCGCCTGGGACACGTCCCTCAGTGACTGGGCCACGCTCTGCAGCACCTCGGCAATGTCCACCTGCACTGGGACACGTCCCTCAGTGACTAGGCCACGCTCTGCAGCACCTCGGCAATGTCCATCTCCGCCTGGGACATGTCCCTCAGTGACTGGGCCACGCTCTGCAGCACCTCGGCAATGTCCACCTGCACTGGGACACGTCCCTCAGTGACTGGGCCACGCTCTGCAGCACCTCGGCAATGTCCATCTCCGCCTTGGACACGTCCCTCAGTGACTAGGCCACGGTCTGCAGCGCCTCGGCAATGTCCATCTCCGCCTGGGACACGTCCCTCAGTGACTGGGCCACGCTCTGCAGCTCCTCGGCAATGTCCATCTGCACTGGGACACGTCCCTCAGTGACTGGGCCACGCTCTGCAGCACCTCGGCAATGTCCATCTCCGCCTGGGACACGTCCCTCAGTGACTGGGCCACGCTCTGCAGCACCTCGGCAATGTCCATCTCCGCCTGGGACACGTCCCTCAGTGACTGGGCCACGCTCTGCAGCACCTCGGCAATGTCCATCTCCGCCTGGGACACGTCCCTCAGTGACTGGGCCACGCTCTGCAGCGCCTCGGCAATGTCCATCTCCGCCTGGGACACGTCCCTCAGTGACTGGGCCACGCTCTGCAGCACCTCGGCAATGTCCATCTCCGCCTGGGACACGTCCCTCAGTGACTGGGCCACGCTCTGCAGCGCCTCTGCAATGTCCACCTGCACTGGGACACGTCCCTCAGTGACTGGGCCACGCTCTGCAGCACCTCGGCAATGTCCACCTGCACCTGGGACACGTCCCTCAGTGACTGGGCCACGCTCTGCAGCACCTCGGCAATGTCCACCTGCACTGGGACACGTCCCTCAGTGACTGGGCCACGCTCTGCAGCTCCTCGGCAATGTCCATCTCCGCCTGGGACACGTCCCTCAGTGACTGGGCCATGCTCTGCAGCACCTCGGCAATGTCCATCTCCGCCTGGGACACGTCCCTCAGTGACTGGGCCACGCTCTGCAGCGCCTCGGCAATGTCCATCTCCGCCTGGGACACGTCCCTCAGTGACTGGGCCACGCTCTGCATCGCCTCGGCAATGCCCAGCTGGTGCCTGGATCAGGTCCCTCAGCGACTGCAACATGATGTCGAGGCTCTCTTGGTCGCCATGGACTGAGCCATGCCTTGGACACCAACATGCAAGATACTGACGTCGTGCTCCAGACTCTCAGTGCGAACGCCACCCAGTGTTGGCCTCAGTGCCACGCATTGTCAGCATCATCGCCAGGCCTTAGCTTTTGCGACTCTCGGCTATGTGCTCGCTGCAATGTCACTGCCTCCTGAATGTCACGGCTGTGTCCTACCATCTGTATCAGCTCTGGGAGAACCTTGTCCAGGGGCTCGGAATCTGTCTCTGAGCCAGTTGTGTCCTGGGAAGCAGCAGACCCCTGACTACTGTCCCACCTGGATATTCCTGCCTCCATCTGATGTGAATCAGCAGCTGTGAGGTGCTCACCAGATTGTGCCCCATAAGCCTATCCATTAATGTCGCCCACAGAGGCGCGTGTCTCTGAGCTGGTGGAAGGTGTGGGTGATAGCTGTGGCCCCCTCGATGGTGGTCTTCTCGGAGCTCTCCTGTGAGGTGGTCTCTTGGGTGGATGGAAGGGAACAAATGCAGATGGCCCGGGCCAATCAGGTGGAGGTCCTGCGAGACAATGGACATGTGGTCAGTGAGAGGGAACGATCATAATAATAATCTTTATTGTCACAAGTAGGCTTACATTAACGCTGCATTGAAGTTACAGTGAAAAGCCCCTAGTCGTCACATTCCGGCGCCTGTTCGGGTACACAGAGGGAGTATTCAGAATTGACCTAACAAGCACGTCTTTCGGGACTTGTGGAAGGAAACTGGAGCACCCGGAGGAAACCCACTCAGACACTGGGAGAGCGTGCAGACTCCGCACAGACAGTGACCCAAGCGGGAATCAAACACGGGTCACTGGTGCTGTGAAGCAACAGTGCTAACCAATGTGCTATCATACTCCCATTTTATCTGACACGAACAATTCACTGGAGACAGGCCGTCTGGGTGAAGGGGCAGTGTATCCGCATGTCGCTGTCACTGCTCCCTCCCCGGTCAACCCCGTGATCTCCGGCTGGGTGAAGGGCCAGTGTATCCGCACGTCGCTGTCACTGCTCTCTCCCCGGTCAACCCCGTGATCCCCGGGGCTGGGTGAAGGGGCAGTGTATCCGCACGTCGCTGTCACTGCTCCCTCCCCGGTCAACCCCGTGACCTCCGGCTGGGTGAAGGGGCAGTGTATCCGCACGTCGCTGTCACTGCTCTCTCCCCGGTCAACCACTTGATCCTTGGGGCTGGGTGAAGGGGCAGTGTATCCGCACGTCGCTGTCACAGCTCTCTCCCCGGTCAACCCCTTGATCCCTGGGGCTGGGTGAAGGGGCAGTGTATCCGCACGTCGCTGTCACTGCTCCCTCCACGGTCAAATCCGTGATCTCCGGCTGGGTGAAGGGGCAGTGTATCCGCACGTCGCTGTCACTGCTCCCTCCCCGGTCAACCCCGTGATCTCCGGGGCTGGGTGAAGGGGCAGTGTATCCGCACGTCGCTGTCACTGCTCCCTCCCTGGTCAACCCCGTGATCTCCGGCTGGGTGAAGGGGCAGTGTATCCGCACGTCGCTGTCACTGCTCCCTCCCCGATCAACCCCGTGATCTTCGGCTGGATGAAGGGGCAGTGTATCCGCACGTCGCTGTCACTGCTCCCTCCCCGGTCAACCCCGTGATCCCCGGGGCTGGGTGAAGGGGCAGTGTATCCGCACGTCGCTGTCACTGCTCTCTCCCCGATCAACCCCGTGATCTCCGGCTGGGTGAAGGGGCAGTGTATCTGCACGTCACTGTCACTGCTCCCTCCCCGGTCAACCCCGTGATCCCCGGGGCTGGGTGAAGGGGCAGTGTATACGCACGTCGCTGTCACTGCTCCCTCCCCGGTAAACCCCGTGATCTCCGGCTGGGTGAAGGGGCAGTGTATCCGCACGTTGCTGTCACTGCTCTCTCCCCGGTAAACCCCGTGATCTCCGGCTGGGTGAAGGGGCAGTGTATCCGCACGTCGCTGTCACTGCTCTCTCCCCGATCAACCCCGTGATCTCCGGCTGGGTGAAGGGGCAGTGTATCCGCACGTCGCTGTTACTGCTCTCTCCCCGGTCAACCCAGTGATCTCTGGCTCGGTGAAGGGCCAGTGTATCATTACGTCGCTGTCGCTGCTCCCTCTCCGGTCAACCCCGTGATCCCCGGGGCTGGGTGAAGGGGCAGTGTATCCGCACGTCGCTGTCACTGCTCTCTCCCCGATCAACCCCGTGATCTCCGGCTGGGTGAAGGGGCAGTGTATCCGCACGTCGCTGTTACTGCTCTCTCCCCGGTCAACCCAGTGATCTCCGGCTGGGTGAAGGGGCAGTGTAACATCACGTCGCTGTCGCTGCACCCTCCCCGGTCAACCCCGTGATCCCCGGGGCTGGGTGAAGGGGCAGTGTATCCGCACGTCGCTGTCACTGCTCTCTCCCCGGTCAACCCCATGATCCCCGGGGCTGGGTGAAGGGGCAGTGTATCCGCATGTCGCTGTCACTGCTCCCTCCCCGGTCAACCCCGTGATCTCCGGGGCTGGGTGAAGGGGCAGTGTATCCGCACGTCGCTGTCACTGCTCCCTCCCTGGTCAACCCCGTGGTCTCCGGCTGGATGAAGGGGCAGTGTATCTGCACGTCGCTGTCACTGCTCTCTCCCCGGTCAACCCCGTGGTCTCCGGCTGGGTGAAGGGGCAGTGTATCCGCACGTCGCTGTCACTGCTCCCTCCCCGGTCAACCCCGTGATCCCCGGGGCTGGGTGAAGGGGCAGTGTATCCGCACGTCGCTGTCACTGCTCTCTCCCCGATCAACCCCGTGATCTCCGGCTGGGGGAAGGGGCAGTGTATCCGCACGTCGCTGTTACTGCTCTCTCCCCGGTCAACCCAGTGATCTCCGGCTGGGTGAAGGGGCAGTGTATCATCACGTCGCTGTCGCTGCTCCCTCCCCGGTCAACCCCGTGATCCCCGGGGCTGGGTGAAGGGGCAGTGTATCCGCACGTCGCTGTCACTGCTCTCTCCCCGGTCAACCCCGTGATCCCCGGGGCTGGGTGAAGGGGCAGTGTATCCGCACGTCGCTGTCACTGCTCCCTCCCCGGTCAACCCCATGATCTCCGGGGCTGGGTGAAGGGGCAGTGTATCCGCACGTCGCTGTCACTGCTCCCTCCCCGGTCAACCCCGTGATCTCCGGCTGGGTGAAGGGGCAGTGTATCCGCACGTCGCTGTCACTGCTCCCTCCCCGATCAACCCCGTGATCTTCGGCTGGATGAAGGGGCAGTGTATCCGCACGTCGCTGTCACTGCTCTCTCCCCGATCAACCCCGTGATCTCCGGCTGGGTGAAGGGGCAGTGTATCCGCACGTCGCTGTCACTGCTCTCTCCCCGATCAACCCCGTGATCTCCGGCTGGGTGAAGGGGCAGTGTATCTGCACGTCACTGTCACTGCTCCCTCCCCGGTCAACCCCGTGATCCCCGGGGCTGGGTGAAGGGGCAGTGTATACGCACGTCGCTGTCACTGCTCCCTCCCCGGTAAACCCCGTGATCTCCGGCTGGGTGAAGGGGCAGTGTATCCGCACGTCGCTGTCACTGCTCCCTCCCCGGTCAACCCCGTGATCCTGGGCTGGGTGAAGGGGCAGTGTATCCGCACGTCGCTGTCACTGCTCCCTCCCCAGTCAACCCCGTGATCCCCGGGGCTGGGTGAAGGGGCAGTGTATCCGCACGTCGCTGTCACTGCTCCCTCCCCGGTCAACCCCATGATCTCCGGAGCTGGGTGAAGGGACAGTGTATCCGCACGTCGCTGTCACTGATCTCCCCGATCAACCCCGTGATCTCCGGCTGGATAAAGGGGCAGTGTGTCCGCACGTCGCTGTCACTGCTCTCTCCCCGATCAACCCCGTGATCCCCGGGGCTGGGTGAAGGGGCAGTGTATCCGCACGTCGCTGTCACTGCTCTCTCCCTGATCAACCCCGTGATCTCAGGCTGGGTGAAGGGGCAGTGTGTCCCCACGTCGCTGTCACTGCTCCCTCCCCGATCAACCCCGTGATCTCCGGCTGGGTGAAGGGGCAGTGTGTCCGCACGTCGCTGTCACTGCTCCCTCCCCGGTCAACCCCGTGATCCCCGGGGCTGGGTGAAGGCGCAGTGTCTCCGCACGTCGCTGTCACTGCTCGCTCCCCTTTCAACCCCGTGATCTCCGGCTGGGTCAAGGGGCAGTGTATCCGCACGTCGCTGTCACTGCTCCCTCCCCGGTCAACCCCGTGATCTCCGGCTGGGTGAAGGGCCAGTGTATCCGCACGTCGCTGTCACTGCTCCCTCCCCGGTCAACCCCGTGATCTCCGGCTGGGTGAAGGGCCAGTGTATCCGCACGTCGCTGTCACTGCTCTCTCCCCGTTCAACCCCGTGATCCCCGGGGCTGGGTGAAGGGGCAGTGTATCCGCACGTCGCTGTCACTGCTCCCTCCCCGGTCAACCCCGTGATCTCCGGGGCTGGGTGAAGCGGCAGTGTATCCGCACGTCGCTGTCACTGCTCCCTCCCTGGTCAACCCCGTGATCCCCGGGGCTGGGTGAAGGGGCAGTGTATCCGCACGTCGCTGTCACTGCTCCCTCCCCGGTCAACCCCGTGATCTCCGGGGCTGGGTGAAGCGGCAGTGTATCCGCACGTCGCTGTCACTGCTCCCTCCCTGGTCAACCCCGTGATCCCCGGGGCTGGGTGAAGCGGCAGTGTATCCGCACGTCGCTGTCACTGCTCCCTCCCTGGTCAACCCCGTGATCCCCGGGGCTGGGTGAAGGGGCAGTGTATCCGCACGTCGCTGTCACTGCTCATTCCCCGGTCAACCCCGTGATCTCCGGCTGTGTGAAGGGGCAGTGTATCCGCACGTCGCTGTCACTGCTCTCCCCCCGGTCAACCACGTCATCTCCGGGGCTGGGTGAAGGGGCAGTGTATCCGCACGTCGCTGTCACTGCTCCCTCCCCGGTCAACCCCGTGATCTCCGGGGCTGGGTGAAGGGGCAGTGTATCCGCACGTCGCTGTCACTGCTCCCTCCCTGGTCAACCCCGTGATCCCAGGGGCTGGGTGAAGCGGCAGTGTATCCGCACGTCGCTGTCACTGATCGCTCCACGGTCAACCCCGTGATCCCCGGGGCTGGGTGAAGGGGCAGTGTATCCGCACGTCGCTGTCACTGCTCGCTCCACGGTCAACCCCGTGATCTCCAGCTGGGGGAAGGGGCAGTGTATCCGCACGTCGCTGTCACTGCTCCCTCCCCGGTCAACCCCGTGATCTCCGGCTGGGGGAATGGGCAGTGTATCCGCACGTCGCTGTCACTGCCTCCTCCCCGGTCAACCCCGTGATCTCCGGGGCTGGGTGAAGGGGCAGTGTATCCGCACGTCGCTGTCACTGCCTCCTCCCCGGTCAACCCCGTGATCTCCGGCTGGGTGAAGGGGCAGTGTATCCGCACGTCGCTGTCACTGCTCTCTCCCCGGTCAACCCCGTGGTCCCCGGGGCTGGGTGAAGGGACAGTGTATACGCAGGTCGCTGTCACTGCTCCCTCCCCGGTCAACCCCGTGATCTCCGGCTGGGTGAAGGGGCAGTGTATCCGCACGTCGCTGTCACTGCTCCCTCCCCGGTCAACCCCGTGATCTCCGGGGCTGGGTGAAGCGGCAGTGTATCCGCACGTCGCTGTCACTGCTCCCTCCCCGGTCAACCCCGTGATCTCCGCCTGGGGGAAGGGGCAGTGTATCCGCACGTCGCTGTCACTGCTCTCTCCCTGATCAACCCCGTGATCTCCGGCTGGGGGAAGGGGCAGTGTATCCGCACGTCGCTGTCACTGCTCTCTCCCTGATCAACCCCGTGATCTCCGGGGCTGGGTGAAGGGGCAGTGTATCCGCACGTCGCTGTCACTTATCTCTCCCCGATCAACCCCGTGATCTCCGGGGCTGGGTGAAGGGGCAGTGTATCCGCACGTCGCTGTCACTGCTCCCTCCCCGGTCAACCCCGTGATCTCCGGGGCTGGGTGAAGGGGCAGTGTATCCGCACGTCGCTGTCACTGCTCTCTCCCTGATCAACCCCGTGATCTCCGGGGCTGGGTGAAGGGGCAGTGTATCCGCACGTCGCTGTCACTGCTCCCTCCCCGGTCAACCCCGTGATCTCCGGGGCTGGGTGAAGGGGCAGTGTATCCGAACGTCGCTGTCACTTCTCTCTCCCCGATCAACCCCGTGATCTCCGGCTGGGGGAAGGGGCAGTGTATCCGCCCGTCGCTGTCACTTCTCTCTCCCCGATCAACCCCGTGATCTCCGGCTGGGGGAAGGGGCAGTGTATCCGCACGTCGCTGTCACTTCTCTCTCCCCGATCAACCCCGTGATCTCCGGGGCTGGGTGAAGGGGCAGTGTATCCGCACGTCACTGTCACTTCTCTCTCCCCGATCAAACCCATGATCCCCGGGGCTGGGTGAAGGGGCATTGTATTCGCACGTCGCTGTCACTGCTCCCTCCCCGGTCAACCCCGTGATCTACGGGTGGGTGAAGGGGCAGAGTATCCGCACGTCGCTGTCACTGCTCTCTCCCCGGTCAATCCCGTGATCTCCGGCTGGGTGAAGGGGCAGTGTATCCGCACGTCGCTGTCACTGCACCCTCCCCGGTCAACCCCGTGATCTCCGGCTGGGTGAAGTGGCAGTGTATCCGCACGTCGCTGTCACTGCTCTCTCCCCGGTCAACCCCGTGATCTCCGGCTGGGGGAAGGGACAGTGTATCCGCACGTCGCTGTCACTGCTCCCTCCCCGGTCAACCCCGTGATCTCCGGCTGGGTGAAGGGGCAGTGTATCCGCACGTCGCTGTCACTGCTCCCTCCCCGGTCAACCCCGTGATCTCCGGGGCTGGGTGAAGGGGCAGTGTATCCGCACGTCGCTGTCAATGCTCCCTCCCTGGTCAACCCCGTGATCCCAGGGGCTGGGTGAAGCGGCAGTGTATGCGCACGTCGCTGTCACTGCTCCCTCCCCGGTCAACCCCGTGATCTCCGGCTGGGTGAAGGGGCAGTGTATCCGCACGTCGCTGTCACTGCTCGCTCCACGGTCAACCCCGTGATCCCCGGGGCTGGGTGAAGGGGCAGTGTATCCGCACGTCGCTGTCACTGCTCCCTCCCCGGTCAACCCCGTGATCTCCGGCTGGGGGAAGGGGCAGTGTATCCGCACGTCGCTGTCACTGCCTCCTCCCCGGTCAACCCCGTGATCTCCGGCTGGGTGAAGGGGCAGTGTATCCGCACGTCGCTGTCACTGCTCTCTCCCCGGTCAACCCCGTGATCTCCGGGGCTGGGTGAAGGGGCAGTGTATCCGCACGTCGCTGTAACTGCTCTCACCCCGGTCAACCCCGTGATCTCCGGCTGGGTGAAGGGGCAGTGTATCCGCACGTCGCTGTCACTGCTCTCACCCCGGTCAACCCCGTGATCTCCGGCTGGGTGAAGGGGCAGTGTATCCGCACGTCGCTGTCACTGCTCTCACCCCGGTCAACCCCGTGATCTCCGGCTGGGTGAAGGGGCAGTGTATCCGCACGTCGCTGTCACTTCTCTCTCCCCGATCAACCCCGTGATCTCCGGGGCTGGGTGAAGGGGCAGTGTATCCGCACGTCGCTGTCACTGCTCTCTCCCTGATCAACCCCGTGATCTCCGGGGCTGGATGAAGGGGCAGTGTATCCGCACGTCGCTGTCACTTCTCTCTCCCCGATCAACCCCGTGATCTCCGGCTGGGTGAAGGGGCAGTGTATCCGCACGTCGCTGTCACTGCTCCCTCCCTGGTCAACCCCGTGATCTCCGGTTGGGTGAAGGGGCAGTGTATCCGCACGTCACTGTCACTTCTCTCTCCCCGATCAAACCCGTGATCCCCGGGGCTGGATGAAGGGGCATTGTATTCGCACGTCGCTGTCACTGCTCCTTCCCTGGTCAACCCCGTGATCTACGGGTGGGTGAAGGGGCAGAGTATCCACACGTCGCTGTCACTGCTCTCTCCCCGGTCAATCCCGTGATCTCCGGCTGGGTGAAGGGGCAGTGTATCCGCACGTCGCTGTCACTGCTCTCTCCCCGGTCAACCCCGTGATCCCCGGGGCTGGGTGAAGGGGCAGTGTATCCGCACGTCGCTGGCACTGCTCCCTCCCCGGTCAACCCCGTGATCTCCGGCTGGGTGAAGTGGCAGTGTATCCGCACGTCGATGTCACTGCTCTCTCCCCGGTCAACCCCGTGATCTCCGGCTGGGGGAAGGGACAGTATATCCGCACGTCGCTGTCACTGCTCCCTCCCCGGTCAACCCCGTGATCTCCGGCTGGGTGAAGGGGCAGTGTATCCGCACGTCGCTGTCACTGCTCCCTCCCCGATCAACCCCGTGATCTCCGGCTGGGTGAAGGGGCAGTGTATCCGCACGTCGCTGTCACTGCTCCCTCCCCGGTCAACCCCGTGATCTCCGGGGCTGGGTGAAGGGGCAGTGTATCCGCACGTCGCTGTCACTGCTCCCTCCCCGGTCAACCCGGTGATCCCCGGGGCTGGGTGAAGGGGCAGTGTATCCGCACGCCGCTGTCACTGCTCCCTCTCCGGTCAACCCCGTGATCTCCGGGGCTGGGTGAAGGGGCAGTGTATCCGCACGTCGCTATCACTGCTCCTCCCCGGTCAACCCCGTGATCTCCGGCTGGGGGAAGGGACAGTGTATCCGCACGTCGTTGTCACTGCTCATTCCCCGGTCAACCCCGTGATCTCCGGCTGGGTGAAGGGGCAGTGTATCAGCACGTCGCTGTCAGTGCTCCCTCCCCGGTCAACCCCGTGATCCCCGGGGCTGGGTGAAGGGGCAGTGTATCCGCACGTCGCTATCACTGCTCCTCCCCAGTCAACCCCGTGTTCTCCGGCTGGGGGAAGGGGCAGTGTTTCCGCACGTCGCTGTCTCTGCTCTCTCCACGATCAACGCCGTGATCCCTGGGGCTGGGTGAAGGGGCAGTGTATCCGCACGTCGCTGTCACTGCTCTCTCCCCGATCAACCCCGTGATCTCCGGCTGGGAGAAGGGGCAGTGTATCCGCACGTCGCTGTTACTGCTCTCTCCCCGGTCAACCCAGTAATCTCCGGCTCGGTGAAGGGGCAGTGTATCCGCACGTCGCTGTCACTGCTCTCTCCCCGGTCAACCCCGTGATCTCTGGGGCTGAGTGAAGGGGCAGTGTATCCGCACGTCGCTGTGACTGCTCTCCCCCCGGTCAACCCCGTGATCTCCGGCTGGGTGAAGGGGCAGTGTATCCGCACGTCGCTGTCACTGCTCCCTCCCCAGTCAACCCCGTGATCTCCGGCTGGGTGAAGGGGCAGTGTATCCGCACGTCGCTGTCACTGCTCCCTCCCCGATCAACCCCGTGATCTCCGGGTGGGTGAAGGGGCAGTGTATCCGCACGTCGCTGTTACTGCTCTCTCCCCGGTCAACCCCGTGGTCCCCGGGGCTGGGTCAAGGGGCAGTGTTTCCGCACGTCACTGTCACTGCTCCCTCCCCGGTCAACCCCGTGATCTCCGGGGCTGGGTGAAGGGGCAGTGTATCCGCACGTCGCTGTCACTGCGCTCTCCCCGATCATCCCCGTGATCTCCGGCTGGGTGAAGGGGCAGTGTATCCGCACGTCGCTGTCACTGCTCCCTCCCTGGTCAACCCCGTGATCTCCGGCTGGATGAAGGGGCAGTGTATCCGCACGTCGCTGTCACTGCTCCCTCCCCGGTCAACCCCGTGATCTCCGGGGCTGGGTGAAGGGGCAGTGTATCCGCACGTCGCTGTCACTGCTTCCTCCCTGGTCAACCCCGTGATCTCCGGCTGGATGAAGGGGCAGTGTATCCGCACGTCGCTGTCACTGCTCCCTCCCCGGTCAACCCCGTGGTCCCCGGGACTGGGTGAAGGGGCAGTGTATCCGCACGTCGGTGTCACTGCTCCCTCCCCGGTCAACCCCGTGATCTCCGGCTGGGGGAAGGGGCAGTGTATCCGCACGTCGCTGTCACTGCTCCCTCCCCGGTCAACCCCGTGATCTCCGGGGCTGGGTGAAGGGGCAGTGTATCCGCACATCGCTGTCAGTGCTCTCTCCCCGGTCAACCCCGTGATCTCCGGGGCTGAGTGAAGGGGCAGTGTATCCGCACGTCGCTGTGACTGCTCTCCCCCCGGTCAACCCCGTGATCTCCGGCTGGGTGAAGGGGCAGTGTATCCGCACGTCGCTGTCACTGCTCCCTCCCCAGTCAACCCCGTGATCTCCGGCTGGGTGAAGGGGCAGTGTATCCGCACGTCGCTGTCACTGCTCCCTCCCCGATCAACCCCGTGATCTCCGGGTGGGTGAAGGGGCAGTGTATCCGCACGTCGCTGTTACTGCTCTCTCCCCGGTCAACCCCGTGGTCCCCGGGGCTGGGTCAAGGGGCAGTGTTTCCGCACGTCACTGTCACTGCTCCCTCCCCGGTCAACCCCGTGATCTCCGGGGCTGGGTGAAGGGGCAGTGTATCCGCACGTCGCTGTCACTGCGCTCTCCCCGATCATCCCCGTGATCTCCGGCTGGGTGAAGGGGCAGTGTATCCGCACGTCGCTGTCACTGCTCCCTCCCTGGTCAACCCCGTGATCTCCGGCTGGATGAAGGGGCAGTGTATCCGCACGTCGCTGTCACTGCTCCCTCCCCGGTCAACCCCGTGATCTCCGGGGCTGGGTGAAGGGGCAGTGTATCCGCACGTCGCTGTCACTGCTTCCTCCCTGGTCAACCCCGTGATCTCCGGCTGGATGAAGGGGCAGTGTATCCGCACGTCGCTGTCACTGCTCCCTCCCCGGTCAACCCCGTGGTCCCCGGGACTGGGTGAAGGGGCAGTGTATCCGCACGTCGGTGTCACTGCTCCCTCCCCGGTCAACCCCGTGATCTCCGGCTGGGGGAAGGGGCAGTGTATCCGCACGTCGCTGTCACTGCTCCCTCCCCGGTCAACCCCGTGATCTCCGGGGCTGGGTGAAGGGGCAGTGTATCCGCACATCGCTGTCAGTGCTCTCTCCCCGGTCAACCCCGTGATCCCCGGGTGGGTGAAGGGGCAGTGTTTCCGCACGTCGCTGTCTCTGCTCTCTCCACGATCAACGCCGTGATCCCCGGGGCTGGGTGAAGGGGCAGTGTATCCGCACGTCGCTGTCACTGCTCTCTCCCCGGTCAACCCCGTGATCTCCGGCTGGGTGAAGGGGCAGTGTATCCGCACGTCGCTGTCACTGCTCCCTCCCTGGTCAACCCCGTGATCACCGGGGCTGGGTGTAGGGGCAGTGTATCCGCACGTCGCTGTCACTGCTCCCTCCCCGGTCAACCCCGTGATCCCCGGGGCTGGGTGAAGGGGCAGTGTATCCGCACGTCGCTGTCACTGCTCACACCCCGGTCAACCCCGTGATCTCTGGCTGGGTGAAGGGGCAGTGTATCCGCACGTCGCTGTCACTGCTCTCTCCCCGGTCAACGCCGTGATCCCCGGGGCTGGGTGAAGGGGCAGTGTATCCGCACGTCGCTGTCACTGCTCTCTCCCCGGTCAACCCCGTGATCTCCGGCTGGGTGAAGGGGCAGTGTATCCGCACGTCGCTGTCACTTCTCTCTCCCCGATCAATCCCGTGATCCCCAGGGCTGGGTGAAGGGGCAGTGTATCCGCACGTCGCTGTCACTGCTCCATCCCTGGTCAACCCCGTGATCCCCGGGGCTGGGTGAAGGGGCAGTGTATCCGCACGTCGCTGTCACTGCTCTCTCCCCGGTCAACCCCGTGATCTCCGGCTGGGTGAAGGGGCAGTGTATCCGCACGTCGCTGTCACTGCTCTCCCCCCTGGTCAACCCCGTGATCTCCGGCTGGGTGAAGGGGCAGTGTATCCGCACGTTGCTGTCACTGCTCTCCCCCCGGTCAACCCCGTGATCTCCGGCTGGGTGAAGGGGCAGTGTATCCGCACGTCGCTGTCACTGCTCCCTCCCCAGTCAACCCCGTGATCCCCGGGGCTGGGTGAAGGGGCAGTGTATCCGCACGTCGCTGTCACTGCTCTCCTCCCGATCAACCCCGTGATCTCCGGCTGGGTGAAGGGGCAGTGTATCCGCACGTCGCTGTCACTGCTCTCCCCCCGGTCAACCACGTGATCTCCGGCTGGGTGAAGGGGCAGTGTATCCGCACGTCGCTGTCACTGCTCCCTCCCCGGTCAACCCCGTGATCCCCGGGGCTGGGTGAAGGGGCAGTGTATCCGCACGTCGCTGTCACTGCTCTTTCCCCGGCCAACCCCGTGATCTCCGTGGCTGGGTGAAGGGGCAGTGTATCCGCACGTCGCTGTCATTGCTCCCTCCCCGGTCAACCCAGTGATCCCCGGGGCTGGGTGAAGGGGCAGTGTATCCGCACGTCGCTGTCACTGCTCCCTCCCTGGTCAACCCACTGATCTCCGGCTGGGTGAAGGGGCAGTGTATCCGCACGTCACTGTCACTGCTCCCTCCCCGGTCAACCCCATGATCTCCGGGGCTGGGTGAAGGGGCAGTGTATCCGCACGTCGCTGTCACTGCTCTCTCCCCGGTCAATCACGTGATCTCCGGCTGGGTAAAGGGGCAGTGTATCCGCACGTCGCTGTCACTGCTCTCTCCCCGGTCAACCCCGTGATCTCCGGCTGGGTGAAGGGACAGTGTATCCGCACGTCGCTGTCACTGCTCTCCCCCCGGTCAACCCCGTGATGTCCGGCTGGGTGAAGGGCCAGTGTATCCGCACGTCGCTGTCACTGCTCCCTCCCTGGTCAACCCCGTGGTCCCCGGGGCTGGGTGAAGGGGCAGTGTATCCGCACGTCGCTGTCACTGCTCCCTCCCTGGTCAACCCCGTGGTCCCCGGGGCTGGGTGAAGGTGCAGTGTATCCGCACGTCGCTGTCACTGCTCTCTCCCCGGTCAACCCCGTGATCTCCGGCTGGGTGAAGGGACACTGTATCCGCACGTCGCTGTCACTGCTCCCTCCCCGGTCAACCCCGTGATCTCCGGGTGGGTGAAGGGGCAGTGTATCCGCACGTCGCTGTCACTGCTCTCTCCCCGGTCAACCCCGTGATCCCCGGGACTGGGTGAAGGGGCAGTGTATCCGCACGTCGCTGTCACTGCTCCCTCCCCGGTCAGCCCCGTGATCTCCGGGGCTGGGTGAAGGGGCAGTGTATCCGCACGTCGCTGTCACTGCTCCCTCCCCGGTCAACCCGGTGATCTCCGGGGCTGGGTGAAGGGGCAGTGTATCCGCACGTCGCTGTCACTGCTCCCTCCCCGGTCAACCCCGTGATCTCCGGCTGGGTGAAGGGGCAGTGTATCCGCACGTCGCTGTCACTGCTCCCTCCCCAGTCAACCCCGTGATCTCCGGCTGGGTGAAGGGGCAGTGTATCCGCACGTCGCTGTCACTGCTCCCTCCCCGATCAACCCCGTGATCTCCGGGTGGGTGAAGGGGCAGTGTATTCGCACGTCGCTGTCACTGCTCTCTCCCCGGTCAACCCCGTGGTCCCCGGGGCTGGGTCAAGGGGCAGTGTTTCCGCACGTCACTGTCACTGCTCCCTCCCCGGTCAACCCCGTGATCTCCGGGGCTGGGTGAAGGGGCAGTGTATCCGCACGTCGCTGTCACTGCGCTCTCCCCGATCATCCCCGTGATCTCCGGCTGGGTGAAGGGGCAGTGTATCCGCACGTCGCTGTCACTGCTCCTGCCCTGGTCAACCCCGTGATCTCCGGCTGGATGAAGGGGCAGTGTATCCGCACGTCGCTGTCACTGCTCCCTCCCCGGTCAACCCCGTGATCTCCGGGGCTGGGTGAAGGGGCAGTGTATCCGCACGTCGCTGTCACTGCTTCCTCCCTGGTCAACCCCGTGATCTCCGGCTGGATGAAGGGGCAGTGTATCCGCACGTCGCTGTCACTGCTCCCTCCCCGGTCAACCCCGTGGTCCCCGGGACTGGGTGAAGGGGCAGTGTATCCGCACGTCGGTGTCACTGCTCCCTCCCCGGTCAACCCCGTGATCTCCGGCTGGGGGAAGGGGCAGTGTATCCGCACGTCGCTGTCACTGCTCCCTCCCCGGTCAACCCCGTGATCTCCGGGGCTGGGTGAAGGGGCAGTGTATCCGCACATCGCTGTCAGTGCTCTCTCCCCGGTCAACCCCGTGATCCCCGGGTGGGTGAAGGGGCAGTGTTTCCGCACGTCGCTGTCTCTGCTCTCTCCACGATCAACGCCGTGATCCCCGGGGCTGGGTGAAGGGGCAGTGTATCCGCACGTCGCTGTCACTGCTCTCTCCCCGGTCAACCCCGTGATCCCCGGGGCTGGGTGAAGGGGCAGTGTATCCGCACGTCGCTGTCACTGCTCCCTCCCCGGTCAACCCCGTGATCTCCGGCTGGGTGAAGGGGCAGTGTATCCGCACGTCGCTGTCACTGCTCCCTCCCTGGTCAACCCCGTGATCACCGGGGCTGGGTGTAGGGGCAGTGTATCCGCACGTCGCTGTCACTGCTCCCTCCCCGGTCAACCCCGTGATCCCCGGGGCTGGGTGAAGGGGCAGTGTATCCGCACGTCGCTGTCACTGCTCACACCCCGGTCAACCCCGTGATCTCTGGCTGGGTGAAGGGGCAGTGTATCCGCACGTCGCTGTCACTGCTCTCTCCCCGGTCAACGCCGTGATCCCCGGGGCTGGGTGAAGGGGCAGTGTATCCGCACGTCGCTGTCACTGCTCTCTCCCCGGTCAACCCCGTGATCTCCGGCTGGGTGAAGGGGCAGTGTATCCGCACGTCGCTGTCACTTCTCTCTCCCCGATCAATCCCGTGATCCCCAGGGCTGGGTGAAGGGGCAGTGTATCCGCACGTCGCTGTCACTGCTCCATCCCTGGTCAACCCCGTGATCCCCGGGGCTGGGTGAAGGGGCAGTGTATCCGCACGTCGCTGTCACTGCTCTCTCCCCGGTCAACCCCGTGATCTCCGGCTGGGTGAAGGGGCAGTGTATCCGCACGTCGCTGTCACTGCTCTCCCCCCTGGTCAACCCCGTGATCTCCGGCTGGGTGAAGGGGCAGTGTATCCGCACGTTGCTGTCACTGCTCTCCCCCCGGTCAACCCCGTGATCTCCGGCTGGGTGAAGGGGCAGTGTATCCGCACGTCGCTGTCACTGCTCCCTCCCCAGTCAACCCCGTGATCCCCGGGGCTGGGTGAAGGGGCAGTGTATCCGCACGTCGCTGTCACTGCTCGCTCCCCTTTCAACCCCGTGATCTCCGGCTGGGTCAAGGGGCAGTGTATCCGCACGTCGCTGTCACTGCTCCCTCCCCGGTCAACCCCGTGATCTCCGGCTGGGTGAAGGGCCAGTGTATCCGCACGTCGCTGTCACTGCTCCCTCCCCGGTCAACCCCGTGATCTCCGGCTGGGTGAAGGGCCAGTGTATCCGCACGTCGCTGTCACTGCTCTCTCCCCGTTCAACCCCGTGATCCCCGGGGCTGGGTGAAGGGGCAGTGTATCCGCACGTCGCTGTCACTGCTCCCTCCCCGGTCAACCCCGTGATCTCCGGGGCTGGGTGAAGCGGCAGTGTATCCGCACGTCGCTGTCACTGCTCCCTCCCTGGTCAACCCCGTGATCCCCGGGGCTGGGTGAAGGGGCAGTGTATCCGCACGTCGCTGTCACTGCTCCCTCCCCGGTCAACCCCGTGATCTCCGGGGCTGGGTGAAGCGGCAGTGTATCCGCACGTCGCTGTCACTGCTCCCTCCCTGGTCAACCCCGTGATCCCCGGGGCTGGGTGAAGCGGCAGTGTATCCGCACGTCGCTGTCACTGCTCCCTCCCTGGTCAACCCCGTGATCCCCGGGGCTGGGTGAAGGGGCAGTGTATCCGCACGTCGCTGTCACTGCTCATTCCCCGGTCAACCCCGTGATCTCCGGCTGTGTGAAGGGGCAGTGTATCCGCACGTCGCTGTCACTG
Organism: Scyliorhinus torazame; assembly: GCF_047496885.1. NCBI lineage: Eukaryota > Metazoa > Chordata > Chondrichthyes > Carcharhiniformes > Scyliorhinidae > Scyliorhinus > Scyliorhinus torazame. The sequence goes on along the minus strand of NC_092709.1, from coordinate 357,277,598 downwards.
CTCTCCCCCCGGTCAACCACGTCATCTCCGGGGCTGGGTGAAGGGGCAGTGTATCCGCACGTCGCTGTCACTGCTCCCTCCCCGGTCAACCCCGTGATCTCCGGGGCTGGGTGAAGGGGCAGTGTATCCGCACGTCGCTGTCACTGCTCCCTCCCTGGTCAACCCCGTGATCCCAGGGGCTGGGTGAAGCGGCAGTGTATCCGCACGTCGCTGTCACTGATCGCTCCACGGTCAACCCCGTGATCCCCGGGGCTGGGTGAAGGGGCAGTGTATCCGCACGTCGCTGTCACTGCTCGCTCCACGGTCAACCCCGTGATCTCCAGCTGGGGGAAGGGGCAGTGTATCCGCACGTCGCTGTCACTGCTCCCTCCCCGGTCAACCCCGTGATCTCCGGCTGGGGGAATGGGCAGTGTATCCGCACGTCGCTGTCACTGCCTCCTCCCCGGTCAACCCCGTGATCTCCGGGGCTGGGTGAAGGGGCAGTGTATCCGCACGTCGCTGTCACTGCCTCCTCCCCGGTCAACCCCGTGATCTCCGGCTGGGTGAAGGGGCAGTGTATCCGCACGTCGCTGTCACTGCTCTCTCCCCGGTCAACCCCGTGGTCCCCGGGGCTGGGTGAAGGGACAGTGTATACGCAGGTCGCTGTCACTGCTCCCTCCCCGGTCAACCCCGTGATCTCCGGCTGGGTGAAGGGGCAGTGTATCCGCACGTCGCTGTCACTGCTCCCTCCCCGGTCAACCCCGTGATCTCCGGGGCTGGGTGAAGCGGCAGTGTATCCGCACGTCGCTGTCACTGCTCCCTCCCCGGTCAACCCCGTGATCTCCGCCTGGGGGAAGGGGCAGTGTATCCGCACGTCGCTGTCACTGCTCTCTCCCTGATCAACCCCGTGATCTCCGGCTGGGGGAAGGGGCAGTGTATCCGCACGTCGCTGTCACTGCTCTCTCCCTGATCAACCCCGTGATCTCCGGGGCTGGGTGAAGGGGCAGTGTATCCGCACGTCGCTGTCACTTATCTCTCCCCGATCAACCCCGTGATCTCCGGGGCTGGGTGAAGGGGCAGTGTATCCGCACGTCGCTGTCACTGCTCCCTCCCCGGTCAACCCCGTGATCTCCGGGGCTGGGTGAAGGGGCAGTGTATCCGCACGTCGCTGTCACTGCTCTCTCCCTGATCAACCCCGTGATCTCCGGGGCTGGGTGAAGGGGCAGTGTATCCGCACGTCGCTGTCACTGCTCCCTCCCCGGTCAACCCCGTGATCTCCGGGGCTGGGTGAAGGGGCAGTGTATCCGAACGTCGCTGTCACTTCTCTCTCCCCGATCAACCCCGTGATCTCCGGCTGGGGGAAGGGGCAGTGTATCCGCCCGTCGCTGTCACTTCTCTCTCCCCGATCAACCCCGTGATCTCCGGCTGGGGGAAGGGGCAGTGTATCCGCACGTCGCTGTCACTTCTCTCTCCCCGATCAACCCCGTGATCTCCGGGGCTGGGTGAAGGGGCAGTGTATCCGCACGTCACTGTCACTTCTCTCTCCCCGATCAAACCCATGATCCCCGGGGCTGGGTGAAGGGGCATTGTATTCGCACGTCGCTGTCACTGCTCCCTCCCCGGTCAACCCCGTGATCTACGGGTGGGTGAAGGGGCAGAGTATCCGCACGTCGCTGTCACTGCTCTCTCCCCGGTCAATCCCGTGATCTCCGGCTGGGTGAAGGGGCAGTGTATCCGCACGTCGCTGTCACTGCACCCTCCCCGGTCAACCCCGTGATCTCCGGCTGGGTGAAGTGGCAGTGTATCCGCACGTCGCTGTCACTGCTCTCTCCCCGGTCAACCCCGTGATCTCCGGCTGGGGGAAGGGACAGTGTATCCGCACGTCGCTGTCACTGCTCCCTCCCCGGTCAACCCCGTGATCTCCGGCTGGGTGAAGGGGCAGTGTATCCGCACGTCGCTGTCACTGCTCCCTCCCCGGTCAACCCCGTGATCTCCGGGGCTGGGTGAAGGGGCAGTGTATCCGCACGTCGCTGTCAATGCTCCCTCCCTGGTCAACCCCGTGATCCCAGGGGCTGGGTGAAGCGGCAGTGTATGCGCACGTCGCTGTCACTGCTCCCTCCCCGGTCAACCCCGTGATCTCCGGCTGGGTGAAGGGGCAGTGTATCCGCACGTCGCTGTCACTGCTCGCTCCACGGTCAACCCCGTGATCCCCGGGGCTGGGTGAAGGGGCAGTGTATCCGCACGTCGCTGTCACTGCTCCCTCCCCGGTCAACCCCGTGATCTCCGGCTGGGGGAAGGGGCAGTGTATCCGCACGTCGCTGTCACTGCCTCCTCCCCGGTCAACCCCGTGATCTCCGGCTGGGTGAAGGGGCAGTGTATCCGCACGTCGCTGTCACTGCTCTCTCCCCGGTCAACCCCGTGATCTCCGGGGCTGGGTGAAGGGGCAGTGTATCCGCACGTCGCTGTAACTGCTCTCACCCCGGTCAACCCCGTGATCTCCGGCTGGGTGAAGGGGCAGTGTATCCGCACGTCGCTGTCACTGCTCTCACCCCGGTCAACCCCGTGATCTCCGGCTGGGTGAAGGGGCAGTGTATCCGCACGTCGCTGTCACTGCTCTCACCCCGGTCAACCCCGTGATCTCCGGCTGGGTGAAGGGGCAGTGTATCCGCACGTCGCTGTCACTTCTCTCTCCCCGATCAACCCCGTGATCTCCGGGGCTGGGTGAAGGGGCAGTGTATCCGCACGTCGCTGTCACTGCTCTCTCCCTGATCAACCCCGTGATCTCCGGGGCTGGATGAAGGGGCAGTGTATCCGCACGTCGCTGTCACTTCTCTCTCCCCGATCAACCCCGTGATCTCCGGCTGGGTGAAGGGGCAGTGTATCCGCACGTCGCTGTCACTGCTCCCTCCCTGGTCAACCCCGTGATCTCCGGTTGGGTGAAGGGGCAGTGTATCCGCACGTCACTGTCACTTCTCTCTCCCCGATCAAACCCGTGATCCCCGGGGCTGGATGAAGGGGCATTGTATTCGCACGTCGCTGTCACTGCTCCTTCCCTGGTCAACCCCGTGATCTACGGGTGGGTGAAGGGGCAGAGTATCCACACGTCGCTGTCACTGCTCTCTCCCCGGTCAATCCCGTGATCTCCGGCTGGGTGAAGGGGCAGTGTATCCGCACGTCGCTGTCACTGCTCTCTCCCCGGTCAACCCCGTGATCCCCGGGGCTGGGTGAAGGGGCAGTGTATCCGCACGTCGCTGGCACTGCTCCCTCCCCGGTCAACCCCGTGATCTCCGGCTGGGTGAAGTGGCAGTGTATCCGCACGTCGATGTCACTGCTCTCTCCCCGGTCAACCCCGTGATCTCCGGCTGGGGGAAGGGACAGTATATCCGCACGTCGCTGTCACTGCTCCCTCCCCGGTCAACCCCGTGATCTCCGGCTGGGTGAAGGGGCAGTGTATCCGCACGTCGCTGTCACTGCTCCCTCCCCGATCAACCCCGTGATCTCCGGCTGGGTGAAGGGGCAGTGTATCCGCACGTCGCTGTCACTGCTCCCTCCCCGGTCAACCCCGTGATCTCCGGGGCTGGGTGAAGGGGCAGTGTATCCGCACGTCGCTGTCACTGCTCCCTCCCCGGTCAACCCGGTGATCCCCGGGGCTGGGTGAAGGGGCAGTGTATCCGCACGCCGCTGTCACTGCTCCCTCTCCGGTCAACCCCGTGATCTCCGGGGCTGGGTGAAGGGGCAGTGTATCCGCACGTCGCTATCACTGCTCCTCCCCGGTCAACCCCGTGATCTCCGGCTGGGGGAAGGGACAGTGTATCCGCACGTCGTTGTCACTGCTCATTCCCCGGTCAACCCCGTGATCTCCGGCTGGGTGAAGGGGCAGTGTATCAGCACGTCGCTGTCAGTGCTCCCTCCCCGGTCAACCCCGTGATCCCCGGGGCTGGGTGAAGGGGCAGTGTATCCGCACGTCGCTATCACTGCTCCTCCCCAGTCAACCCCGTGTTCTCCGGCTGGGGGAAGGGGCAGTGTTTCCGCACGTCGCTGTCTCTGCTCTCTCCACGATCAACGCCGTGATCCCTGGGGCTGGGTGAAGGGGCAGTGTATCCGCACGTCGCTGTCACTGCTCTCTCCCCGATCAACCCCGTGATCTCCGGCTGGGAGAAGGGGCAGTGTATCCGCACGTCGCTGTTACTGCTCTCTCCCCGGTCAACCCAGTAATCTCCGGCTCGGTGAAGGGGCAGTGTATCCGCACGTCGCTGTCACTGCTCTCTCCCCGGTCAACCCCGTGATCTCTGGGGCTGAGTGAAGGGGCAGTGTATCCGCACGTCGCTGTGACTGCTCTCCCCCCGGTCAACCCCGTGATCTCCGGCTGGGTGAAGGGGCAGTGTATCCGCACGTCGCTGTCACTGCTCCCTCCCCAGTCAACCCCGTGATCTCCGGCTGGGTGAAGGGGCAGTGTATCCGCACGTCGCTGTCACTGCTCCCTCCCCGATCAACCCCGTGATCTCCGGGTGGGTGAAGGGGCAGTGTATTCGCACGTCGCTGTCACTGCTCTCTCCCCGGTCAACCCCGTGGTCCCCGGGGCTGGGTCAAGGGGCAGTGTTTCCGCACGTCACTGTCACTGCTCCCTCCCCGGTCAACCCCGTGATCTCCGGGGCTGGGTGAAGGGGCAGTGTATCCGCACGTCGCTGTCACTGCGCTCTCCCCGATCATCCCCGTGATCTCCGGCTGGGTGAAGGGGCAGTGTATCCGCACGTCGCTGTCACTGCTCCCTCCCTGGTCAACCCCGTGATCTCCGGCTGGATGAAGGGGCAGTGTATCCGCACGTCGCTGTGACTGCTCCCTCCCCGGTCAACCCCGTGATCTCCGGGGCTGGGTGAAGGGGCAGTGTATCCGCACGTCGCTGTCACTGCTTCCTCCCTGGTCAACCCCGTGATCTCCGGGGCTGGGTGAAGGGGCAGTGTATCCGCACGTCGCTGTCACTGCTCCCTCCCCGGTCAACCCCGTGATCTCCGGGGCTGGGTGAAGGGGCAGTGTATCCGCACGTCGCTGTCACTGCTTCCTCCCCGGTCAACCCCGTGATCTCCGGGGCTGGGTGAAGGGGCAGTGTATCCGCACGTCGCTGTCACTGCTTCCTCCCTGGTCAACCCCGTGATCTCCGGCTGGATGAAGGGGCAGTGTATCCGCACGTCGCTGTCACTGCTCCCTCCCCGGTCAACCCCGTGGTCCCCGGGACTGGGTGAAGGGGCAGTGTATCCGCACGTCGGTGTCACTGCTCCCTCCCCGGTCAACCCCGTGATCTCCGGCTGGGGGAAGGGGCAGTGTATCCGCACGTCGCTGTCACTGCTCCCTCCCCGGTCAACCCCGTGATCTCCGGGGCTGGGTGAAGGGGCAGTGTATCCGCACATCGCTGTCAGTGCTCTCTCCCCGGTCAACCCCGTGATCCCCGGGTGGGTGAAGGGGCAGTGTTTCCGCACGTCGCTGTCTCTGCTCTCTCCACGATCAACGCCGTGATCCCCGGGGCTGGGTGAAGGGGCAGTGTATCCGCACGTCGCTGTCACTGCTCTCTCCCCGGTCAACCCCGTGATCTCCGGCTGGGTGAAGGGGCAGTGTATCCGCACGTCGCTGTCACTGCTCCCTCCCTGGTCAACCCCGTGATCACCGGGGCTGGGTGTAGGGGCAGTGTATCCGCACGTCGCTGTCACTGCTCCCTCCCCGGTCAACCCCGTGATCCCCGGGGCTGGGTGAAGGGGCAGTGTATCCGCACGTCGCTGTCACTGCTCACACCCCGGTCAACCCCGTGATCTCTGGCTGGGTGAAGGGGCAGTGTATCCGCACGTCGCTGTCACTGCTCTCTCCCCGGTCAACGCCGTGATCCCCGGGGCTGGGTGAAGGGGCAGTGTATCCGCACGTCGCTGTCACTGCTCTCTCCCCGGTCAACCCCGTGATCTCCGGCTGGGTGAAGGGGCAGTGTATCCGCACGTCGCTGTCACTTCTCTCTCCCCGATCAATCCCGTGATCCCCAGGGCTGGGTGAAGGGGCAGTGTATCCGCACGTCGCTGTCACTGCTCCATCCCTGGTCAACCCCGTGATCCCCGGGGCTGGGTGAAGGGGCAGTGTATCCGCACGTCGCTGTCACTGCTCTCTCCCCGGTCAACCCCGTGATCTCCGGCTGGGTGAAGGGGCAGTGTATCCGCACGTCGCTGTCACTGCTCTCCCCCCTGGTCAACCCCGTGATCTCCGGCTGGGTGAAGGGGCAGTGTATCCGCACGTTGCTGTCACTGCTCTCCCCCCGGTCAACCCCGTGATCTCCGGCTGGGTGAAGGGGCAGTGTATCCGCACGTCGCTGTCACTGCTCCCTCCCCAGTCAACCCCGTGATCCCCGGGGCTGGGTGAAGGGGCAGTGTATCCGCACGTCGCTGTCACTGCTCTCCTCCCGATCAACCCCGTGATCTCCGGCTGGGTGAAGGGGCAGTGTATCCGCACGTCGCTGTCACTGCTCTCCCCCCGGTCAACCACGTGATCTCCGGCTGGGTGAAGGGGCAGTGTATCCGCACGTCGCTGTCACTGCTCCCTCCCCGGTCAACCCCGTGATCCCCGGGGCTGGGTGAAGGGGCAGTGTATCCGCACGTCGCTGTCACTGCTCTTTCCCCGGCCAACCCCGTGATCTCCGTGGCTGGGTGAAGGGGCAGTGTATCCGCACGTCGCTGTCATTGCTCCCTCCCCGGTCAACCCAGTGATCCCCGGGGCTGGGTGAAGGGGCAGTGTATCCGCACGTCGCTGTCACTGCTCCCTCCCTGGTCAACCCACTGATCTCCGGCTGGGTGAAGGGGCAGTGTATCCGCACGTCACTGTCACTGCTCCCTCCCCGGTCAACCCCATGATCTCCGGGGCTGGGTGAAGGGGCAGTGTATCCGCACGTCGCTGTCACTGCTCTCTCCCCGGTCAATCACGTGATCTCCGGCTGGGTAAAGGGGCAGTGTATCCGCACGTCGCTGTCACTGCTCTCTCCCCGGTCAACCCCGTGATCTCCGGCTGGGTGAAGGGACAGTGTATCCGCACGTCGCTGTCACTGCTCTCCCCCCGGTCAACCCCGTGATGTCCGGCTGGGTGAAGGGCCAGTGTATCCGCACGTCGCTGTCACTGCTCCCTCCCTGGTCAACCCCGTGGTCCCCGGGGCTGGGTGAAGGGGCAGTGTATCCGCACGTCGCTGTCACTGCTCCCTCCCTGGTCAACCCCGTGGTCCCCGGGGCTGGGTGAAGGTGCAGTGTATCCGCACGTCGCTGTCACTGCTCTCTCCCCGGTCAACCCCGTGATCTCCGGCTGGGTGAAGGGACACTGTATCCGCACGTCGCTGTCACTGCTCCCTCCCCGGTCAACCCCGTGATCTCCGGGTGGGTGAAGGGGCAGTGTATCCGCACGTCGCTGTCACTGCTCTCTCCCCGGTCAACCCCGTGATCCCCGGGACTGGGTGAAGGGGCAGTGTATCCGCACGTCGCTGTCACTGCTCCCTCCCCGGTCAGCCCCGTGATCTCCGGGGCTGGGTGAAGGGGCAGTGTATCCGCACGTCGCTGTCACTGCTCCCTCCCCGGTCAACCCGGTGATCTCCGGGGCTGGGTGAAGGGGCAGTGTATCCGCACGTCGCTGTCACTGCTCCCTCCCCGGTCAACCCCGTGATCTCCGGCTGGGTGAAGGGGCAGTGTATCCGCACGTCGCTGTCACTGCTCCCTCCCCAGTCAACCCCGTGATCTCCGGCTGGGTGAAGGGGCAGTGTATCCGCACGTCGCTGTCACTGCTCCCTCCCCGATCAACCCCGTGATCTCCGGGTGGGTGAAGGGGCAGTGTATTCGCACGTCGCTGTCACTGCTCTCTCCCCGGTCAACCCCGTGGTCCCCGGGGCTGGGTCAAGGGGCAGTGTTTCCGCACGTCACTGTCACTGCTCCCTCCCCGGTCAACCCCGTGATCTCCGGGGCTGGGTGAAGGGGCAGTGTATCCGCACGTCGCTGTCACTGCGCTCTCCCCGATCATCCCCGTGATCTCCGGCTGGGTGAAGGGGCAGTGTATCCGCACGTCGCTGTCACTGCTCCTGCCCTGGTCAACCCCGTGATCTCCGGCTGGATGAAGGGGCAGTGTATCCGCACGTCGCTGTCACTGCTCCCTCCCCGGTCAACCCCGTGATCTCCGGGGCTGGGTGAAGGGGCAGTGTATCCGCACGTCGCTGTCACTGCTTCCTCCCTGGTCAACCCCGTGATCTCCGGCTGGATGAAGGGGCAGTGTATCCGCACGTCGCTGTCACTGCTCCCTCCCCGGTCAACCCCGTGGTCCCCGGGACTGGGTGAAGGGGCAGTGTATCCGCACGTCGGTGTCACTGCTCCCTCCCCGGTCAACCCCGTGATCTCCGGCTGGGGGAAGGGGCAGTGTATCCGCACGTCGCTGTCACTGCTCCCTCCCCGGTCAACCCCGTGATCTCCGGGGCTGGGTGAAGGGGCAGTGTATCCGCACATCGCTGTCAGTGCTCTCTCCCCGGTCAACCCCGTGATCCCCGGGTGGGTGAAGGGGCAGTGTTTCCGCACGTCGCTGTCTCTGCTCTCTCCACGATCAACGCCGTGATCCCCGGGGCTGGGTGAAGGGGCAGTGTATCCGCACGTCGCTGTCACTGCTCTCTCCCCGGTCAACCCCGTGATCCCCGGGGCTGGGTGAAGGGGCAGTGTATCCGCACGTCGCTGTCACTGCTCCCTCCCCGGTCAACCCCGTGATCTCCGGCTGGGTGAAGGGGCAGTGTATCCGCACGTCGCTGTCACTGCTCCCTCCCTGGTCAACCCCGTGATCACCGGGGCTGGGTGTAGGGGCAGTGTATCCGCACGTCGCTGTCACTGCTCCCTCCCCGGTCAACCCCGTGATCCCCGGGGCTGGGTGAAGGGGCAGTGTATCCGCACGTCGCTGTCACTGCTCACACCCCGGTCAACCCCGTGATCTCTGGCTGGGTGAAGGGGCAGTGTATCCGCACGTCGCTGTCACTGCTCTCTCCCCGGTCAACGCCGTGATCCCCGGGGCTGGGTGAAGGGGCAGTGTATCCGCACGTCGCTGTCACTGCTCTCTCCCCGGTCAACCCCGTGATCTCCGGCTGGGTGAAGGGGCAGTGTATCCGCACGTCGCTGTCACTTCTCTCTCCCCGATCAATCCCGTGATCCCCAGGGCTGGGTGAAGGGGCAGTGTATCCGCACGTCGCTGTCACTGCTCCATCCCTGGTCAACCCCGTGATCCCCGGGGCTGGGTGAAGGGGCAGTGTATCCGCACGTCGCTGTCACTGCTCTCTCCCCGGTCAACCCCGTGATCTCCGGCTGGGTGAAGGGGCAGTGTATCCGCACGTCGCTGTCACTGCTCTCCCCCCTGGTCAACCCCGTGATCTCCGGCTGGGTGAAGGGGCAGTGTATCCGCACGTTGCTGTCACTGCTCTCCCCCCGGTCAACCCCGTGATCTCCGGCTGGGTGAAGGGGCAGTGTATCCGCACGTCGCTGTCACTGCTCCCTCCCCAGTCAACCCCGTGATCCCCGGGGCTGGGTGAAGGGGCAGTGTATCCGCACGTCGCTGTCACTGCTCTCCTCCCGATCAACCCCGTGATCTCCGGCTGGGTGAAGGGGCAGTGTATCCGCACGTCGCTGTCACTGCTCTCCCCCCGGTCAACCACGTGATCTCCGGCTGGGTGAAGGGGCAGTGTATCCGCACGTCGCTGTCACTGCTCCCTCCCCGGTCAACCCCGTGATCTCCGGGGCTGGGTGAAGGGGCAGTGTATCCGCACGTCGCTGTCACTGCTCTTTCCCCGGCCAACCCCGTGATCTCCGTGGCTGGGTGAAGGGGCAGTGTATCCGCACGTCGCTGTCATTGCTCCCTCCCCGGTCAACCCCGTGATCCCCGGGGCTGGGTGAAGGGGCAGTGTATCCGCACGTCGCTGTCACTGCTCCCTCCCTGGTCAACCCACTGATCTCCGGCTGGGTGAAGGGGCAGTGTATCCGCACGTCACTGTCACTGCTCCCTCCCCGGTCAACCCCATGATCTCCGGGGCTGGGTGAAGGGGCAGTGTATCCGCACGTCGCTGTCACTGCTCTCTCCCCGGTCAATCACGTGATCTCCGGCTGGGTAAAGGGGCAGTGTATCCGCACGTCGCTGTCACTGCTCTCTCCCCGGTCAACCCCGTGATCTCCGGCTGGGTGAAGGGACAGTGTATCCGCACGTCGCTGTCACTGCTCTCCCCCCGGTCAACCCCGTGATGTCCGGCTGGGTGAAGGGCCAGTGTATCCGCACGTCGCTGTCACTGCTCCCTCCCTGGTCAACCCCGTGGTCCCCGGGGCTGGGTGAAGGGGCAGTGTATCCGCACGTCGCTGTCACTGCTCCCTCCCTGGTCAACCCCGTGGTCCCCGGGGCTGGGTGAAGGTGCAGTGTATCCGCACGTCGCTGTCACTGCTCTCTCCCCGGTCAACCCCGTGATCTCCGGCTGGGTGAAGGGACACTGTATCCGCACGTCGCTGTCACTGCTCCCTCCCCGGTCAACCCCGTGATCTCCGGGTGGGTGAAGGGGCAGTGTATCCGCACGTCGCTGTCACTGCTCCCTCCCCGGTCAACCCCGTGATCTCCGGGGCTGGGTGAAGGGGCAGTGTATCCGCACGTCGCTGTCACTGCTCCCTCCCCGGTCAACCCGGTGATCTCCGGGGCTGGGTGAAGGGGCAGTGTATCCGCACGTCGCTGTCACTGCTCCCTCCCCGGTCAACCCCGTGATCTCCGGGGCTGGGTGAAGGGGCAGTGTATCCGCACGTCGCTGTCACTGCTCCCTCCCCGGTCAGCCCCGTGATCTCCGGGGCTGGGTGAAGGGGCAGTGTATCCGCACGTCGCTGTCACTGCTCCCTCCCCGGTCAACCCGGTGATCTCCGGGGCTGGGTGAAGGGGCAGTGTATCCGCACGTCGCTGTCACTGCTCCCTCCCCGGTCAACCCCGTGATCCCCGGGGCTGGGTGAAGGGGCAGTGTATCCGCACGTCGCTGTCACTGCTCTCTCCCCGGTCAACCCCGTGATCTCCGGGTGGGTGAAGGGGCAGTGTATCCGCACGTCGCTGTCACTGCTTTCTCCCCGGTCAACCCCGTGATCTCCGGCTGGGTGAAGGGGCAGTGTATCCGCACGTCGCTGTCACTGCTCCCTCCCCGGTCAACCCCGTGGTCTCCGGCTGGGTGAAGGGGCAGTGTATCCGCACGTCGCTGTCACTTTTCTCTCCCCGATCAACCCCGTGATCTCCGGGGCTGGGTGAAGGGGCAGTGTATCCTCACGTCGCTGTCACTGCTCTCTCCCCGATCAACCCCGTGATCTCCGGCTGGATGAAGGGGCAGTGTATCCGCACGTCGCTGTCACTGCTCTCTCCCCGATCAACCCCGTGATCTCCGGCTGGGTGACGGGGCAGTGTATCCGCACGTCGCTGTTACTGCTCCCTCCCCGGTCAACCCCGTGATCTCCGGGGCTGGGTGAAGGGGCAGTGTATCATTACGTCGCTGTCACTGCTCCCTCCCCGGTCAACCCCGTGATCCCCGGGGCTGGGTGAAGGGGCAGTGTATCCGCACGTCGCTGTTACTGGTCCCTCCCCGGTCAACCCCGTGATCTCCGGCTGGGTGAAGGGGCAGTGTATCCGCACGTCGCTGTCACTGCTCCCTCCCCGGTCAACCACGTGATCTCCGGCTGGGGGAAGGGACAGTGTATCCGCACGTCGCTGTCACTGCTCCCTCCCCGGTCAACCTCGTTATCCCCGGGGCTGGGTGAAGGGGCAGTGTATCCGCACGTCGCTGTCACTGCTCTCTCCCCGGTCAACCCCGTGATCCCCGGGGCTGGGTGAAGGGGCAGTGTATCCGCACGTCGCTGTCACTGCTCCCTCCCCGGTCAACCCCGTGATCTCCGGGGCTGGGTGAAGGGGCAGTGTATCCGCACGTCGCTGTCACTGCTCTCTCCCCGATCATCCCCGTGATCTCCGGCTGGGTGAAGGGGCAGTGTATCCGCACGTCGCTGTCACTGCTCCCTCCCCGGTCAACCACGTGATCTCCGGCTGGGGGAAGGGGCAGTGTATCCGCACGTCGCTGTCACTGCTCTCTCCCCGGTCAGCCCCGTGATCCCCGGGGCTGGGTCAAGGGGCAGTGGATTCGCACGTCGCTGTCACTGCTCCCTCCCCGGTCAACCCCGTGATCTTCGGCTGGAGAAAGGGGCAGTGTATCCGCACGTCGCTGTCACTGCTCTCTCCCCGATCAACCCCGTGATCTCCGGCTGGGTGAAGGGGCAGTGTATCTGCACGTCACTGTCACTGCTCCCTCCCCGGTCAACCCCGTGATCCCCGGGGCTGGGTGAAGGGGCAGTGTATCCGCACGTTGCTGTCACTGCTCCCTCCCCGGTCAACCCCGTGATCTCCGGCTGGGTGAAGGGGCAGTGTGTCCGCACGTCGCTGTCACTGCTCTCTCCCCCATCAACCCCGTGATCTCCGGCTAGGTGAAGGGGCAGTGTATCCGCACGTCGCTGTCACTGCTCCCTCCCCGGTCAACCCCGTGACCTCCGGCTGGGTCAAGGGGCAGTGTATCCGCACATCGCTGTCACTGCTCCCTCCCTGGTCAACCCCGTGATCCCCGGGACTGGGTGAAGGGGCAGTGTATCCGCACGTCGCTGTCACTGCTCCCTCCCCGGTCAACCCCGTGATCTCCGGCTGGGGGAAGGGGCAGTGTATCCGCACATCGCTGTCACTGCTCCCTCCCCGGTCAACCCCGTGATCTCTGGGGCTGGGTGAAGGGGCAGTGTATCCGCACGTCGCTGTCACTGCTCCCTCCCCAGTCAACCCCGTGGTCCCCGGGGCTGGGTGAAGGGACAGTGTATCCGCACGTCGCTGTCACTGCTCCCTCCCCGGTCAACCCCGTGATCTCCGGCTGGGTGAAGGGGCAGTGTATCCGCACGTCGCTGTCACTGCTCCCTCCCCGGTCAACCCCGTGATCTCCAGCTGGGGGAAGGGGCAGTGTATCCGCACGTCGCTGTCACTGCTCCCTCCCCGATCAACCCCGTGATCTCCGGCTGGGTGAAGGGGCAGTGTGTCCGCACGTCGCTGTCACTGCTCCCTCCCCAGTCAACCCCGTGGTCCCCGGGGCTGGATGAAGGGGCAGTGTATCCGCACGTCGCTGTCACTGCTCCCTCCCCGGTAAACCCCGTCATCTCCGGCTGGGTGAAGGGGCAGTGTATCCGCACGTCGCTGTCACTGCTCCCTCCCCGGTAAACCCCGTGATCTCCGGCTGGGTGAAGGGGCAGTGTATCCGCACGTCGCTGTCACTGCTCCCTCCCCGGTAAACCCCGTGATCTCCGGCTGGGTGAAGGGGCAGTGTATCCGCACGTCGCTGTCACTGCTCTCTCCCCGATCAACCCCGTGATCTCCGGCTGGGTGAAGGGACAGTGTATCCGCACGTCGCTGTCACTGCTCCCTACCTGGTCAACCACTTGATCTCCGGGGCTGGGTGAAGGGGCAGTGTATCCGCACGTCGCTGTCACTGCTCCCTCCCCGGTCAACCCCGTGATCCCCGGGGCTGGGTGAAGGGGCAGTGTATCCGCACGTCGCTGTCACTGCTCCCTCCCCGGTCAACCCCGTGATCTCCGGCTGGGTGAAGGGGCAGTGTATCCGCACGTCGCTGTCACTGCTCTCCCCTCGGTGAACCCCGTGATCTCCGGTTGGGTGAAGGGGCAGTGTATCCGCACGTCGCTGTCACTGCTCTCCCCCCGGTCAACCCCGTGATCTCCGGCTCCGTGAAGGGGCAGTGTATCCGCACGTCGCTGTCACTGCTCCCTCCCCGGTCAACCCCGTGATCCCCGGGGCTGGGTGAAGGGGCAGTGTATCCGCACGTCGCTGTCACTGCTCCCTCCCCGGTCAACCACGTGATCTCCGGCTGGGTGAAGGGGCAGTGTATCCGCACGTCATTGTCACTGCTCCCTCCCCGATCATCCCCGTGATCTCCGGCTGGGTGAAGGGGCAGTGTATCCGCACGTCGCTGTCACTGCTCCCTCCCCGGTCAACCACTTGATCTCCGGCTGGGTGAAGGGGCAGTGTATCCGCACGTCGCTGTCACTGCTCTCTCCCCGATCAACCCCGTGATCTCCGGCTGGGTGAAGGGACAGTGTATCCGCACGTCGCTGTCACTGCTCCCTACCTGGTCAACCACTTGATCTCCGGGGCTGGGTGAAGGGGCAGTGTATCCGCACGTCATTGTCACTGCTCCCTCCCCGATCATCCCCGTGATCCCCGGGGCTGGGTGAAGAGGCAGTGTCTCCGCACGTCGCTGTCACTTCTCGCTCCCCTTTCAACCCCGTGATCTCCGGCTGGGTCAAGGGGCAGTGTATCCGCACATCGCTGTCACTGCTCCCTCCCTGGTCAACCCCGTGATCTCCGGGGCTGGGTGAAGGGGCAGTGTATCCGCACCTCGCTGTCACTGCTCCCTCCCCGGTCAACCCCGTGATCCCCGGGACTGGGTGAAGGGGCAGTGTATCCGCACGTCGCTGTCACTGCTCCCTCCCCGGTCAACCCCGTGATCTCCGGCTGGGGGAAGGGGCAGTGTATCCGCACGTCGCTGTCACTGCTCCCTCCCCGGTCAACCCCGTGATCTCCGGCTGGGTGAAGGGGCAGTGTGTCCGCACGTCGCTGTCACTGCTCCCTCCCCAGTCAACCCCGTGGTCCCCGGGGCTGGGTGAAGGGACAGTGTATCCGCACGTCGCTGTCACTGCTCCCTCCCCGGTCAGCCCCGTGATCTCCGGCTGGGTGAAGGGGCAGTGTATCCGCACGTCGCTGTCACTGCTCCCTCCCCAGTCAACCCCGTGGTCCCCGGGGCTGGGTGAAGGGACAGTGTATCCGCACGTCGCTGTCACTGCTCCCTCCCCGGTCAACCCCGTGATCTCCAGCTGGGGGAAGGGGCAGTGTATCCGCACGTCGCTGTCAGTGCTCCCTCCCCGATCAACCCCGTGATCTCCGGCTGGGTGAAGGGGCAGTGTATCCGCACGTCGCTGTCACTGCTCCCTCCCCGATCAACCCCGTGATCTCCGGCTGGGTGAAGGGGCAGTGTATCCGCACGTCGCTGTCACTGCTCCCTCCCCGGTCAACCCCGTGATCCCCGGGGCTGGGTGAAGGGGCAGTGTATCCGCACGTCGCTGTCACTGCTCCCTCCCCGGTCAACCACGTGATCTCCGGCTGGGTGAAGGGGCAGTGTATCCGCACGTCATTGTCACTGCTCCCTCCCCGATCATCCCCGTGATCTCCGGCTGGGTGAAGGGGCAGTGTATCCGCACGTCGCTGTCACTGCTCCCTCCCCGGTCAACCACTTGATCTCCGGCTGGGTGAAGGGGCAGTGTATCCGCACGTCGCTGTCACTGCTCTCTCCCCGATCAACCCCGTGATCTCCGGCTGGGTGAAGGGACAGTGTATCCGCACGTCGCTGTCACTGCTCCCTACCTGGTCAACCACTTGATCTCCGGGGCTGGGTGAAGGGGCAGTGTATCCGCACGTCATTGTCACTGCTCCCTCCCCGATCATCCCCGTGATCCCCGGGGCTGGGTGAAGAGGCAGTGTCTCCGCACGTCGCTGTCACTTCTCGCTCCCCTTTCAACCCCGTGATCTCCGGCTGGGTCAAGGGGCAGTGTATCCGCACATCGCTGTCACTGCTCCCTCCCTGGTCAACCCCGTGATCTCCGGGGCTGGGTGAAGGGGCAGTGTATCCGCACCTCGCTGTCACTGCTCCCTCCCCGGTCAACCCCGTGATCCCCGGGACTGGGTGAAGGGGCAGTGTATCCGCACGTCGCTGTCACTGCTCCCTCCCCGGTCAACCCCGTGATCTCCGGCTGGGGGAAGGGGCAGTGTATCCGCACGTCGCTGTCACTGCTCCCTCCCCGGTCAACCCCGTGATCTCCGGCTGGGTGAAGGGGCAGTGTGTCCGCACGTCGCTGTCACTGCTCCCTCCCCAGTCAACCCCGTGGTCCCCGGGGCTGGGTGAAGGGACAGTGTATCCGCACGTCGCTGTCACTGCTCCCTCCCCGGTCAGCCCCGTGATCTCCGGCTGGGTGAAGGGGCAGTGTATCCGCACGTCGCTGTCACTGCTCCCTCCCCAGTCAACCCCGTGGTCCCCGGGGCTGGGTGAAGGGACAGTGTATCCGCACGTCGCTGTCACTGCTCCCTCCCCGGTCAACCCCGTGATCTCCAGCTGGGGGAAGGGGCAGTGTATCCGCACGTCGCTGTCAGTGCTCCCTCCCCGATCAACCCCGTGATCTCCGGCTGGGTGAAGGGGCAGTGTATCCGCACGTCGCTGTCACTGCTCCCTCCCCGATCAACCCCGTGATCTCCGGCTGGGTGAAGGGGCAGTGTATCCGCACGTCGCTGTCACTGCTCCCTCCCCGGTCAACCCCGTGATCTCCGGCTGGGTGAAGGGGCAGTGTATCCGCACGTCGCTGTCACTGCTCCCTCCCCGGTCAACCCCGTGATCTCCGGCTGGGTGAAGGGGCAGTGTATCCGCACGTCGCTGTTACTACTCCCTCCCCGGTCAACCCCGTGATCTCCGGGGCTGGGTGAAGGGGCAGTGTATCATTACGTCGCTGTCACTGCTCCCTCCCCGGTCAACCCCGTGATCCCCGGGGCTGGGTGAAGGGGCAGTGTATCCGCACGTCGCTGTTACTGGTCCCTCCCCGGTCAACCCCGTGATCTCCGGGGCTGGGTGAAGGGCCAGTGTATCCGCACGTCGCTGTCACTGCTCTCTCCCCGATCATCCCCGTGATCTCCGGCTGGGTGAAGGGGCAGTGTATCCGCACGTCGCTGTCACTGCTCCCTCCCCGGTCAACCACGTGATCTCCGGCTGGGGGAAGGGACAGTGTATCCGCACGTCGCTGTCACTGCTCCCTCCCCGGTCAACCTCGTTATCCCCGGGGCTGGGTGAAGGGGCAGTGTATCCGCACGTCGCTGTCACTGCTCTCTCCCCGGTCAACCCCGTGATCCCCGGGGCTGGGTGAAGGGGCAGTGTATCCGCACGTCGCTGTCACTGCTCCCTCCCCGGTCAACCCCGTGATCTCCGGGGCTGGGTGAAGGGGCAGTGTATCCGCACGTCGCTGTCACTGCTCTCTCCCCGATCATCCCCGTGATCTCCGGCTGGGTGAAGGGGCAGTGTATCCGCACGTCGCTGTCACTGCTCCCTCCCCGGTCAACCACTTGATCTCCGGCTGGGGGAAGGGGCAGTGTATCCGCACGTCGCTGTCACTGCTCTCTCCCCGGTCAGCCCCGTGATCCCCGGGGCTGGGTCAAGGGGCAGTGTATCCGCACGTCGCTGTGACTGCTCCCTCCCCGGTCAACCCCGTGATCTTCGGCTGGAGAAAGGGGCAGTGTATCCGCACGTCGCTGTCACTGCTCTCTCCCCGATCAACCCCGTGATCTCCGGCTGGGTGAAGGGGCAGTGTATCTGCACGTCACTGTCACTGCTCCCTCCCCGGTCAACCCCGTGATCCCCGGGGCTGGGTGAAGGGGCAGTGTATCCGCACGTCGCTGTCACTGCTCTCTCCCCGGTCAACCCCGTGATCTCCGGCTGGGTGAAGGGGCAGTGTGTCCGCACGTCGCTGTCACTGCTCTCTCCCCCATCAACCCCGTGATCTCCGGCTAGGGGAAGGGGCAGTGTATCCGCACGTCGCTGTCACTGCTCCCTCCCCGGTCAACCCCGTGACCTCCGGCTGGGTCAAGGGGCAGTGTATCCGCACATCGCTGTCACTGCTCCCTCCCTGGTCAACCCCGTGATCCCCGGGACTGGGTGAAGGGGCAGTGTATCCGCACGTCGCTGTCACTGCTCCCTCCCCGGTCAACCCCGTGATCTCCGGCTGGTGGAAGGGGCAGTGTATCCGCACGTCGCTGTCACTGCTCCCTCCCCGGTCAACCCCGTGATCTCTGGGGCTGGGTGAAGAGGCAGTGTGTCTGCACGTCGCTGTCACTGCTCCCTCCCCAGTCAACCCCGTGGTCCCCGGGGCTGGGTGAAGGGACAGTGTATCCGCACGTCGCTGTCACTGCTCCCTCCCCGGTCAACCCCGTGATCTCCAGCTGGGGGAAGGGGCAGTGTATCCGCACGTCGCTGTCACTGCTCCCTCCCCGATCAACCCCGTGATCTCCGGCTGGGTGAAGGGGCAGTGTGTCCGCACGTCGCTGTCACTGCTCCCTCCCCAGTCAACCCCGTGGTCCCCGGGGCTGGATGAAGGGGCAGTGTATCCGCACGTCGCTGTCACAGCTCCCTCCCCGGTAAACCCCGTCATCTCCGGCTGGGTGAAGGGGCAGTGTATCCGCACGTCGCTGTCACTGCTCTCTCCCCGATCAACCCCGTGATCTCCGGCTGGGTGAAGGGACAGTGTATCCGCACGTCGCAGTCACTGCTCCCTACCTGGTCAACCACTTGATCTCCGGGGCTGGGTGAAGGGGCAGTGTATCCGCACGTCGCTGTCACTGCTCCCTCCCCGGTCAACCCCGTGATCCCCGGGGCTGGGTGAAGGGGCAGTGTATCCGCACGTCGCTGTCACTGCTCCCTCCCCGGTCAACCCCGTGATCTCCGGCTGGGTGAAGGGGCAGTGTATCCGCACGTCGCTGTCACTGCTCTCCCCTCGGTGAACCCCGTGATCTCCGGCTGGGTGAAGGGGCAGTGTATCCGCACGTCGCTGTCACTGCTCTCCCCCCGGTCAACCCCGTGATCTCCGGCTGGGTGAAGGGGCAGTGTATCCGCACGTCGCTGTCACTGCTCCCTCCCCGGTCAACACCGTGATCCCCGGGGCTGGGTGAAGGGGCAGTGTATCCGCACGTCGCTGTCACTGCTCCCTCCCCGGTCAACCACGTGATCTCCGGCTGGGTGAAGGGGCAGTGTATCCGCACGTCGCTGTCACTGCTCCCTCCCCGGTCAACCCCGTGATCTCCGGCTGGGTGAAGGGGCAGTGTATCCGCACGTCGCTGTCACTGCTCTCTCCCCGATCAACCCCGTGATCTCCGGCTGGGTGAAGGGACAGTGTATCCGCACGTCGCTGTCACTGCTCCCTACCTGGTCAACCACTTGATCTCCGGGGCTGGGTGAAGGGGCAGTGTATCCGCACGTCATTGTCACTGCTCCCTCCCCGGTCAACCCCGTGATCCCCGGGGCTGGGTGAAGAGGCAGTGTCTCCGCACGTCGCTGTCACTTCTCGCTCCCCTTTCAACCCCGTGATCTCCGGCTGGGTCAAGGGGCAGTGTATCCGCACATCGCTGTCACTGCTCCCTCCCTGGTCAACCCCGTGATCTCCGGGGCTGGGTGAAGGGGCAGTGTATCCGCACCTCGCTGTCACTGCTCCCTCCCCGGTCAACCCCGTGATCCCCGGGACTGGGTGAAGGGGCAGTGTATCCGCACGTCGCTGTCACTGCTCCCTCCCCGGTCAACCCCGTGATCTCCGGCTGGGGGAAGGGGCAGTGTATCCGCACGTCGCTGTCACTGCTCCCTCCCCGGTCAACCCCGTGATATCCGGCTGGGTGAAGGGGCAGTGTGTCCGCACGTCGCTGTCACTGCTCCCTCCCCAGTCAACCCCGTGGTCCCCGGGGCTGGGTGAAGGGACAGTGTATCCGCACGTCGCTGTTACTGCTCCCTCCCCGGTCAACCCCATGATCTCCAGCTGGGGGATGGGGCAGTGTATCCGCACGTCGCTGTCAGTGCTCCCTCCCCGATCAACCCCGTGATCTCCGGCTGGGTGAAGGGGCAGTGTATCCGCACGTCGCTGTCACTGCTCCCTCCCCGGTCAACCCCGTGATCTCCGGCTGGGTGAAGGGGCAGTGTATCCGCACGTCGCTGTCACTGCTCCCTCCCCGGTCAACCCGGTGATCCCCGGGGCTGGGTGAAGGGACAGTGTATCCGCACGTCGCTGTCACTGCTCCCTCCCCGGTCAACCCCGTGATCTCCGGCTGGGGGAAGGGGCAGTGTATCCGCACGTCGCTGTCACTGCTCTCTCCCCGATCAACCCCGTGATCTCCGGCTGGGAGAAGGGACAGTGTATCCGCACGTCGCTGTCACTGCTCGCTCCCCAGTCAACCCCGTGATCCCCGGGGCTGGGTGAAGGGGCAGTGTATCCGCACGCCGCTGTCACTGCTCCCTTCCCGGTCAACCCCGTGATCTCCGGCTGGGTGAAGGGGCAGTGTATCCGCACGTCGCTGTCACTGCTCCCTCCCCGATCAACACCGTGATCTCCGGCTGGGTGAAGGGGCAGTGTATCCGCACGTCGCTGTCACTGCTCTCTCCCCGGTCAACCTCGTGATCTCCGGCTGTGTGAAGGGACAGTGTATCCGCACGTCGCTGTCACTGCTCCCTCCCGGTCAACCACTTGATCTCCGGGGCTGGGTGAAGGGGCAGTGTATCCGCACGTCGCTGTCACTGCTCCCTCCCCGATCAACCCCGTGATCTCCGGCTGGGTGAAGGGGCAGTGTATCCGCACGTCAATGTCACTGCTCCCTCCCCGGTCAACCCCGTGATCCCCGGGGCTGGGTGAAGGGGCAGTGTATCCGCACGTCGCTGTCACTGCTCCCTCCCCGGTCAACCCCGTGATCTCCGGCTGGGTGAAGGGGCAGTGTATCCGCACGTCGCTGTCACTGCTCTCCCCTCGGTGAACCCCGTGATCTCCGGCTGGGTGAAGGGGCAGTGTATCCGCACGTCGCTGTCACTGCTCTCCCCCCGGTCAACCCCGTGATCTCCGGCTGGGTGAAGGGGCAGTGTATCCGCACGTCGCTGTCACTGCTCCCTCCCCGGTCAACCCCGTGATCCCCGGGGCTGGGTGAAGGGGCAGTGTATCCGCACGTCGCTGTCACTGCTCTCTCCCCGGTCAACCCCGTGATCTCCGGCTGGGTGAAGGGGCAGTGTATCCGCACATCGCTGTCACTGCTCCCTCCCCGTTCAACCCCGTGATCTCCGGCTGGGTGAATGGGCAGTGTATCCGCACGTCGCTGTCACTGCTCCCTCCCCGGTCAACCCCGTGATCTCCGGGGCTGGGTGAAGGGGCAGTGTATCCGCACGTCGCTGTCACTGCTCCCTCCCCGGTCAACCCCGTGATCTCCGGGGCTGGGTGAAGGGGCAGTGTATCATCACGTTGCTGTCACTGCTCACTCCCCGGTCAACCTCGTGATCCTCGGGTCTGGGTGAAGGGGCAGTGTATCCGCACGTCGCTGTCACTGCTCCCTCCCCGGTCAACCCCGTGATCTCTGGGGCTGGGTGAAGGGGCAGTGTATCCGCACGTCGCTGTCACTGCTCTCTCCCCGATCATCCCCGTGATCTCCAGCTGGGTGAAGGGGCAGTGTATCCGCACGTCGCTGTCACTGCTCTCTCCCCGGTCAGCCCCGTGATCCCCGGGGCTGGGTCAAGGGGCAGTGTATCCGCACGTCGCTGTCACTGCTCCCTCCCCGGTCAACCCCGTGATCCCCGGGGCTGGGTGAAGGGGCAGTGTATCCGCACGTCGCTGTGACTGCTCCCTCCCCGGTCAACCCCGTGATCTTCGGCTGGATGAAGGGGCAGTGTATCCGCACGTCGCTGTCACTGCTCTCTCCCCGATCAACCCCGTGATCTCCGGCTGGGTGAAGGGGCAGTGTATCCGCACGTCGCTGTCACTGCTCCCTCCCCGGTAAACCCCGTGATCCCCGGGGCTGGGTGAAGGGGCAGTGTATCCGCACGTCGCTGTCACTGCTCTCTCCCCGGTCAACCCCGTGATCTCCGGCTGGGTGAAGGGGTAGTGTGTCCGCACGTCGCTGTCACTGCTCTCTCCCCGATCAACCCCGTGATCTCCGGCTGGGTGAAGGGGCAGTGTATCCGCACGTCGCTGTCACTGCTCCCTCCCCGGTCAACCCCGTGATCTCCGGCTGGGTGAAGGGGCAGTGTTTCCGCACGTCGCTGTCACTGCTCCCTCCCCGGTCAACCCCGTGATCTCCGGCTGGGTGAAGGGCCAGTGTATCCGCACGTCGCTGTCACTGCTCTCTCCCCGGTCAACCCCGTGATCCCCGGGGCTGGGTGAAGGGGCAGTGTATCCGCACGTCGCTGTCACTGCTCTCTCCCCGGTCAACCCCGTGATCTCCGGGGCTGGGTGAAGGGGCAGTGTATCCGCACGTCGCTGTCACTGCTCCCTCCCTGGTCAACCCCGTGATCTCCGGGGCTGGGTGAAGGGGCAGTGTATCCGCACGTCACTGTCACTGCTCGCTCCACGGTCAACCCCGTGATCTCCGGCTGGGGGAGGGGCAGTGTATCCGCACGTCGCTGTCACTGCTCCCTCCCCAGTCAACCCCGTGATCTCCGGCTGGGGGAAGGGGCAGTGTATCCGCACGTCGCTGTCACTGCTCCCTCCCCGGTCAACCCCGTGATCTCCGGCTGGGTGAAGGGGCAGTGTATCCGCACGTCGCTGTCACTGCTCCCTCCCCGGTCAACCCCGTGATCGCCGGCTGGGTGAAGGGGCAGTGTATCCGCACGTCGCTGTCACTGCTCCCTCCCTGGTCAACCCCGTGGTCCCCGGGGCTGGATGAAGGGGCAGTGTATCCGCACGTCGCTGTCGCTGCTCCCTCCCCGGTCAAACCCGTCATCTCCGGCTGGGTGAAGGGACAGTGTATCCGCACGTCGCTGTCACTGCCCTCTCCCCGATCAACCCCGTGATCTCCGGGGCTGGGTGAAGGGGCAGTGTATCCGCACGTCGCTGTCACTGCCCTCTCCCCGATCAACCCCGTGATCTCCGGGGCTGGGTGAAGGGGCAGTGTATCCGCACGTCGCTGTCACTGCTCTCTCCCTGATCAACCCCGTGATCTCCGGCTGGGGGAAGCGGCAGTGTATCCGCACGTCGCTGTCACTGCCCTCTCCCTGATCAACCCCGTGATCCCCGGGGCTGGGTGAAGGGGTAGTGTATCCGCACGTCGCTGTCACTGCCCTCTCCCTGATCAACCCCGTGATCCCCGGGGCTGGGTGAAGGGACACTGTATCCGCACGTCGCTGTCACTTCTCTCTCCCCGATCAACCCCGTGATCTCCGGCTGGGTGAAGGGCCAGTGAATCCGCACGTCGCTGTCACTGCTCCCTCCCTGGTCAACCCCGTGATCTCCGGCTGGGTGAAGGGGCAGTGTATCCGCACGTCGCTGTCACTTCTCTCTCCCCGATCAACCCCGTGATCCCCGGGGCTGGGTGAAGGGGCAGTGCTTCCGCACGTCGCTGTCACTTCTCTCTCCCCGATCAACCCCGTGATCCCCGGGGCTGGGTGAAGGGGCAGTGTATTCGCACGTCGCTGTCACTGCTCCCTCCCCGGTCAACCCCGTGATCTCCGGGTGGGTGAAGGGGCAGTGTATCCGCACGTCGCTGTCACTGCTCTCTCCCCGGTCAACCCCGTGGTCCCCGGGGCTGGGTGAAGGGGCAGTGTATCCGCACGTCGCTGTCACTGCTCTCTCCCCAATCAACCCCGTGATCTCCGGGTGGGTGAAGGGGCAGTGTATCCGCACGTCGCTGTCACTGCTCCCTCCCCGGTCAACCCCGTGATCCCCGGGGCTGGGTGAAGGGGCAGTGTATCCGCACGTCGCTGTCACTGCTCGCTCCCCGGTCAACCCTTTGATCACCGGGGCTGGGTGAAGGGGCAGTGTATCCGCACGTCGCTGTCGCTGCTCCCTCCCCGGTCAACCCCGTCATCTCCGGCTGGGTGAAGGGGCAGTGTATCCGCACGTCGCTGTCACTGCTCTCTCCCTGATCAACCCCGTGATCTCCGGCTGGGTGAAGGGGCAGTGTATCTGCACGTCACTGTCACTGCTCCCTCCCCGGTCAACCCCGTGATCCCCGGGGCTGGGTGAAGGGGCAGTGTATCCGCACGTCGCTGTCACTTCTCCCTCCCCGGTCAACCCCATGATCTCCGGCTGGGTGAAGGGGCAGTGTATCCGCACGTCGCTGTCATTGCTCCCTCCCCGGTCAACCCCGTGATCTCCGGCTGGGTGAAGGGGCAGTGTATCCGCACGTCGCTGTCATTGCTCCCTCCCCGGTCAACCCCGTGATCTCCGGCTGGGTGAAGGGGCATTGTATCCGCACGTCGCTGTCACTGATCTCCCCGATCAACCCCGTGATCCCCGGGGCTGGGTGAAGGGGCAGTGTATCCGCACATCGCTGTCACTGCTCGCTCCCCGGTCAACCCTTTGATCACCGGGGCTGGGTGAAGGGGCAGTGTATCCGCACGTCGCTGTCACTTCCCTCTCCCCGATCAACCCCGTGATCTCCGGGGCTGGGTGAAGGGGCAGTGTATCCGCACGTCGCTGTCACTGCTCTCTCCCCGATCAACCCCGTGATCCCCGGGGCTGGGTGAAGGGGCAGTGTATACGCACGTCGCTGTCACTGCTTCCTCCCCGGTCAACCCCGTGATCTCCGGGTGGGTGAAGGGGCAGTGTATCCGCATGTCGCTGTCACTGCTCTCTCCCCGGTCAACCCCGTGGTCCCCGGGGCTGGGTGAAGGGGCAGTGTATCCGCACGTCGCTGTCACTGCTCTCTCCCCGATCAACCCCGTGATCTCCGGGTGGGTGAAGGGGCAGTGTATCCGCACGTCGCTGTCACTGCTCTCTCCCCGATCAACCCCGTGATCCCCGGGGCTGGGTGAAGGGGCAGTGTATACGCACGTCGCTGTCACTGCTTCCTCCCCGGTCAACCCCGTGATCTCCGGGTGGGTGAAGGGGCAGTGTATCCGCATGTCGCTGTCACTGCTCTCTCCCCGGTCAACCCCGTGGTCCCCGGGGCTGGGTGAAGGGGCAGTGTATCCGCACGTCGCTGTCACTGCTCTCTCCCCGATCAACCCCGTGATCTCCGGGTGGGTGAAGGGGCAGTGTATCCGCACGTCGCTGTCACTGCTCCCTCCCCGGTCAACCCCGTGATCTCCGGCTGGGTGAAGGGGCAGTGTATCCGCACGTCGCTGTCACTGCTCGCTCCCCGGTCAACCCTTTGATCACCGGGGCTGGGTGAAGGTGCAGTGTATCCGCACGTCGCTGTCGCTGCTCCCTCCCCGGTCAACCCCGTGATCCCCGGGGCTGGGTGAAGGGGCAGTGTATCCGCACGTCGCTGTCACTGCTCCCTCCCCGGTCAACCCCATGATCTCCGGCTGGGTGAAGGGGCAGTGTATCCGCACGTCGCTGTCACTGCTCCCTCCCCGGTCAACCCCGTGATCTCCGGCTGGGTGAAGGGGCAGTGTATCCGCACGTCGCTGTCACTGATCTCCCCGATCAACCCCGTGATCTCCGGGGCTGGGTGAAGGGGCAGTGTATCCGCACGTCGCTGTCACTTCTCTCTCCCCGATCAACCCCGTGATCTCTGGGGCTGGGTGAAGGGGCAGTGTATCCGCACGTCGCTGTCACTTCTCTCTCCCCGATCAACCCCGTGATCTCCGGGGCTGGGTGAAGGGGCAGTGTATCCGCACGTCGCTGTCACTGCTCTCTCCCCGATCAACCCCGTGATCCCCAGGGCTGGGTGAAGGGGCAGTGTATACGCACGTCGCTGTCACTGCTCCCTCCCTGGTAAACCCCGTGATCTCCGGCTGGGTGAAGGGGCAGTGTATCCGCACGTCGCTGTCACTTCTCTCTCCCCGATCAATCCCGTGATCCCCGGGGCTGGGTGAAGGGGCAGTGTCTCCGCACGTCGCTGTCACTGCTCCCTCCCCGGTCAACCCTTTGGTCCCCGCGGCTGGGTGAAGTGGCAGTGTATCCGCACGTCGCTGTCACTTCTCTCTCCCCGATCAATCCCGTGATCCCCGGGGCTGGGTGAAGGGGCAGTGTCTCCGCACGTCGCTGTCACTGCTCCCTCCCCGGTCAACCCCGTGATCTCCGGCTGGGGGAAGGGGCAGTGTATCCGCACGTCGCTGTCACTGCTCTCTCCCCGATCAACCCCGTGATCTCCGGCTGGGTGAAGGGGCAGTGTATCCGCACGTCGCTGTCACTGCTCTCTCCCCGGTCAACCCCGTGATCTCCGGATGGGTGAAGGGGCAGTGTATCCGCACGTCGCTGTCACTGCTCTCACCCCGGTCAACCCCGTGGTCCCCGGGGCTGGGTGAAGGGGCAGTGTATCCGCACGTCGCTGTCACTGCTCTCTCCCCGGTCAACCCCGTGATCCCCGGCTGGGTGAAGGGGCAGTGTATCCGCACGTCGCTGTCACTGCTCCCTCCCCGGTCAACCCCGTGATCTCCGGCTGGGTGAAGGGGCAGTGTATCCGCACGTCGCTGTCACTGCTCCCTCCCCGGTCAACCCCGTGATCTCCGGCTGGGTGAAGGGGCAGTGTATCCGCACGTCGCTGTCACTGCTCCCTCCCCGGTTAACCCCGTGATCCCCGGGGCTGGGTGAAGGGGCAGTGTATCCGCACGTCGCTGTCACTGCTCCCTGCCCGGTCAACCCCGTGATCTCCGGCTGGATGAAGGGGCAGTGTATCCGCACGTCGCTGTCACTGCTCCCTCCCCGATCAACCCCGTGATCTCCGGCTGGGTGAAGGGGCAGTGTTTCCGCACGTCGCTGTCACTGCTCCCTCCCCGGTCAACCCCGTGATCTCCGGGTGGGTGAAGGGGCAGTGTATCCGCACGTCGCTGTCACTGCTCCCTCCCCGGTCAACCCCGTGATCCCCGGGGCTGGGTGAAGGGGCAGTGTATCCGCACGTCGCTGTCACTGCTCCCTCCCCGGTCAACCCCGTGATCCCCGGGGCTGGGTGAAGGGGCAGTGTATCCGCACGTCGCTGTCACTGCTCCCTGCCCGGTCAACCCCGTGATCTCCGGCTGGGTGAAGGGGCAGTGTATCCGCACGTCGCTGTCACTGCTCCCTCCCCGATCAACCCCATGATCTCCGGCTGGGTGAAGGGGCAGTGTATCCGCACGTCGCTGTCACTTCTCCCTCCCCGGTCAACCCCGTGATCCCCGGGGCTGGTTTAGCACAGTAGGATAAATAGCTGGCTTGTAATGCAGAACAAGGCCAGCAGCGCGGGTTCAATTCCCGTACCGGCCTCCCCGAACAGGCGGCGGAATGTGGCGACGAGGGTCTTTTCACAGAAACTTAATTGAAGCCTACTTGTGACAACAAGTGATCATTATTATTATTCCAGGGCCCGTTCCTTATAGTGGGTGAGGACTCAAACTCACCCCCTTCTTCGCCCTTTTCTGCTTATTATGGACTATCGTCTCCTGCGGAGACAAAGAGAGGACATTGTGAGCTGCACACTGGATGGGTCTGGGGGTCTGCAGCAGGTGGCATTGTGGGCACAGCACCTGGACATGTGGGTTGTGCTGGACGGTGTCAGGGGGTTCTGAGCAGCAAGCATGAAGATCAGATGTGGGGAGGATGTGAGGTGTCAGCCAGTGATTTGTGGGGGTGGAGTGGGAGGGGGGGGGTGGTTGGGTATTTGAGAGGTGGCAGGTGGCGCCGATGCCAGGAGAGAGGAGGTAACTTACCCTTGTAGCCCAGGTCGGTATGCCCGAGGCGAGGAGCAGGTCTGTGCGCCGCGATGCCTGCGCGTTGACTGGGGGTGAGTGGGGAGGGAGTGTTTAAAAGCAGCTCCCCCTTGTTGGCGGCGAGTTGCTGAGCTGAATCAGACGGTGAGGCAGTCAGCAGTGGCGAGAAGCTCGAGGGGGCTCATTCCCAGCACTAAGAGCCTTTAAATACGGGCCACGATCTCGGCAACGCGGCTGTCGAGGAACACCCGCTGAACACGGCCAAAATCACACTTAGAAATTGTTCTGTTAAATCGGCCATCGAATCGTTTGGGTTTCCCTCCAATTGAACGGGGTGGGTTCGAGTAGCCAGACCTCCTGCTCACCCAGGCAGGGGCACGGGCTTCCTGTAACACTGGACAAGCTAAATTCCTCACCAAAAGGAAGCCTGTGCAGGGACGTCCCCCCAGCAGGGGTACGGCACGCTCCCTCCTCTTTAAATTGGGTTGTCAGGTCTGAGGATTCTCATATTCAAAGCTAGATGAAGGTTTCCACTGGCCATACTTCAGGAAAGTCCGTAATCTGCTCCAATGCGTGCTAATACCTTTTTCTCTTTCCAGCTGTTTGGCTATGTGTGGCATGTCCCTCGCTATTTCTAACCCTGCTGAGGACTTCTCTGGTCCCCATTCCACTGGGGATTTTCGGAGGATCTACTTTGGACTCCAGGCACCATCTCTGGACCCAATTCAAATTTCCTGGCCGTGAATGGGCCTTGCCACCTCGCCTCGAGGTTGGTGAGGGCTTCCTTATTCCTCTTGGCTGTTAGACCATTACCAGCTCTCTGCCCGTCGACAGATTTCCACTGCTTGGTCCCGGTGTCTTTCAATGTTTCTGGCTGGTCACGACCGTTTTAAACCCAGGTTGCTTTTCTGGGGTCACCTTATTGCTGAGGAATTATTTCGCTCCCTGCAGGGTCTCCCGCACGTCTCCTGTGCCTCTGTCACACGGCAGAGTTTTGCTGAGCGTGCGATCAGCCTCTCTGGACTGGCTTGGCTTCTCGGGGCAGAGAGCTCAGTCCCTCACCAAGGCCTTTCCCTGCAATCGAGCCATCACTTCTCATCTCTTGGTGAAATTCCCTGGGCGGGATTCTCCGTGGGCCAACGCCGAATCGGGTGATTGGGCGGAGAATCGCTTTCAACGCCAAAATTGTGACGGGCGCTGATTTCACGCCAAATCACGATTCTCCGGGGCCTCGACAGCGGCGCCAATGCGTTCCAGAGCGCACGTACAGTAAATACCGTTTGCATGTCATTAGCGGGCCCGGCCCGGTATTCCCCGGGGCCTCCCCGATTCTCCGCCTCCGATGGGCCTCTGTGGCCATCCCACACCAGCCCATCCCTCATATCCATCGGACAGAGCACCACACATGTTTAACGTGACAGCGTATAGACAGATTTGTGCCCTAGCTCCTATCACTAAACTGAGCCCTGCACACGTGCCAATGTAGCTGGTGTCTACTTTTCTGGCCTTCTGGGTCCTAATGCTACGTCTTGGTGAATCCCCAGACGGTACAGCAGGATTGGATTGGATTGGATTGGATTTGTTTATTGTCACGTGTACCGAGGTACAGTGAAAAGTATTTTTCTGCGAGCAGCTCAACAGATCATTAAATACATGAGAAGAAATGGGAATAAAAGAAAATACATAATAGGGCAACACAACATGTACAATGTAACTACATAAGCACTGGCATCGGATGAAGCATACAGGGTGTAGTGTTAATGAGGTCAGTCCATAAGAGGGTCATTTAGGAGTCTGGTGACAGTGGGGAAGAAGCTGTTTTTGAGTCTGTTCGTGCGTGTTCTCAGACTTCTGTATCTCCTGCCCGATGGAAGAAGTTGGAAGAGTGAGTAAGCTGGGTGGGAGGGATCTTTGATTATGCTGCCCACTTTCCCCAGGCAGCGGGAGCTGTAGAAGGAGTCAGTGGATGGGAGGCAGGTTCGTGTGATGGACTGGGCGGTGTTCACGACTCTCTGAAGTTTCTTGCGGTCCTGGGCCGGGAAGTTGCCATACCAGGCTGTGATGCAGCCCGATAGGATGCTTTCTATAGTGCATCTGTTAAAGTTGGTAAAGGTTAATGTGGACATGCCGAATTTCCTTAGTTTCCTGAGGAAGTATAGGCGCTGTTGTGCTTTCTTGGTGGTAGCGTCGACGTGGGTGGACCAGGACAGATTTTTGGAGATGTGCACCCCTAGGAATTTGAAACTGCTAACCATCTCCACCTCGGCCCCGTTGATGCTGACAGGGGTGTGTACAGTACTTTGCTTCCTGAAGTCAATTACCAGCTCTTTAGTTTTGCTGGCATTGAGAGAGAGATTGTTGTCGCTACACCACTCCACTAGATTCTCTATCTCCCTCCTGTATTCAGACTCATCGTTATTCGAGATCCGGCCCACTATGGTCGTATCGTCAGCAAACTTGTAGATGGAGTTGGGACTAAGTTTTGCCACACAGTCGTGTGTGTACAGGGAGTAGAGTAGGGGGCTAAGTACGCAGCCTTGCGGGGCGCCAGTGTTGAGGACTATTGTGGAGGAGGTGTTGTTGTTCATTCTTACTGATTGTGGTCTGTTGGTCAGAAAAGCGAGGATCCAGTTGCAGAATGGGGAGCCAAGTCCTAGGTTTTGGAGCTTTGATATGAGCTTGGCTGGGATTATGGTGTTGAAGGCCGAGCTGTAGTCAATAAATAGGAGTCTGATGTCGGAGTCCTTGTTTTCGAGATGCTCTAGGGATGAGTGTAGGGCCAGGGAGATGGTGTCTGATGTGGACCGGTTGCAGCGGTATGCGAATTGGAGGTGGCCTGCTGTGATTCCCGCCCTGTAACCTGCGTCGTCATTGGCAGCTGTGTTCTGGGGAGGCCAGGCCTGGATGGGCCTGGCTGCTGGTCGGGTTTCCCAGGTGGCGTGGTGCCGCCCTGTTCTGCCTGCTGCCCATGTGATGCGCCAGGGACAGGAGGGGGTGAGTCGGAGGTGCTGCCCATTTCAGGTACAATAGATATTTGGTATCTATTGATCGATTATAACAGAAATTCTTGTTACAGAATTTAAAATGTTCTCAGTTCAGTCCTTGCCTGCAGAAGACTTTTGAGAATCAGATTATCCTTCGTAACTTACAGAACGACTTGAATTCAAAATACACTAACAGTACCGGTTCCATTGCATGAAGCAAGACGGCGACGCAGGTTAAAATCGATCGTGGAATGTAGACTGCTGGATATTAGATAGAAGATAGCTTCTAAGCAAAAGTAAAGGACGATTCATGAATAGAATTATAGTCCGAAACCATGGCTTTTTTAAGGAATTTGTGATCAATCTAAATCAAGCTGACCCTTGCCCCTGTAACGCGTTGATTGGTTTGAGTCAATTTTTAATACTTTTGATTTGAT
The DNA here is from genome assembly GCF_047496885.1 of Scyliorhinus torazame. Classification (NCBI taxonomy): domain Eukaryota; kingdom Metazoa; phylum Chordata; class Chondrichthyes; order Carcharhiniformes; family Scyliorhinidae; genus Scyliorhinus; species Scyliorhinus torazame. The sequence continues at coordinate 357,246,729 of NC_092709.1, read as the reverse complement.
CTTTGAGCTGCCAACCCATCATATGCAACATTATTTCATCGAACCTTAAAGTTAACATTAATGTTGCATCTATAAATTCCTCAGTAGGGCTTTATAGTATATTGGTATTTCATCTTTGTGCTTATCGCATGCTGGTTTGCGTTTTGTCCAGGGCATGTAATATAATTCCTTCTTTCGGACAAAGGATAGTTCATATGAATCTGTCAACCTGACCTTCGTTAGAAATGTTGCATTTGCTTAGCTCGCTGCAAGCTGTTCCTTGGAAACAGATATTCATTTTGCACAAGCAAACAATATTCATCTTGCACAGGCAAGCAATATTCATCTTGCACAGGCAAGCAATATTCATCTTGCACAGGCAAGCAATATTCATCTTGCACAGGCAAACAATATTCATCTTGCACAGGCAAACAATATTCATTTCGCACAGGTAAACAATATTCATCTTGCACAGGCAAGCAATATTCATCTTGCACAGACAAACAATATTCATCTTGCACAGGCAAACAATATTCATCTTGCACAGGCAAACAATATTCATCTTGCACAGACAAACAATATTCATCTTGCACAGGCAAGCAATATTCATCTTGCACAGGCAAGCAATATTCATCTTGCACAGGCAAACAATATTCATCTTGCACAGGCAAGCAATATTCATCTTGCACAGGCAAACAATATTCATCTTGCACAGGTAAACAATATTCATCTTGCACAGGCAAGCAATATTCTCTTGCACAGGCAAATAATATTCATCTTGCACAGACAAACAATATTCATCTTGCACAGGCAAACAATATTCATCTTGCACAGGCAAGCAATATTCATCTTGCACAGGCAAACAATATTCATCTTGCACAGACAAACAATATTCATCTTGCACAGGCAAACAATATTCATCTTGCACAGGTAAACAATATTCATCTTGCACAGGCAAGCAATATTCTCTTGCACAGGCATACAATATTCATCTTGCACAGACAAACAATATTCATCTTGCACAGGCAAACAATATTCATCTTGCACAGGCAAGCAATATTCATCTTGCACAGGCAAACAATATTCATCTTGCACAGGTAAACAATATTCATCTTGCACAGGCAAGCAATATTCTCTTGCACAGGCATACAATATTCATCTTGCACAGACAAACAATATTCATCTTGCACAGGCAAACAATATTCATCTTGCACAGGCAAGCAATATTCATCTTGCACAGACAAACAATATTCATCTTGCACAGGCAAGCAATATTCATCTTGCACAGGCAAGCAATATTCATCTTGCACAGGCAAGCAATATTCATCTTGCACAGGCAAACAATATTCATCTTGCACAGGCAAACAATATTCATCTTGCACAGGCAAGCAATATTCATCTTGCACAGACAAACAATATTCATCTTGCACAGACAAACAATATTCATCTTGCACAGGCAAGCAATATTCATCTTGCACAGACAAACAATATTCATCTTGCACAGGCAAGCAATATTCATCTTGCACAGGCAAGCAATATTCATCTTGCACAGGCAAACAATATTCATCTTGCACAGGCAAACAATATTCATCTTGCACAGGCAAGCAATATTCATCTTGCACAGACAAACAATATTCATCTTGCACAGACAAACAATATTCATCTTGCACAGGCAAACAATATTCATCTTGCACAGGCAAGCAATATTCATCTTGCACAGGCAAGCAATATTCATCTTGCACAGGCAAACAATATTCATCTTGCACAGGCAAGCAATATTCATCTTGCACAGGCAAACAATATTCATCTTGCACAGGTAAACAATATTCATCTTGCACAGGCGCACAGGCAAGCAATATTCATCTTGCACAGGCAAGCAATATTCATCTTGCACAGGCAAGCAATATTCATCTTGCACAGGCAAACAATATTCATTTCGCACAGGCAAACAATATTCATTTCGCACAGGCAAATAATATTCATCTTGCACAGGCAAACAATATTCATCTTGCACAGACAAACAATATTCATCTTGCACAGGCAAACAATATTCATCTTGCACAGGCAAGCAATATTCATCTTGCACAGACAAACAATATTCATCTTGCACAGGCAAACAATATTCATCTTGCACAGGTAAACAATATTCATCTTGCACAGGCAAGCAATATTCTCTTGCACAGGCAAACAATATTCATCTTGCACAGACAAACAATATTCATCTTGCACAGGCAAACAATATTCATCTTGCACAGGCAAACAATATTCATCTTGCACAGGCAAGCAATATTCATCTTGCACAGGCAAGCAACATTCATCTTGCACAGGCAAGCAATATTCATCTTGCACAGGCAAACAATATTCATCTTGCACAGGCAAGCAATATTCATCTTGCACAGGCAAACAATATTCATCTTGCACAGGTAAACAATATTCATCTTGCACAGGCGCACAGGCAAGCAATATTCATCTTGCACAGGCAAGCAATATTCATCTTGCACAGGCAAGCAATATTCATCTTGCACAGGCAAACAATATTCATTTCGCACAGGCAAACAATATTCATTTCGCACAGGCAAACAATATTCTCTTGCACAGGCAAACAATATTCATTTCGCACAGGCAAACAATATTCATCTTGCACAGGCAAGCAATATTCATTTCGCACAGGCAAATAATATTCATCTTGCACAGGCAAGCAATATTCATTTTGCACAGTCATGATGGAATCCATTTTAAATGGATTCTGATTGAGCTTTTTTAAATCAATTATTAATTCAACTTATTATTTAACCCTGTTCTGTTTTACCTAAAGGAAATTGCTAGTTTCTTTCACACCGGCACGGCCCCCATCACCTCCTCTTCCCTCAGGGTGCCTGATGGCCCTCGGGCTTCCCCATGGGCGAGGGGTGCGAGAAGAGCCATCCCCTGAGGCCCACCACCACCTGGCACTGCCGGTCCTGGAGGCCCGCTCTGGTCTCGACAAGGGTCTCCGAGCTGCGGCCATGAAGCACAGGGCGTGGGCCATCTCCATCTGGGCCCGTGCCACATCAGCCAGTGACTGCGCCATCTCTCTCAGGGAATGCGCCCTCGACATCTATGCCATGCCAGCCAGCAGCTGGGCAATGCTGCCGACATTGCCAGCCATGGCCTGCTGTGACTGGGCCATGCTCAGGAACGCCGCGACAATGTCCAGGGGGCTCTGGCACATGGCTGCCTATGAGAGGGCAGTCCAGTCCTGGGCCTCGGCCACCACCTGCCCAGAATGCCCCAGGACCTTGGACGTGCTGCTCAGTAGCCAAAACCCTCGCCCGCAAGGCATCCACCGCGGGTGCCACCTGAGCCAGGTTGGCCTGGGTGGTCCCGTGCAGCCCCTGGCTCTGCAACTGCATCTCCACAATCGACGGGACTGACAGTTCCAGAAGCCCGAAACCCGTCTGGATGGCAGCTAGTCCCCGGGATCGACCTGCCCTCCAACTATCCGCCCTCTCTGGACTTCCTACCTCCACCTGCTGTACCGGAGCAGCTGTGTGGTGCGCACCAGATAGTGTCCCAGGAGCCTCTTCGCTAAAGTGCCGGACCGAGGTGAGTGTCTCTGGGATGGTGGAGGGTGTCGGAGAAGCTGTGACGGGAGGTCGGTGTCAACATCGGACTCGAGCTCTGGGATGAGAAGACACCCCTTTACTCAATGAACAGGAGGACGCTGGGATGTACAGACGACCAGAGGGATCTTGGGGTGCTTGTCCATAAATCCCTGAAGGCAGCAGGACACATGAATAAGAACATCAAAACTTAAGAACTGGGAGCAGCCCCTCGATTCCGCTCTGCCATTCAATTCGATCATGGCTGATCTCCTCTTGGCCTCAACTCCACCGTCCTCCCCGTTCTCCAGAACCCTTCAACCCATTACTGATTAAAAATCTGTCTAACTCCTCCTTAAATTTACTCAGTGTCCCAGCATGCACCACACTCTGGAGTAGCGAATTCCACAGACTCACAACTGTTTGGGAGAAGTTGGACGGGATTCTCCCTTCTGGGGGCTAAGTCCCCACGCCCGCTGGAAAACGGGCGGGAATCACTCGGGAATTTTTCCTCGAAAGTCCGGGGTGATTCTCCGTCTTCAAGGGGGCGAGCAGGGCCCTGGAGTGCATCCCGCAGGTCCGGCTGCTGGCGGGAACCTGCAGTTGTGCCCGTGCAGCCGCACATGTGCACGGCGGCGGAGCCCTACAGGGTCCCGACGCGGAGGGGCATAGGCCCCTCCCCCCCCCCGGAATGAGCGCGCCCGCCGATCGGTTGCCCGCGATTGCTGGCCTGGCCACCTTGGAGACCCCCCCCCGGAGTCGGATCCCCCCCCCCCCACCGGGAAGGCCCCCGCAGCCAGAACGCCGAGGTCCCGCCCGTCGAGCGCAGAGAATCGACGCGGGGGGGCCACTTTCAATGGCCCCCGACCGGCACCGCGCCGATCGCGCGCGCGCGAATGGCGGCGATTCTCCGGTCGCCGGAGAGTCGCGTGCCGGCGTGGGAGACTATTTTGGGTCATTCTCTGGCCCCGCGCCGAGCACGATTCCGACATGGGAGGGTCGGAGAATCCCTCCCATAGTTTCTCCTCAGTCCTGTTTTAAATTTGCTCCCCCTTATCCTGGGACTATGACCTCTCGATCGAGATTGCCCCACAAGAGGAAGCACCTGCTCCACATCGACTTTATCCACACCGTTTAGCATCTTGTACATCTCCCCTCATTCTGCTAAACTCCAGAGAGTATCGGCCTAAACGGTTCAATCTCTCTTCATACGACAAACCCCTCATTTCTGGAATCAATCTACTGACCCTCCTCTGAACTGCCTCCAATGCCATTACATCTTTCCCCAAATAAGGGGACTAACACTGTGCACAATACTCCAGGTGCAGCCTCACCAATGCCTTGTACTTTGCAACAACACTTCCTTACGTTTATACTCTATCCCTTTAGCTATAAATGCCAACATTCCATTTGCCTTCCTTAACTGGCTGTACCTGCGTACTGGTTTATTGGATTCATGCACACGGACAGACCCCTCTCTATCGGAGCCCCCCTGCAGCCTCTCCCCATTGAGATAATAAGTTGCCTTCCCATTTTTCACCAAATGCATGACCTCACACTTATCAGCTTAAACTCCATCTGCCGCATTTTGGCCCACTCTCCTAACCTCTCTATATCCATTTGTAAATTTCTAAATATGTAAATTGCAACTTACTATTCCACCTATTTTAGTGTCATCTGCGAATTTGGGTATCGAACCTTCTATCCCTGTATCCAAGATAAGGCGGTTAAGAAGGTATATGGGATACTTGCCTTTAATAGCCGAGGTTAAGAGCAGGGAGGTTCTGATGGAGCTGTGTAAAACGCTGGTGAGGTCACAGCTGGAGCACTGTGTGCAGTTCTCGTCGCCACATTATAGGAAGGATGCGATTGCACTGGAGAGGGTGCAGAGGAGATCGACCAGGATGTTGCCTGGGCTGGGGCGTTTCAGCTATGGAGAGAGGCTGGATGGGCTGGGGTTGTTGTCCCTGGAGCAGAGAGGGCTCTTAGAGCAGAGGGGGAAGCGGATTGAGGTGTATCAAATAATGTGGGACATAGATAGGGTGGATAGGAAGGAACCTTTCCCCTCAGCGGAGGGGGCAATAACCGTGGGGCATAGGTTTATTGGGAGGAGCAGGGGGTTTGGCGGGTTGCAAGGGAAAACCTTTCGCCCAGAGGGTAGTGGGAATCTGGGACTCGCTGCCTGAAAGAATTGTAGAGGCGGGAACCCTCACAACATTTAAGAAGCATTTCGATGAACACTTGAAATGTCACAGCAAACAAAGCCAGGATTCAAGTGCTGGAAAATGGGGTTCGAATTGGGTGGTGCTTGATCGCTGACACGATGGACCGAAGAGTCTCTTTCTGTGCTGTAAAAGTCTCAGACTCCACAGGACATAAGGGAGGGAATACAATTATACCCACAGACTCAATTCTTTCAGGAATACAGTTCATCCATGAGCACCGTGATAGTAATAGGAAGAGCTCATTCTTACTGTCAGATAGTGCAGTCAGATCCAACACTCTGAGTGGATTTAGATGTCTTTCTTACCCAAATGCTTCCTCCATGATGCAGCCGGCAACAGTGTCTGGACAGCTACAACCCCGCGTTTCAGTATCGTGTGTCATTCCCAGATTGTGACCTATCTCATGGGCAAGGATTGCTGCGGCTCCCAAAAAACTGGTCCGGACATCCTGTAAAAGAACAGAACGAATGTCTGTCAGTCTTCAATATCTTCACAGTTAGAGCTCACTTACTGTCCCATTCCAATCCATCAAGCATTTCACTCACACAGCCTCACTCACACTCAGCTCGCACTCACACTCAGCTCGCACTCAATCCCTCACTCACACTCAGCTCTCACTCAATCCCTCACTCACACTCAGCTCTCACTCAATCCCTCACTCACACTCAGCTCGCACTCACACTCAGCTCTCACTCAATCCCTCACTCACATTCAGCTCACACTCAGCTCTCACTCAATCCCTCACTCACATTCAGCTCACACTCAGCTCGCACTCACACTCAGCTCTCACTCAATCCCTCACTCACACTCAGCTCTCACTCAATCCCTCACTCACATTCAGCTCGCACTCAATCCCTCACTCACACCCAACTCGCACTCAATCCCTCACTCACACCCAACTCCCACTCAATCCCTCACTCACACTCAGCTCGCACTCAATCCCTCACTCACACTCAGCTCGCACTCAATCCCTCACTCACACTCAGTTCTCACTCAATCCCTCACTCACACTCAGCTCTCACTCAATCCCTCACTCACACTCAGCTCTCACTCAATCCCTCACTCACATTCAGTTCTCACTCAATCCCTCACTCACATTCAGTTCTCACTCAATCCCTCACTCACATTCAGCTCACACTCAATCCCTCACTCACACTCAGCTCTCACTCAATCCCTCACTCACACTCAGCTCTCACTCAATCCCTCACTCACACTCAGCTCTCACTCAATCCCTCACTCACATTCAGTTCTCACTCAATCCCTCACTCACACTCAGCTCTCACTCAATCCCTCACTCACACTCAGCTCTCACTCAATCCCTCACTCACACTCAGCTCTCACTCAATCCCTCACTCACACTCAGCTCGCACTCACACTCAGCTTCACTCAATCCCTCACTCACACTCAGCTCTCACTCAATCCCTCACTCACATTCAGCTCACACTCAATCCCTCTCGCACTCAGCTCTCACTCAATCCCTCACTCACACTCAGCCCCTCACACACACTCAACTCTCACTCAATCCCTCACTCACATTCAGCTCACACTCAATCCCTCTCACACTCAGCTCTCACTCAATTCCTCACTCACATTCAGCTCACACTCAATCCCTCACTCACACTCAGCTCTCACTCAATCCCTCACTCACACTCAACTCTCACTCAATCCCTCACTCACACTCAGCTCTCACTCAATCCCTCACTCACATTCAGCTCTCACTCAATCCCTCACTCACACTCAGCTCTCACTCAATCCCTCACTCACATTCAGCTCACACTTAATCCCTCACTCACACTCAGATCTCACTCAATCCCTCACTCACACTCAGCTCGCACTCACACTCAGCTCTCACTCAATCACTCACTCACACTCAGCTCTCACTCAATCCCTCACTCACACTCAGCTCTCACTCAATCCCTCACTCACACTCAGCTCTCACTCAATCCCTCACTCACATTCAGCTCACACTCAATCCCTCACTCACACTCAGCTCTCACTCAATCCCTCACTCACACTCAGCTCGCACACACACTCAGCTCTCACTCAATCCCTCACTCACACTCAGCTCTCACTCAATCCCTCACTCACACTCAGCTCTCACTCAATCCCTCACTCACACACAGCTCGCACTCACACTCAGCCCGCACTCAGCTCTCACTCAATCCCTCACTCACACTCAGCTCTCACTCAATCCCTCACTCACATTCAGCTCACACTCAGCTTGCACTCACACTCAGCACTCACTCAATCCCTCACTCACATTCAGCTCACACTCAATCCCTCACTCACACTCAGCTCGCACTCAATCCCTCACTCTCACTCAGCTCTCACTCAATCCCTCTCACACTCAGCTCGCACTCAATCCCTCACTCACACTCAGCTCGCACTCACACTCAGCTCGCATTCAATCCCTCTCACATTCAGCTCTCACTCAATCCCTAACTCACACTCAGCTCGCACTCACACTCAGCTCGCACTCACACTCAGCACTCACTCAATCCCTCACTCACACTCAGCTCTCACTCACACTCAGCTCTCACTCAATCCCTCTCACACTCAGCTCGCACTCACACTCAGCTCGCACTCACACTCAGCACTCACTCAATCCCTCACTCACACTCAGCTCTCACTCATTCCCTCTCACACTCAGCTCGCACTCACACTCAGCTCGCACTCACACTCAGCTCGCACTCAATCCCTCTCACACTCAGCTCGCACTCAATCCCTCACTCACTCTCAGCTCTCACTCAATCCCTCACTCACACTCAGCTTCACTCAATCCCTCACTCACACTCAGCTCTCACTCAATCCCTCACTCACATTCAGCTCACACTCAATCCCTCACTCACACTCAGCTTCACTCAATCCCTCACTCACTCTCAGATCTCACTCAATCCCTCATTCACACTCAGCTTCACTCAATCCCTCACTCAAATTCAGCTCTCACTCAATCCCTCACTCACACTCAGCTCTCACTCAATCCCTCACTAACACTCAGTTCTCACTCAATCCCTCACTCACATTCAGCTCTCACTCAATCCCTCTCACACTCAGCTCGCACTCACACTCAGCTCGCACTCACACTCAGCACTCACTCAATCCCTCACTCACACTCAGCTCTCACTCAATCCCTCTCACACTCAGCTCGCACTCACACTCAGCTCGCACTCACACTCAGCACTCACTCAAACCCTCACTCACACTCAGCTCACTCAATCCCTCTCACACTCAGCTCGCACTCACACTCAGCTCGCACTCACACTCAGCACTCACTCAATCCCTCACTCACACTCAGCTCTCACTCAATCCCTCTCACACTCAGCTTGCACTCACACTCAGCTCTCACTCAATCCCTCACTCACACTCAGCTCTCACTCAATCCCTCACTCATACTCAGCTTCACTCAATCCCTCACTTACACTCAGCTCTCACTCAATCCCTCACTCACACTCAGCTCTCACTCAATCCCTCACTCACACTCAGCTCTCACTCAATCCCTCACTCACACTCAACTCTCACTCAATCCCTCACTCACACTCAGTTCTCACTCAATCCCTCACTCACACTCAGCTCTCACTCAATCCCTCACTCACACTCAACTCTCACTCAATCCCTCACTCACATTCAGCTCGCACTCAATCCCTCACTCACATTCAGCTCTCTCTCAATCCCTCACTCACACTCAGCTCTCACTCAATCCCTCACTCACATTCAGCTCGCACTCAACCCCTCACTCACATTCAGCTCGCACTCACACTCAGCCCGCACTCAACTCTCACTCAATCCCTCACTCACACTCAGCTCTCACTCAATCCCTCACTCACATTCAGCTCGCACTCACACTCAGCCCGCACTCAGCTCTCACTTAATCCCTCACTCACTTTCAGCCCCTCACACACACTCAACTCTCACTCAATCCCTCACTCACACACAGCCCGCACTCAGCTCTCACTGAATGTTCCGAGAAAACTGACCATCCCGAGGAAGCGGAGGGCCGCCTTTTTGTCCTCTGGGGTCTTCATGGCATTGATTGCCAGCACCTTGTCAGCATCAGGATGCACACCTTGCTGTGAAATGTGGTCACCTAAAACCTTGATAGTTGACCGACCAAATGAGCATTTGGCCCTGTTGAGCTGGAGGCCATTTTCATGAACCCTCTGGAAAGCCTGTTTGAGGCGAGCAATGTGATCCTCGGGCATCGTGCACCAAATGATCACGTCGTCCACATAGACTCACACCCCCTCGATGCCCTCCATCATCTGCTCCATTATGCGATGAAATACTTTGGAAGCTGAGATGATACCGAGGGGCATGCGGTTGTAGCAGGACCTGCCGAACGCAGTGTTAAACGTGCACAGCTTCCGACTGGACTCGTCCAGCTGTATCTGCCAGAAACCACGGGAGGCGTCCGGCTTGGTAAAGAATTTGGCATGAACCATCTCACAGGTTAATTCTTCACGCTTCGGGATCGGGTAGTGCTCTCGCATTATGTTGCGATTCAGGTCTTTGGGATCAATGCAAATGCAGAGTTCGCCAGAGGGTTTCTTGACGCCGACCATGGAGCTGACCCAGGTTCCGTGACCTTTGGGATGATGCCCTGGTCCTGGAGCTCTCGTAGCTGCGTTTTCAGACGATCCTTGAGGGGAACCGGCACCCGGAGTGGTGCATGGGTGACTGAGGTGGCATTCGACTTGAGCAATATCTTGTAGCGATATGGGAGCGTGCCCATCCCATCAAACACACTGTGGTATTGCGTGAAAATGTCGTCTATCTCAGCCTGGAGATTCGCATTGGGCGAGGCAGTCGCCAGTGTCGAGGACATGGCATGAACTCGCTGTACCATATGTAGGCGTTTGCATGCGCTTGCACCGAGCAGGGATGCCTTGTCAGGCCGGACGATCTCGAATCTTAACGTTGCCTTGATTGCCTTGTGAGAGACACCTAGCTGACACGACCCACTGGCAGCTATGGCATTACCATTGTAGTCAAGGAGCTGGCAGGCTGGTGGAAGAATGCTATGTTGGTGTCGGATGCTGTCGAGGTCCGACTGTGATATGAGGTTTGCAGACCCCCCAGTGTCCAATTTAAATCGGATGCGAGACTGTTGACCGTGATGACGGCACACCACTCGTCGCCAGGATCCACACTAAGGGTCGAAAGGCGGTTTGCAGGCGTGGTGGAGACCAGCTCGGGTGTGGTGATGATGCCCACCCGATATGGAGACTCGAGGCGGTCAGCATCAAGGTCCGTTGGGCTGTCGGGATCAGAATCCTGCATGCCTTGTTGGACGCAGCGGACACGTCTGCGCTGCAGCTAGGATCGCTGGATGTTGTTCAGTGGAGCGGACTTACAGAAGGCCGTGTAGTGGCCAGGCTTTCCACACTGTAGACATCGCCTTCCTTTGGCTGGACATTGCCACTTTAAATGGGCGGAGCCACAATTCAGACGCGTCATGACGCTGACGTCAGCGCGTTCTGTGCGCTATCGCGCATGCGCAGTGCGGTCGGCTGACATTCGCGCTTGCGCCTCAGGGTCTCGGCCTCATCGTCCACCCGGTCGTGGCGCGCATGCGGAGGGACCCGGGAAAAGTGCACGAAACGGTCACTCTCCTCGATGCTCAGGCCTTGCGCTTTCGCTATGGCCTGCAACCTTTCTGCCTCGTGGGAGGCCGGTTTTGCAGTTTCTGCCGCCCTGATGCGGGAGTAACGGTTTCTGGCATTCTCATGGACAACGCACATTTCGATGGCGACGGAGAGGGTCAACTGTTTGATTTTGAGGAGTCGGACTGGACCCCGAAAACGATCTGATCCCGGATCATGGAATCAGCCGTCGATCATAATTACATGACTGCGCGAGGATGCGGAGATGGGTCAAGAAGGACTGAAAAGGTTCATCCTTACCCTGAAGCCTCTGCTGGAAGATGTACCGTTCAAAGCTCTCATTCACCTCCATGTCGCAGTGGCTGTCGGATTTCAGCAGAACTGTCTTGAACCTTGGGCGCGATTCTCCGACCCCCCGCCGGGTCAGAAAATCGCCGGGGGCCGGCGTGAATCTCGCCCCCGCCGTGTCCCGAATTCTCCGCTACCAGAGAATCGGCGGGGGCTGGAATCGCGCCGCGCCGGTTGGCGGGCTCCCCCCAACGATTCTCCGGCCCGCGATGGCCCGAAGTCCCGCCGTTGCCAACCCTCGTCAGCCGCCGTGGATTGAACCACCTACCGTACCGGCGAGAGCAGACGGCGCGGGCGGGCTCCGGGGTCCTGGGGGGGGCGCGGGGCGATCTGGCCCCGGGGGGGTGCCCCCACGGTGGCCTGGCCCGCGATCGGTGCCCACCGATCGGCGGGTGGGCCTGTGCCGTGGGGGCACTCTTTCGCCTTCGCCATGGTCTTCACTATGACGGAGGCGGAAGAGACCCCCTCCACTGCGCATGCGCGGGGATGCCATGAGCGGCCGCTTACGCTCCCGCGCATGCGTCGCCCGGCGAAGTCCTTTCGGCGCTGGCTGGCGTGGTGCCAAAGGCCTTTCCCACCAGCCGGCGGGGCGGAAATCACTCCGGCGCGGGCGTAGCCCGTCAAGGTGAGGGCTTGGCCTCTAAAGGCGCGGAGAATTCCGCACCATTGGGGCGGCCCGACGCTGGAGTGGTTCCCGCCACTCCATCACGCCGGGACCCCCCGCCCCACCGGGTAGGGGAGAATCCCGGCCCTTGTCTTGTCTTCGCCATCGGCAAATGTAAGCGAGTTATAGATGTAGATGGCGTGATCCCTCGAAGTCGACAGGAACAGCGCGATCTTTCTGGCATCCGATGCTGCCTCGAGGTCGGAGGCCTCGATATACAGGAGGAACTTCTGTTTGAAGACTTTCCAGTTGGCGCCGAGGTTGCCGGAGATCCGGAGTTGCGAAGGAGGCTGGATCCTTTCCATGCCGCTGGGTGGCTGCTTGCTGGTCGTTGCAGACTCACTCGAGGTAGGTTCGTTAGAATTAATAGCTCTCTGGTACCATGATGTGTTAAATAAGTTGGTTCAACGTTGACTGCAACTGGATGCAGTTGAAACTAGAAACTAGAAACAGGCTTCCGACACAGGAGATGGTCCACCACTGTTTTATTGAACTTGCTGATTGCTGTACATAGTCTGCTGTGGGCTGACACTCTGTCAATCTGACTGATAACCTCCTACTGGCTTGACCAGACTAACTCTCTGATGCACGATCAATGACCACTAAAGCGAGGGTGTAGTCCAACTGCAGGCTTTAATAAGCTAGATGTTTCCCCCAGCAGCTCAGGTACAGAAAGAAGGCTGTTGGGGCAGCACGGGCTCTCATACCCCGCCTTGCAGGGCGGAGCTACCATACAGCTTGACCAATAGGAAACATACAATATCTACCAATGGTGTTCCAACATTACCAGGTACCGTAATACCTCTACACAGACTACCACATTCACCCCCTGTTAAAAAAGAGTCCGGCGGGGGTGGTGGCTTGATGTTACAACATGGGAACGTGGTAGAAATTGTAGTTATGGAGGTACCATAATACCTCCGTACAGAGTTTTGTAACTATTTACACATTCACAATTAACTATATACTTTAAAATGAAGCAATCAGTTGATCGGGGGCCCTGGTCGTCCTCTTTGAGGTAATGCATTTTGGAAGGTCTAATGCAGGTAGGGAATATACAGTGAATGGTAGAACCCTCAAGAGTATTGAAAGTCAAAGAGATCTAGGAGTACAGGTCCACAGGTCACTGAAAGGGGCAACACAGGTGGAGAAGGTAGTCAAGAAGGCATACGGCATGCTTGCCTTCATTGGTCGGGGCATTAAGTATAAGAATTGGCAAGTCATGTTGCAGCTGTATAGAACCTTATTTAGGCCACACTTGGAGTATAGTGTTCAATTCTGGTCGCCACACTACCAGAAGGATGTGAAGGGTGCAGAAGAGATTTACCAGAATGTTGCCTCGTATGGAGGGCATTAGCTATGAGGAGCGGTTGAATAAACTCGGTTTGTTCTCACTGGAACGACGGAGGTTGAGGGGCGACCTGATAGAGGTCGACAAAATTATGAGGGGCATAGACAGAGTGGATAGTCAGAGGCTTTTCCCCAGGGTAGAGGGGTCAATTACTAGGGGGCATAGGTTTAAGGTGAGAGGGGCAAGGTTTAGAGTAGATGTACGAGGCAGGTTTTTTACGCAGAGGGTAGTGGGTGCCTGGAACTCGCTGCCGGAGGAGGTGGTGGAAGCAGGGACGATAGTGGCATTTAAAGGGCATCTTGACAAATACATGAATAGGATGGGAATAGAGGGATACGGACCCAGGAAGTGTAGAAGATTGTAGTTTAGTCGGGAAGCGTGGTCGGCACGGGCTTGGAGGGCCGAAGGGCCTGTTCCTGTGCTGTACATTTCTTTGTTCTTTGTTCTGTGATCGTCGAAGCTTTGGTCGTGACGCCGGTGGAGTCAGGCGTCTGTGGCTCCGGGAGCGTGGCCTCGATCCCTGTAGCAGCTTCAACAACCCTAGACGGTGCTGGTGGGGAAAACGGTTGACCTGGGAAGGGAGAGTCTGCGGGGTGCGTCGGTAGCTGGGGGAGGCCTAGACAGGGCCGGCGGAAGGACCGATCCTCCTGTAAGGTGCCCCGGTGGAGGGGAGGGTGGGACTGGTGGCTGGGGTGTGCGTGGGGATCCGGCGGGCGCCAGGTCTCGTAGGGAGACCGTATCTTGTCGGTCATCGGGGTACGCCACGTAGGCGTACTGGGGTTAGCATGGAGAAGATGGACCCTCTCGACCAACGGGTCCGACTTGTGCGCCCGCACGTGTTTTCGGAGCAGGATGGGTCCGGGTGCTGCCAGCCAGGTCGGGAGCGAGGTCTCAGAGGAGAACTTCCTGGGGAAGACAAGGAGACATTCGTGATGTGTCTGGTTCGTTGTGGTACAAAGCAGTGACCGGATGGAGTGGAGGGCATCCGCGAGGACTTCCTGCCAGCGGGAGACTGGGAGATTCCTGGACCGAAGGGCCAGTAGGACGGTCTTCCAGACCGTTCCGTTCTCCCTCTCCACCTGTCCGTTTCCCTGGGGGTTGTAACTGGTCGTCCTGCTCGAGGCAATGCCCTTGCTGAGCAGGAATTGATGCACTTCGTCGCTCATCAAGGAGGACCCCTATCACTATGTATGTACGCGGGAAACCCGAACAGTGCAAAGATGCTATGGAGGGCCTTGATGACGGTGGTTGCAGTCATGTCGGGGCAGCGGATGGCGAATGGGAACCGGGAGTACTCGTCAATCACGTTCAGGAAGTACGTGTTGCGGTCGGTGGAGGGGAGGGGGCCTTTGAAGTCCATGCTGAGGCGTTCAAAGGGACGGGAAGCCTTTATCAGGTGCGCTTTCTCTGGCCGGTAGAAGTGTGGTTTGCACTCCGTGCAGATTTGGCAGTCCCTGGTGGCTGTCCTGACCTCCTCGATGGAGTAGGGCAGGTTGCGGGTCTTGACAAAATGGAAAAAGCGAGTGACCCCCGGGTGGCAGAGGTCCTCGTGGAGGGCTCGCAGGCGGTCCACTTGTGCGGTGGCACATGGGACAGGGCGTCAGGAGGCTCGTTTAGCTTCCCGGGACGATACAAGATCTCGTAGTTGTAGGTGGAGAATTCGATCCTCCACCGCAAGATCTTGTCGTTTTTTATCTTGCCCCACTGTGCATTATCGAACATGAAAGCAACCGACCGTTGGTCAGTGAGGAGAGTGAATCTCCTGCCGGCCAGGTAATGCCTCCAATGTCACACAGCTTGTACTATAGCCTGGGCCTCCTTTTCGACTGAGGAGTGGCGGATTTCGGAAGCATGGAGGGTATGTGAGAAGAAGGCCACGGGTCTGCCCGCTTGGTTGAGGGTGGCCGCCAGAGCTACGTCAGACGTGTTGCTCTTGACCTGGAAGGGGAGGGACTCATCAATGGCGTGCATCGTGGCCTTTGCAATGTCTGCTTTGATGCGGCTGAAGGCCTGGCGGGCCTCTATCGACTGGGGAAAAACTGTGGATTGGATCAGGGAATGGGCCTTGTCTGCATAGTTGGGGACCCACTGGGCATAGTAAGAGAAAAACCCGAGGCAGCGTTTCAGGGCCTTGGAACAGTGAAGGATGGGAACTCCATAAGGGGGCGCATACATTCAGGGTCGGGGCCTACAACTCCATTTCGCACTACGTAGCCGAGGATGGCTAGGCGGTCGGTGCTAAACATGCAGTTATCCTTGTTATTCGTAAGGTTAAGGATCTTTGCAGTCTGGAGGAATTTTCGGAGGTTGGTGTCGTGGTCCTGCTGATCGTGGCCGTAGATGGTGACATTATCGAGATACGGGAATGTTGCCGGTAAACCGTACCGGTCAACCATTCAGTCCATCTCGCGCTGGAAGACCGAGACTCCATTAGTGACACCGAAGGGAACCCTTAGGAAGTGATAGAGCCGCCCATCTGCTTCGAAGTCAGTGTATTTGCGGTCACTAGCGAGGATGGGGAGCTGGTGGTAGGCGGACTTAAGATCCACCGTGGAGAAGACCTTGTAATACGTGATCCTGTTTACCAGGTCGGATATGCAGGGGAGAGGGTACGTGTCCAGCTGCGTAAACCTGTTAATGGTGTGACTGTAGTCGATGACCATCCTATGCTTCTCCCTGGTCTTTACCACCACTACTTGAGCTCTCCAGGGGCTGTTGCTAGCTTCAATGACCCCTTCCCTCAGTAGCCTTTGAACCTCTGACCTAATAAAGATCCGATCCTGGGCACTTTACCGTCTGCTCCCGGTGGCGACGGGTTTGTAATCCGGGGTGAGGTTCGCAAACAGGGAAGGCGGATCGACCTTGAGGGTCGCGAGGCCGCAGACAGTGAGGGGGGTATAGGGCCGGCGAATTTGAAAGTTAGACTTTGGAGATTACACTGGAAATCTAACCCTCGGAGTGTACCCGCACAGAGGCGGAGAAGGATGTAGAGCCGGTAATTTCTAAACTCCCTTCCCTGGACCGTGAGGTTTGCTACATAAAACCCCTTTACCTCTACTGAGTGGGAACCGGAGGCCAGGGAGATTTTTTAATTAACGGGGTGGACGAGGAGAGAACAGCGCCTTACCATGTCGGGGTGTATGAAGCTCTCCATGCTCCCAGAGTCGATTAAGCAGGACATCTCGTGCCCGTTGATTAGTACTGTTGTTGTAGCAGTTGAGAGTGTTCGAGGCCGGGACTGGTCCAGGGTCACCAGAGGCAGCAGTTGAGTGTTCTCTTCGGGTGGTGTGCGGTCAGCCGAGCTGGGGTCCTGGGAGTCCATCCAAGATGGCGGCTCCCATTGGCGCACATGGCTGGAGGTGCACAAAATGGCGGCGCCCATCCATCGAACATGGCATCCGCGGGACAAGATGGCGGTGCCCGCTGGCCGCACGGGGACCGTGGAGAGGTTTGGGGTGGCGGTCCGCATTTGCCACCGGGGACCGCGGCGACCGCACGGGCCTGGCATACCACCACGAAGTGGCCCTTTTTACCGCATCCCTTGCAGGATGATGCGCGGGCCGGGCAGCGCTGTCGGGGGTGCTTGGCCCGCCCGCAAAAGTAGCAGCGGGGCCCCCCGGGGTTGCCAGGCCGCCTTGCAGCACAAGCTTGTGGATGGATGGGAGATGCCTCGGGGTCGGCCACGGGGGGGTTCCACGCTGCCCAGGGGGCTGCCGCACGGTCGGGGCCTCCTTGAGGCCTAGTGTCTCTTTCTCCGGCAATCGCTGACGGATTTGGGATGACAGCATACCTGCAGCGAAAGCGTCCCGGCTCAAAGGTTCTGTGTGGTCGCTCGCCGAAACTTGTGGGCAGCTGCAGTTTCTCCCCAACACCAGGAGTGCACGGTAGAATTCTTCCAGCGATTCCCCAGGGATTTGTTACCTCGTCGCTAGCAGATGTCGAGCGTAGACCTGGTTTACCGGGTGAATATAATGTCCTTTTAGCAGCTCCATTGCTGCATCGAAGTCGTCCGCGTCCTCGATGAGGGTGTAAATTTCCGAGCTCACCCTCGAGTGCAGGACTTGCAATTTCTGCGCCCCCGTGGGTGTGTTTTCGGCCGTTCCGAGATATCCTTTAAAACACGCCAGCCAGTACTTGAAGGTTGCCGCTGAGTTCGCCGCGTGGGGGCTGAGTTGCAGACACTCCGGCTTGATTCAGAGCTCCATCCTTTTAAATCTAGCTTATTAAATTGATGCACGATCAATGACCACTAAAGCGAGGGTGTAGTCCAACTGAAGGCTTTAATAAGCTAGATGTTTCCCCCAGCAGCTCAGGTACAGAAAGAAGGCTGTTGGGGCGGCACGGGCTCTTATAACCCGTCTTGCAGGGCGGAGCTACCATACAGCTTGACCAATAGGAAACATACAATATCTACCAATGGTGTTCCAGCATTACCAGGTACCGTAATACCTCTACACAGACTACTACCACACTCTCTACCTCATGGTGATAGTGCTCACTGGCTTGTGCACTCTTACTATCTCAGTAGCTGTGTCCTGTAGAGAGAGGGAGAGTCCCAATGCCCCGCGTGCTTCACAGTGGTGGTGTCCTGTCTGGTGATTGGCCGCTAGGTGTCGTGCGCGTTCATTGGTCATCCCGCGTGTCAATCACTGCCCGTCTGCATCTCACTATATACATGAGTGGACATTATGACAGGCTGGACAGCTGGTTTATGATGCAGAGCGAGGGTTCAATTCCCGTACTGGCTGAGGTTATTCATGGAGGCCCTGCCTTTACAACCTTGCCCCTCGCCTGAGGTGTGGTGACCCTCAAATTAAATCACCACCAGTCAGCTCGTCCCCCCTCAAAGGGGAAAGCAGCCTGTGGTCACCTGGGACTACGGTGACTTTACCTTTACCTATGTTGCTGATTGTTTCTTGTCTGCTGCCTGAGGCCCGTGTGCTTGTCTGCTGCGGCCCCTCTAGCTTCTGTGGCCTGGAGCCCGGTGAACAGCTGCCAGTGCAGGAGAGGGGGAGGGCGTGTTCTCTCTCTCTCTCTCTCTTCTGCTGTCCTCTGTGTCGGTGTGACCTTTTCCACTGGACTCTGATACTCATTCTTGCCGTCTTTCCGCTGATGTGGCTCTGGGGCTGTGGGAGGATTGGGAGGGGCGGGGGGGGGCGGTGGGGGTTGCGGGGTGGTGCGCTGGAGAGAGTGTGAGCTGGCTCGGAGCTAATGGATTCATTATATTATTGTCTGTTTATTGGTTTCTATGGTGTGAAGTTGGTATCTTCATTGTATTCATAGAATTTACAGTGCAGAAGGAGGCCATTCAGCCCATCGAGTCTTTGAAAGGGCACCCTACTCAAGCCCACATCTCCACCCTATCCCCATAACCCAGTAACCCCACCCAACACCAAGGGCAATTTTGGACACTAAGGGCAATTTATCACGGCCAATCCACCTAACCCGCACATCTTTGGACTGTGGGAGGAAACCGGGGCACACGGAGGAAACCCACGCACACACGGGGAGGATGTGCCAACTCCACACAGACAGTGGCCCAAGCTGGGAATCGAACCTGGGACCCTGGAGCTGTGAAGCAATTGTGCTAACCACTGTGCTACCGTGCTGCCCACAATTGTCGCCTGTTTTGTGTTTTATGTGTTTCTTCTGTATCTTGCTTGTCTTTTTGTGAAATGGAACTGTTATTAAACCAAAATATATCCACTCTTTAATGTGCTTTAAAATTATAAATCTTACATTCTAATAATAATCTTTATTATTGTCACAATAGGCTTACATTAACACTGTACGTAGAACAACATAGAACATACAGTGCAGAAGGAAGCCATTCGGCCCATCGAGTCTGCACCAACCCACTTAAACCCTCACTGCCACCCTATCCCCGTAATCTAATAAACCCTCCTAACCTTTTTTGGACACTAAGGGCAATTTTGGACACTAAGGGCAATTTAGCATGGCCAATCCACCTAACCTGCACGTCTTTGGATTGTGGGAGGAAACCGGAGCACCCGGAGGAAACCCACGCAGACACGGGGAGAACGTGCAGACTCCGCACAGACAGTGACCCAAGCCGGGAATCGAACCTGGGTCCCTGGAGCTGTGAAGCCACAGTGCTAACCACATTCCTTTTACCATGTTTATATACACATTATTACACAGCAAAAAAATTAGTTTTCCATTTTGTTGTTGCAACACGAGGCGCCCCTCCTTAAATACATTTAGCAATTTCTTGGAGCAGGCATTTGTTTTTGTAAAACAGTGTGATAATCGGTGACATGTATCAACCCATCGGATCTTTGAAATCTCCCTTCTTTCTATCATTGCCTTTTGCTTGCTCGACCTATCCTTAGGGCTGGATTCTCCCACCCCATCCGCCGCAAGAATGCCACGGGCAAGCCGCGTAGAATGGAGAACTCTTGGCCTCGGGTGGGATTCTCCGGTTGCCGAGCGGTCGGGGCCGGCGAATCCCGCCCTTAGCCTTTTTTCAGTGACACGTTTTATTGAACGGACATTATCCACAAGGATTGGTTATCAATATAGAATTCTATGGGTAGACCTTTCTCCCCTTGCCCCTTGCCTCATATTTCTGTCAATGTATTGGATGAGTAAACCCCTATATCTATGGCTTCAACCAATGCCGGGGTTTCTGCAGCTAAAGTACTTTTCGCTACCTTTTTTAATTCCTTGGCTGCCCAAGCCAAAGAGCAACATTTGTCATTCTTCGCCACCAAAAATACGATGAACCGAGCAGTGCTCGAAAACTCACCCCAAAGATCGACATCTGAAGCATTGCTGAAGGTTCCCAACTTCATATCACCTGGTTCTGGGAACTGGAGCATACATTTCTCCCAGTTTAGTTCCTTTAAAGTTTTGTTTGCTCTCCGAGCTTGGTCTGCTGGTGCCTGCTTCATCATGGCACTCAGCTCCCACGCATCATAACTGGCATCGGGACCTGGCAGAGGTTTGTTGGTTCAATGTCACTCCTGGCTTGCTTTGCTTAATCTTTAAACCTCTGTGTTTAAAAGCTCCTGAAGCCTGGTGTCCAACCTTGAACTCAATCTTGATTTTAGCCATGTTGAAATTCAACTGACTTCCCCACAGAAAATCACCCATGTACATAGTAAAGATTCCAGCTAGTCTCTCCTATTTATACCAAATGAACGTTGCAGGATCTGCTTTTAACTAGAAGCAACCCATTTTCAACAAGACTGACCTCACAGAAAAATACCATATTTTACTAGGGGGCATAGGTTTAAGGTGCCAGGGGCAAGGTTTAGAGGAGATGTACGAGGCAAGTTTTTTACGCAGAGGGTAGTGGGTGCCTGGAACTCACTACCGGAGGAGGTGGTGGAAGCAGGGACGATAGGGACATTTAAGGGGCATCTTGACAAATACATGAATAGGATGGGAACAGAGGGATATGGACCCAGGAAGTGTAGAAGATTGTAGTTTAGTCGGGCAGCATGGTCGGCACGGGCTTGGAGGGCCGAAGGGCCTGTTCCTGTGCTGTACTTTTCTTTGTTCTTTGTTCTTTGTTCATAGTCTTGATGCAACATTCAATCCATAAACACACTGACTTAATTTCCACAATTTTCCTTCTATATTGGAGGCTTCTTTAGGGGGTTTCAAAAGTACTTCTCTTTGAAATAACTCACTTTGCAAATACACTGCCACAATATCTTTCGATCTGCACTCCCAGGAGTATGTTGCCAAAATGGCCATAATGATCTTCCCAGGACAGCACGGCAGCATTGTGGTTAGCACAATTGCTTCACAGCTCCAGGGTCCCAGGTTCGATTCCGGCTTGGGTCACTGTCTGTGCGGAGTCTGCACATCCTCCCCGTGTGTGTGTGGGTTTCCTCCAGGTGCTCCGGTTTCCTCCCACAGTCCAAAGATGTGCAGGTTAGGTGGATTGGCCGTGATAAATTGCCCTTAGTGTCCAAAACTGCCCTTAGTGTTGGGTGGGGTTACTGGGTTATGGGGATAGGGTGGAGGTGTGGACCTTGGGTAGGGTGCTCTTTCCAAGAGCCGGTGCAGACTCGATGGGCCGAATGGCCTCCTTCTGCACTGTAAATTCTATGAAAAGTTTACCTTCCCTGCTGTAGGAGGATCCACTCGGATATTTTAATGCCCAACTCTTTCCTCAAAACCCGGGAGATCAGTGTGGCTTTAGCCTCCTATGTCCTCCGATATATTGGCAACCACGAAAATTTTTCGATTTTGGGAGCTTCTACTTATCGTGTCAGTCCTAATTTGTTCTGTTTCTGGTCAAACTGCCACCTCTGACCGGCCCCTTCCCCCTTTCTGGGCTGCTGCTACATGATCTTTCCCGCGTGTGATCAGATTCCTGTCTGCATTTCCAGGACCTTTTCCTGGTATCTAAGCCCCTTTCTGATTCACTGTCAGAGTGTATAAATTCCATCTGCCATTTCTCCGCCCGATTTTGCAGCCTATCTATATCCTGTTGTATTCTCTGACAATCCTCATCACTATCCTCAACTCCTGCAATCTTAGTATCATCCACAAACTTGCTAATCAGACCCGCTACGTTTCCTTCCAAGTCATTTATATACATTTCAAAGAGCAGAGGTCCCAGTATTGGTGCCTACGGAACAGCACTGGTTACAGACCTCCATTCGGAAAAACACCCTTCCACTGCTACCCTCTGTCTTCTATGGCCCAGCCAGTTCTGGATCCATCCAGCTAGTTCACCCCTGACCCCATGTGACCTAATCTCTAGCACCAGCCTGCCATGAGGGACCTTGTCAAATGCTTTAATAAAGTCCGTGTAGACAACATCCACAGCCCTTCCCTCGTCAATCATTTTTGTCACCTCCTCAAAAAATTCAATCAAATTAGTGAGACATGACCTCCCTCGTACAAAACCATCCTGTCTGTCGCTAATAAGACCGTTCACTTCCAAATGTGCATAGATCCTATCTCTGAGAATCTTTTCCAACAATTTCACTATCACTATCCTTTTTTTAAAATAAATTTAGAGTACCCAATTCATTTTCCAATTAAGGGGCAATTTAGCGTGGTCAATCCACCTACCCTGCACATCTTTGGGTTGTGGGGGTGAAACCAACACAGACACTGGGAGAATGTGCAAACTCCACACGGCCAGTGACCCAGAGCCGGGATCGAACCTGGGACCTCGGCGCCGTGAGGTCGCAGGGCTAACCCACTGCGCACCATGCTGCCCTAGCTCATTATCACTATCCTGGACATTTACCCAATGTTTATGTTAACCAATGGCCTCTCCTGTTCTTCCCATGATAGTGGCGTCCCTCCACACATTGGCCTCTTCTGACATGCATGTTACCTTGTTCCTACTTTGGGTAGTTCTGAATAAATAGCCTTATTATCCCGCACTTCACTGTTATTTTGTTAGTATTACTCAATTCTTTATTTGCCATAGTCGGTTCCTCATAATGTCCTTTATGTCCATATGTGAGGTACACGGTGTCTCTGAATTCTCCGTGTCTTGTTCAGAGCCTGTAACAGTATAGTCCGTGCGAATTAGCTTCAAAGTATGCGCGCTGACAGCTTGATCCCTGTCTTGTACAATTAATAATTTTCTCTCACTGCCAATCCCTTTGCCAGGGCCTTTCTATCCTGTCCCCACTTGTCTTTTGTACCATACCAGGACTCCCGGTCTGACTGTACTCCTGATGGCCTGATGCGGTGACGTAAGGCTCACTGAGCTTTCTCTGAAACTGCAAGCTTTAATGAAAGCCTTTCTGCTTGCATGCAAAGCACTCAGAGGACCATGAAAAGTTGAAGCAGCGTTAATTCCTTCTCTCGCAGGGGGAGCGTCTGATAGCAACGACTCCCCCCCCCCCACCCCCTCACCCCCCCCCCCCCCCCCCCCCCACCCCCCCACCCCCCACCCCCCTTCCACTTCCCATGCCAACACCATTCCTAATTTGCAATCTGGTCGATCCACCAATATTTTCTGTAACATGTCATCTTTCATTGCATACAAACCATTGCTGAACCGGCTCTCCACCCGTAGTGTGCCTAACTAGGATGTTCGCATTTTCACACATGGGCAGCAAGGTGGCACAGTGGTTATCACTGCTGCCTCACACGCTGAGGACCCGGGTTCGATCCCGGCTCTGGGTCACTGTCCGTGTGTAGTTTGCACATTCTCCCCGTGTCTGGGTGGGTCTCATCCCCACAACCCAAAGATGTGCAGGGTAGATGGATTGGCCACGTTAAATTGCCCCTTAATTGGAAAAAAATAATTGGGTACTGTAAACTTTTTTTAAAAAACATTTTCGCACATGTTTTCTCAACTTGCCCGAATACCTTTAGTGATTCATTCACATACACACCCAGGTCTCGATTGGATCTGAAACCAAAGAGAAAATGCTGGAAAATCTCAGCAGGTCTGGCAGCATCTGTAGGGAGAGAAAAGAGCCGACGTTTCGAGTCCAGGTGGCCCTTTGTCAAAGCCCTGTTGGATCTGTGGGATTTGTTTATTGTCACATATACCGAGGTACAGTGAAAAGTATTGTTCTGCATACAGTCCAGGCAGATCATTCCATACAGGAAAAAAAAATAGGGCATACATAAATACACAATGTAAATACACAATGCAAATACACAATGCAAATACACAATGTAAATACACAGTGCAAATACACAATGCAAATACACAATGCAAATACACAATGTAAATACACAGTGCAAATACACAATGTAAATACACAATGAAAATACACAATGTAAATACACAGTACAAATACACAATGCAAATACACAATGTAAATACACAATGCAAATACACAATGCAAATACACAATGTAAATACACAATGTAAATACACAATGTAAATACACAATGCAAATACACAATGCAAATACACAATGTAAATACACAATGTAAATACACAGTGCAAATACACAATGTAAATACACAATGAAAATACACAATGTAAATACACAGTGCAAATACACAATGCAAATACACAATGTAAATACACAATGCAAATACACAATGCAAATACACAATGTAAATACACAATGCAAATATACAATGCAAATACACAATGCAAATACACACTGCAAATACACAATGTAAATACACAATGCAAATACACAATGCAAATACACAATGCAAATACACAATGCAAATACATAATGCAAATACACAATGAAATACACAATGCAAATACACACTGCAAATACACAATGTAAATACACAATGCAAATACACAATGCAAATACACAATGCAAATACACAATGCAAATACACAATGTAAATACACAAAGCAAATACACAATGTAAATACACAATGCAAATACACAATGTAAATACACAATGCAAATACACAATGCAAATACACAATGTAAATACACAATGTATAGCTCCCTCTGCTCCTCCAAACCCTTCACAATTGTAGCCTTAATTTTATTCTGTCTCTCCATGTTCTTCCTGCCAAAATGAATCATTTTACACTTTTTTAACTTAAACTTCATCTGCCACCTGCTGGCTCATAGATTTTCACAGTAACTTAATTGCACTGTCAATGTAAGCCTATTTGTGACGATAATAAAGATTATTATTATGTTAACTCTGTTTCTCTGTCCTCAAGATGCTGCCAGACTTGAGTTGGTCCAGCATTTTTCTAAACGTTAGATGTTAAAACTGGTGATGCTACAGCACAGGATTATGTGAATGTTAATCAGTGGAAACACCATGTGATAAACAGATCTGAGCAATCTCAGCTCTCTGATTCTGCCACAATGAGGGGATGGGATCCAGGGCCATTTGGCAAATTGGATCCCAAATTGGCTCAGTGGCAGGAAGCAGAGGGTGATGGTTGAAGGTTGTTTCTGTGATAGGAAGCCTGGGTCCAGTGGTATACCACAGGGATCACTTCTGGGTCCCTTGCTGTTTGGGTTCTATATCAATAATCAAGATGGGAATGTTGGAGGTGCGATCAGTATGTTCGCAGATGACACAGAAATTGAGGGTGCGGTAAATAGTGAGGAGGAAAGCCTTAGATTATAGGATGATATAGACGGGCTGGTCAGATGGGCAGAACAGGGGCAAATGGAATTTAATCTTGAAAGGTGTGAGGTGATGCATTTTGGGAAGACTAACAAGGCAAGGGAATACATAATGAACAATAGGATGTGCGGAAGTACAACGGAGGAGAGGGATCTTGGAGTGCAATTCCATTGATCCCTGAAGGCAGCAGGACAGGTAGATCAGGTGGTTAAACAGGCATATGGGATACTTGCCTTTATTCGCCAAGGCGTAAAATAGGGAGGTTCTGATGGAGCTGTATAAAACACTGGTGAGGTCACAGCTAGAGCACTGTGTGCAGTTCTGGTCACCACGCTGTAGGAAGGATGTGATTGCACTGGAGAGGGTGCAGAGGAGATTCACCAGGATGTTGCCTGGACTGGAGCGTTTCAGCTATGGAGAGAGACTGGATGGGCTGGGGTTGTTTTCCCTGGAGCAGAAGGCCAATAACTGGGGGAAGAGATTTAAGGTAAGGGGCAGGAGGTGTAGAGGGGATTTGAGGAAAACCTTTCGCCCAGAGGGTGGTTTGAATCTGGAACTCGCTGCCTGAAAGGGTGGTAGAAACGGGAACCCTCACAGCATTTGAGAAATATTCAGATGAGCACTTGAAATGCCGCAGCAAACAAGGCTACGCACCAAGTGCTGGAAGATGGGATTAGAATTAGTGCTTGATGTCCAGCACAGGCGCAATGGGCCGAAGGGCCTCTTTCTGGCTGTAAAACTCTGAGACAGCGGCAGCAGTGTGTACCATTCATTTCAGCAACCTAGCATGCCTCCTTCGGCACCTTCCTGTATGTGACCTCTACCAACTACACTGAGAAGAGCAACCAGGGAACACCTCCACCTGTAAGTCCCCTTCGAAGACACGCATCACCCTGGCTTCGAACTATATAATCATCCCGTTACTGTTCCTGGGCCAATACCCTGGAAGTCCTTCCCTAACAGCACTTTTCATGTCTTGAAACCAGGTGGACTGCGCTTCAAGAAGCCAATTCATCAGCAGCTTCCCAGGAACATTAGGTAACAACAAGGAATGCTGGCCTCAGTGATACTTACATCGCGCGAAAGAATAAAGAAGAGATTTAATGTGCCTCCAACAAACTTATCACCTTGGAGTTCACTGGGAAAAGAAGCTGCATGAAATAACCAGCAAGTGGATGGAGGAACATTGAAAATAGGAACAGGAAGAGGCGATTTGTCCCTTGGAGCCTGCTCTGTCATTCATTGTGATCATGGCTGATCATCCAACTCAATAGCCTAATCCCGCTTTCCCCCATATCCTTCGATCCCCTTCACTCCAAGTGCTATATCTGACTGCTTCTTGAAAATGTACAATGTTTTGGCCTCAACTACTTCCTGTGGTAACGAATTCCACAGGCTCACCCTTCTCTGGGTGAAGAAATGTCTCCTCATCTCTGTCCTAAATGGTCTTCCCCGTTTCCGCAGACTGTGACCCCTGGTTCTGGACACCCCCACCATCGGGAACATCCTTCCAATCTGAGTGATCAGTGCTAACAATGAAGTCTTCAGGAGTTTGACTTCTTGGCCATTCTTCCTCGACAAGGGCAGTGTGGTAACCACAGTCCACAAGGAGTGGGAAAAATAGAAGGAAGCACAGGTGCTCACCTTGTTTACTCCTCCAGAATTTTGATCTGAACATATGCTGCCCAAGACTGACAAACCTCCAAGGCCATCATCAAAACCTCTACCTCTGCAAAAGAAAAATCAAGATTTACAGAGAATATTTTGACTGTGCAGCTCTCAAACCTACCATCACTGATATATTGACTATTCTATATCTGGTAATGCACAACAAGACTGGATTCATTAAGACTTCATGGTAACGGCACCTCTAGATAGCAAGGATCATGAGATGATAGAATTTCACATACAGTTTGAAGGAGGGAAGAGTGGGTCCAAGACAAATGTTTTAAATGTAAATAAAGGATGTTCTGAGGGTATGACGGTAAAGCTGAGGGAGAGGGGGAAAGAGAGGGAGTGTGACAGACAGCAGTCCCCAATGCATCAAAGAACATAGAACATACAGTGCAGAAGGAGGCCATTCGGCCCATCGAGTCTGCACCGACCCACTTAAGCCCTCACTTCAACCCAATCCCCATAACCCAATAACCCCTCCTAACCATTTTTTGGACATAAGAGCAATTTAACATAGCCAATCCACCTAACCTGCACGTCTTTGGACTGTGGGAGGAAACCGGAGCACCCGGAGGAAGCCCACGCAGACACGGGGAGAATGTGCAGACTCCGCACAGACAGCGACCCAAGCCGGGAATCGAACCTGGGACCCTGGCGCTGTGAAGCCACAGTGCTAACCACTTGTGCTACCGTGCTGCCCAAACAGGAGAGATGTGTGAGAGAGAGCAGATCTCGGAAACGTAAAAGAAACGTGAGAGAGGCTGAGAATGGATGAACCCAGAGTAGTCAGCTGAAGATACATTCCAAAATCCAAAAGGAAATGGCAAGGCATGGGAGGAATATAGTATTGGGGACAGAGACAAGCAGAGTGCTACAGGAAGTGACAAAGAGTTTAACAAAACTCAATGAATAAAGTCACTGTAGGGAATAGAAAGTAAATTTTAAAATGTCCTTTACTTGAATGTACAAAGCATATGCAATAAGATAGATGAACTAATGAGACAAATAGAAGTAAATCATTTTGATCTAACGGCATTACCGGGACATGGGGCAGGAATTTATGGTTCTGCCCATTGTAAGGGTAATTCTTTCCTATTCCCTCATTTCCCCGTACTTTTATTTTTACGTTATCATTTTTGATCCCTGGATGATTAATGGGCATGCACCTGTAACCAGCAGAGAGAATGCAGAATTCTGGAGTTACCGGAGATAACACTCTGCTAGAGTCTCTGCTGGTTTAAACAGGAGCTTCAGACCTTTTGGCCCCAGACAGAGCGACGAGGGTGGGTCTCGGTTTGACTGATTGGCTGGTGGCCGGTGAATTGGCCCAAAAGGTTGTACTCTGCCCGGTAACAGGGGGTGATTGGATCCTATCCCAGTGGGATGGTCCTCAGAGACCTCAGCCACACAAAGACAATGATCTGCTCCCTCTCCTGAAAGTTGCACATTTCATTCTAAATCTTGTTAGAAATAAACAGTAATGGTGTTTAAATTTTAAAAAACTGGTGAGTGTAACTACTGGACAGCCAAGGGCCAAGGACTATGGGTATTTGTATTAGAATTAGGGGTTAATTCACTTGTGTTGTGACTCTGGGTCAAGGGGACTGAAATTGACCGTGTACTAGCCCAGGTTGTAACACTACAGCACTTGTAATTGTGGCCAGGATGGGAAACCATTGCGGGAGTGTGGATGTCAACTGTTCCCTGACACACCTAACAGGAAGAGGATAGTCATTTAGGATAAATATTAAGCCCCAGTTTTACCCATTTTATTTCAACACTCTCATAACCTCAGGTCATCTCAAAACATAACAGTTTACAAAACAGCATAACACAGCATAATTCACTTTACTAGATTAAACACTTTAACTGATTTAATTAATACATTTTTCAAGACAGTGTCCAAGGACAGGGCAGGATCCATAGCAACAGCGTGGCGCGACAAGGTAACATGAAGGCTCTATTGTTATAACAGCGGAGTCAGCAAAAGACCAGTTCAAACTGGTCTTGATAACAGCACAATATCGCAGTCTTTAACATACACAAGTATGCAGATACCAAACAATTAGAACTAATGTTGTATATTAAAGATCATAGATCATAGAATTTACAGTGCAGAAGGAGGCCATTCGGCCCATCGAGTCTGCACCGGCTCTTGGAAAGAACACCCTACCCAAGGTCAACACCTCCGCCCTATCCCCATAACCCAGTAGCCCCACCCAACACTAAGGGCAATTTATCACGGCCAATCCACCTAACCTGCACATCTTTGGTCTGTGGGAGGAAACCGGAGCACCCGGAGGAAACCCACGCACACACGGGGAGGACGTGCAGACTTCGCACAGACAGTGACCCAAGCTGGAATCGAACCCTGGAGCTGTGAAGCAATTGTGCTATCCACAATGCTACCGTGCTGCCGCAAGATGGATGGCTTGCCGTCAAATCAGATGTGTTGGAGTCTAACCCAAACCATTAGGATTATATTGGGATGTGATTAGATGGCTTAACACAGATATGAAACAGGATAGCTGTAAGTTTCGTTCCGCCAGTTTTAGTTGAAGCTGGGCTGGATCATTAGCTGAATTTTTTTCTCTCTTTTTCTTGAATCATCGATACTTTGATCTGAACTATTCACTGTCTCCCTGTATTCATATTTCATTTTCAGACTTTGACTTTTAAAGTTATTGCGAGCCGTTTGCCTAAGCAAGAAGATCATTTCTGTGATTCTTTGAAAGCTCCAAATTGTCTACGAATTGCCTTTTAAATGACTTTCGGTTGTAATCAATAGAAGACAAATAAAACAGTTCTTATTTGCACCTGAGAAGTTTTAACTTAAATTTCTACTGAGTTCCAGTAATCGCAAAGTGCTGCTGAAACTGAATGGTAGATCTATCAGGGAGCAGAAATGTCAATGTCCCATCAGCATAAAAGCAGGTTTGGTCATCCGTCCCAGATCTCAGTGGTGGCTTCCCATGTCGGGACAACACATTCAGTAACATTAGCTTGTCAGGAATGCTCTTTATGAAAGCAGCTGACTGGAATTCCATCCCCACCATACCTCCAAAGATCACACAGACATCAAATTAGACCAGTGGGATTCAGAATCGGACATAACAGCCACACTTCACTGGTGAGCTCAGGAACCTCCACCGACCTTGTATCATGCAGCAGTCAGCACCATATTGTCTTCAGCGGGGGGGGGAGCAGAGGCAAGGGTCTATGGACCATCCCAGCGGTAAGGCGTGGGGGGGGGGGGGGGGGGATTTGTAATGTGCTGCAGGGCAAGGGCTTGACAGGGAGAAGACAAGACAGAGGCAGCGGAAGGGGATTAAGGGCAAGGCATGAGTGGGGTGGGGAGGAAGGGGGTCCCAGAAGGAAAAACAGTAAAACGGGAAAATAAGTATCCAGTGGTAGGATCCCAAATGGGAACCCAACTATTTATAGTTAGTAAAACTGCGAGAAAAGCTCACTGCTCCACAGGAGTGATAACAACGACCAACAGGTATCTTTTAGGTTTAAAAAAATGTTAATTTAAACACAGAATTAACCGCATTAACAACGGAGAAACGGCTTTACAGTTAACAGTGTTATGGGCCAGGGTTTAGAGAACCTGTAGAAGCCAGGTATTTCGAATACAACTAGTATAGGTAAAAGATAGCTGTTTGTGCATAAATATTAGGCCCCAGTTTTAAATACCCATTTATACAGCATAATTCACTTTTA
This sequence comes from Scyliorhinus torazame, assembly GCF_047496885.1. Lineage (NCBI taxonomy): Eukaryota > Metazoa > Chordata > Chondrichthyes > Carcharhiniformes > Scyliorhinidae > Scyliorhinus > Scyliorhinus torazame. Next base: position 357,215,560 of record NC_092709.1, on the reverse strand, counting down.
CTGAAGTCCGTTGTTCTGGCAAATGCATATTTTCAGAGACAGTGTGACATTAAAACAGCACAGTTGCAAGATAATTTGACACTGCTTGTGCTAATTGTCAAGGCCAAGGGACTGAATACACAGCAACATGAAGGCACCATTGTTCACAATGCAGATAACAGCTGGGTCAGAAAAGCTGATGTTGCACATTGAAGATGGACGGCTTGCCATCAAATCAAATGTGTTGGAGTCTAACCCAAACCAATTAGGATTATATTGGGGTGTGATTAGATGTCTTAAGACAGATATGAAAGTGTATAACTGAAAAGTTTCCGCCCGCCATTTTAGTGTTGTGCTGTGTTGTCTTTGTGTTGTCTTTTGGTGTTGTCTGTCCTTAATTTCTGTCAGTCTAACAGTCTGTGTCAGTGATGTTAGTCCACTTTTGACTTTGAGTTTGAGTTTAGCTGAAGATTAGCTTTCTCTCTCTCTTCATGTTTCATTGCCAGACTTTGACCTTTTAAAAGTTACTTTCGAGCTGTCTGCCTAAGCAAAGAAAGATAATGTCTGTAATTCTCTGAAAGCTTCGAATTGTCTACGAATTGCCTTTTAAATGACTTTCAAATTGTAATCAAGCGACTACAAATAAAACAATTCTTTTTGGCACCTGAGAAGTTTTAACTGAAATTTCTGCTGAGTTCCAGTATTCGCAAAGTGCGACTGATAACCGAATAGCAGAGATAATATAAATTCCTTCAACTTTACACAGTCGAATAATACAAGGAATCGAACAACTTAACACAGTCTACAAATATTACAAATCTTACAACTTGTCGTATTGCGCCAGGACTTGATTCATCAACTAAGCTTCCCCCAAACTTGGCGTAGTTCGACAGGTTAAGATCCCATAAATTACAGATTCCTATAGAACCCTAAAGTGTATCATGGAGTTCACCTGACCCACAACCTTTAATAGATTGTGGTATGGGGAGCACACAGACCACTCTACAGGTGTGGTACAGCAGAAAATTGACCAGTGGTTTTTAAAACAAAACAATGTTTATTCTATGAACTCAAGTTAACCTTTCTGAAACAAACAGTGAACATCTTAGCAACCAGTAAATCAAATACACCCCCCAAAGAATACAACACTAAGTAACCTGTGTGCTGTTCTTTTAACGTCCAAAAACTAACCTCTAAACAGAAGCACATCAGGTTTTACTTTCAATACTGAAATCATTTATAATTCTGAATTCACCAAATGATTAAGATAGTCTTTGGATGGCAGACTTCAGATGCAGCACCCTGAAAAACACAGACACACCCAAGCTCTTCTTAATCTGAAACTCAAAAAGCAGAAGTGGAGCTCAGCTCCGCCCACACTCTGACATCACTCCAGTAACATGAGCAGCTCCATTTCTTAAAGGTACATTTCTTAAACACCCATTTCTTAAAGGGTACTCTCACATGACAACAGTTGCAACAGGATTTCAGTGGAAGCAGGAACTTTAACTTACGTTACAACCCCCTGGGATCATGGCCAGTCAATTCCAGTCCCTCTTGACTCGGAGTCACAACACAAGTGAATTAACCAATATTTTTAAATAAAATACCCGAAGCCTTTGGCCAATGACTGCCCAAAGTCACCAGGTTTGTAAATTTAAACATGATTACTGTTTATTAATAACAAGAACGATAATGAGATAGGCAGAAAATACAACTAGTTAACTATTATCTCATTCCTAATCCCCCACTTTGACTTGCCCCCAACCAGTACAAGATAAACAAACACAGAGGGGAACAGAGGGGTGAAAATAACAAGTAAAAGGAAAAGATAAAGGGCGGGATTCTCCGACCCCCCCACCGGGTCGGAGAATCGCCGGGGGCTGGCGTGAATCCCGCCCCCGTCGTGTCCCGAATTCTCCGTCACCAGAGATTCGGCGGGGGCGGGAGTCGCGCCGGTCGGCGGGCCCAGCCCCAGCGATTCTCCGGCCCGCAATGGGCCGAAGTCCCGCCGCTGTCATCCCTCTCCAGCCGGCGTGGATGAAACCACCTCTTGAACGGCGGGACAAGGCGGTGCAGGCAGGCTCCGGGGTCCTGGGGGGGACGCGGGACGATCTGGCCCCGGGGGGTGCCCTCACGGTGTCCTGGCCCACGACCGGGGCCCACCGATCCGCGGGCGGGCCTGTGCCGTGGGGGCACTCTTTTTCTTCCGCCTTCACCATGGTCTTCACTATGGCGGAGGCGGAAGAGACCCCCTCCCCTGTGCATGCACGGGGATGGCGCAGCAGCTACTGACGCTCCCGCGCATGCGTTGCCCGGCGAAGACCTTTCGGCGCCGGCTGGCGTGGCGCCAAAGGCCTTTCCCGCCAGCCGGCGGAGCGGAAACCACTCCGGCGCGGGCCTAGCCCCTCAAGGTGAGGGCTTGGCCTCTAAAGGTGCGGAGACTTCCACACCTTTGGGGCGGCCCGATGCCTGAGTGGTTCCCACCACTCCATTACGCCGGGACCCCCGCCCGGGTAGGGGAGAATGCCGCCCATGTCTTTGTTTCATATGTTTGTTTCTAGAACACTGTCCTTCAAACCAGGCTTTCAGATTGAGATTTCTGCTTTCCAGACTGCAATGCTTTTCACTGCGGATTCATTCAGGTGTCTGCAGTTTCCGAAATACAGCAGCTTTTCCGGAGACAATTCGAGAGAGAGAGAGAGAGAGGGGGAGAGAGAGGGAGAGCAGGTCCTTTTCCTGAGTGTCCAGGGACCCAACTCCACTTTCCTTAGGCCTCTAGAAATCATCCCACTCAGGCAGGATCCTATCACCACCTGTCACTGGGCAGAATAAGGCCTTTTGGCCAATTAATTGGCCACCCATCTCTCGGGTTCCACAAAGTCTGAGTCCTGTTATCCAAAGCTAGCAAAACATACTGTGTTGCAACTTACTGAATCCCTCATTTTCTCTGAAATGAAATGAAATCAAATGAAAATCGCTTATTGTCACAAGTAGGCTTCAAATGAAGTTACTGTGAAAAGCCCCTAGTCGCCACATTCCGGCGCCTGTTCGGGGAGGCTGGTACGGGAATTGAACCCGCGCTGCTGGCCTGCCTTGGTCTGCTTTAAAAGCCAGCGATTTAGCCCAGAGTGCTAAACCAGCCCCATGTCTGCTGCTTGATGTCCAATAAGCATCCGTGGGTCAAAATGATAATGGTAAAAAATAAAGAATGGGAAAATAAGGGAATCAACAGAAAGGCCCTGACACTTTCTTCCGAAATCTGCCACTATATTCCAATTAAGCAAATCAATATATTTTAAAAACCACTTGTGAATAAAGTTAACAGCTACTTGTTTTTCTCTGTGCAGAAACTTTGGAGAAGGTGCCATTCAGAGCCCAAACCAAAACACCTCTGTTCAGATTAAGATCCCAGGAAGAACTAACTTTTTCAGACAGACGGGCTTCTCCCCTTAATGACATCACCTGTGTCATAGTGCAGTGGGATCTGAGTCATTAAAGGGTTTCAAGAAGGATTTAATATATTTCTGATTTTAGAAAAAGGGTTAAAGGGATATGGGGAACAGGTAGGGAGGTGGATTTGAAAATGAAATGAAAAGAAAATCGCTTATTGTCACAAGTAGGCTTCAAATGAAGTTACTGTGAAAAGCCCCTAGTCGCCATTTGAGACCAGGACCAGGAAGAGATCAGCCATGATCTGGTTGAATGGCGGGAGCAGGCTCGAAGAGCTGAATCGCCGACTTCTGTACCTATCCTTATGTTCCTAAGTGCGGATATAGATAGGTTAGGAAATTGGGCCAAGATTGGGCAGATGGAGTTTAATGTTGATAATGTGAGGTTATCCATTTTGGCCGAAAAAATAGAAAGGCAAATTATTATCTCAATGGAAAGCAAATCCAAGATGTGGCTGGGCAGAGGGATCTGGGCGTCCATGTTCATGAATCGCAGAGAGTCAGTGTGCAGGTACACATGGAATTAAGAAGGCAAATGGAATGTTAGCGTTTATTGCAAAAGGACTTTTTATCAAAAATATATCTATCTCTTTCTTTAAAACATTTAATGACTCAGATTCCACCGCACTATGGGGGCAGCGAGTTCCACAAATTCACCACCCACTCCGAGAAGTAGTTCCTCCTCATCTCAGTTCTAAATCTACCACCATTCAACCTAAATCCATGGTCCACCTTTGCTTTATCAATCCCTTTTCGTATTTTATATCCTCGATCAGATCCCCTCTCATCCTTGTAAACCCAAACTGTTTCGTCTCTCCTCATACGTCAACCTTTTCACTCCCGGAATCAATCTGGTGACCCTCCCCTGAACTGCCTCCAATGCCACCACATCCCTCCTCAAATAAGGAGACCAAAACTGGGCACAATACTCCAGATGTGGTCTCACCAACACCCTATACAATTGCAACAACACTTCTCTACTTTTATACTCCAGTCCTTTTGCAATAAACGCTAACATTCCATTTGCCTTTTTAATTATGTGCTGTACCTGCATACCGACTTTCTGTGATTCATGAACAAAGACACACGCATCCCTCTGCCCAGACACATCTTGAATCTGCTTTCCATTGAGATAATAATTTGCCTTTCTATTTTTTTGACCAAAATGGATAACCTCACACTGATCCACATTAAACTCCATCTGCCAAATTTTACCCCAATCTCCTAGCTTATTTATCCCGACCCGCTGCTTTCTGTCAGTCAGCCAATCCCCAATCCAATCTAGCACTCTACGCCCAATCCCCTGCGATCTCCCCTTCTGGATAAATCTTTTATGTGCACCTTGTCAAAAGCCTTCTGGAAGTTTAGATATATCACATCCACAGGTTTCCCATTATCCACCTTGCTGGCCATACCCTCAAAGAACTTGAGCAAGTTTACCAAGCATGACTTGCCCCTCATAAAACCACGCTGACAATGGTGGATTGAGATTCGTCTTTCCAAATGTTCAGTCATCTCCTCCTTAATGATTGATTCCAGCAACTTCCCCACCACAGGGGCCAAGCTAACCGGTCTATAATCTCCTATCTTTTGCTTCTCTCCCTTTTTGAATCAGGGCATCACATTAGCGTGTTTCCAATCCACTGGGACCCTTCCGGAATCCAGGGAATTCTGAAATATCATAACCAATGCATCCACTTTCGCTACTGCCATCTCCTTTAATGCCCTAGGTTGCAGGCCATCGGGTCCCGGAGACTTATCTGCCCTTAATCCCATCAGTTTATTCAATACCGTCTCCCTAGAGATGGTTCCTCTTATAGAAGCTTTTGGTATCAGTGTTTATATTGTCGGCTAGTTTCCTTTAAACATAAACAATATTCGATTGGATAGCTACCTATAAACAAGTAAATGGTTCTCCAGATCTATTAGTAGAACGCTTCAGCTGCAAAATTGATGATGCCCTCAGTTTTACAACCCCTTAATCACAGCTTTAGCAGAAATACTGTCTGTATGCATCATCACCCAGATTTTAATAACATTACTGCAAAAAATTAAAATACGACAATTTCTTAGATTCAGCACACCTGGTCAAATTGTTTTGTCTTTATTGGGAGTGTGACTGGGGAAGGTTGCACTCAGAAACATGACTGTGCCCTATCCCGCTCTCAAGCGAGATTAATCCCAAATCGTGCCACTAACGGATCTCCTTATAATAACCCCAGTGTCCGAAGTGTGGCCATTTCCCAGAGACATAAAGAATCAAAGTGGACACACGGTAGAGCCTGAGCTTTGAACCTTGGCTCTAGCAGGGTCAGAGATGGTAACCACCAGCACCCCCCTTAAATAATCTCATTCCCTCATTGAACATTTCCCCTTGTGTGTATTCCAAGGAATATGGGCGGGATTCTCCGATCACCGACACCAAATCACGTTCGCCGATCAGCTGGAGAATCCCCGTTCTGGCGGAATGGGAGGCGTCGCCGTTTTTGCGATGCTCCGCCCCCTCAAAAATGCCACACACCGTTTGGACGCCTCAGGACGTCACCTGAGGCCCTCCCCTGATGCTCCGCCCTCGATGGGCCGAGTCCCCGACGGCGTGGGACATCCTTCAGGGACCTCGCATGGCGGCTATGCTCTGAGTCCAGTGCCTCCAGAGTCGGACTGGTTCCTCTGTTGGGAGGGTCTTGACGGGGGAGCTGGGGGAACTGGTGTGGGGGGGGGGGGGTTTGGCCCGGGGGTGGCGAGGCTGGTCGCTGGGGCGCAGTTTATGGAAGGCCGGGCCCGCTCGCGGATGGCGGCATGGTGCATGGCGTGGCCTCTGTAGGCCGCCGGCGTGCGGGTAAAGCCGGGGGCTTTCCGCTGCTCGGCAGCTGCCCCCCGCCCACCGGATGGATGTAGCTGCAGGATCGGAGACTCCAGCCCGTAATCTGAGAATGCACTGGATGAGGATCACGATGTTTCGGATAGAGGCAGCACAGCTTGAGAACTGGCAAAGCAATCTCACCGCACTCGACTGTGTTCCGCCAGGGTCCCTCAGCTCCTGACCTCATTACAGCCTTGGTTCCAACATGGACAAAAGAGCTGAATGCCGTAGGTGAGGGGAGAGTGACTGCCCTCAACACCAAGGCAGCATTTGACCGAGTGTGGCATCAAGGAGCCCTCGCTAAACTGGAGTCAATGGGAATCAGGGGAAACTCTCCGCTGGTTGGAGTCATACCCGGCACAAAGGAAGAAGGTTGCGGTGGTTGGAGGTCAATTATCTCAGCTCCAGGACATCACTGCAGGAGTTCCTCAGGATAGTGTCCTCGGCCCAACCATCTTCAGCTGCTCCATCAATGACCTCCCTTCCATCATAAGGTCAGAAGTGGGGATGTTTGCGGATGACTGCACAATGTTCAGCACCATTCGCGACTCCTCAGATAATGAAGCAGTCCGCGTCCAAATGCAGCAAGACCTGGACAATATCCAGGCTCGGGCTGACAAGGGGCAAGTTACATTCACACCACAAGTATCAGGCAATGACCATTTCCCCAAAAGAGAGATTCGAACCATCGCCCCTTGACATTCAATGGCATTACCATCGCTGAATCTCCCACAATCAACATCCTGAGGGTTACCATTGATCAGAAACTGAACTGGACTAGCCACTTTCATACTGTGGCTACTAGGGCAGATCAAAGGTCAGGAATCCTTTGGCGAGTAACTCACCTCCTGACCCCACAAAGCCTGTCCACCATCGACAAGGCACAAGTCAGGAGTGTAATGGAATACTCTCCACTTGCCTGGATGAGTGCAGCTCCAACAACACTCAAGGAGTTCGACACCATCCAGGACAAAGCAGCCCCGCTTGATTGCTCCCCTTCCACAAACATTCAAACCCTCCACCACCGACGAACAGTGTGTACACCACCGTGTGTACCATCTACAAGATGCACTGCAGGAACTCACCAAGGTTCCTTAGGCAGCACTTTCCAAACCCACGACCACTACCATCGAGAAGGACAAGAGCAGCAGATACCGGGGAACCCCACCACCTGGAGGTTCCCCTCCAAGTCACCCACCACCCTGACTTGGGAATATATCGGCCGTTCCTTCACTGTCGCTGGGGCAACATCCTGGAGCTCCCGCGCTAACAGCACAGTGGGTGTACCTGGTTCAAGAAGGCAGCTCACCCCCACCTTCTGAAGGGCAACTAGGGACAGGAATAAAGATGGCCTCGTCAATGACACCCACATCCCGTAAATTACTTCTTAAACAGTGGTAGTTTGATGGAAACATGTTGGGACGGGTACTCACGTGATGAGATGGGCGTTGTCATTGTGCATTCTTTTCAGAAGGTTATCAAACCTCCAAGTCATGAAATGACTGAGGGTAATTGTGGCACTCCTGGTGACAGGGACTTGGTCAGTGGTCCACACCTCAATTCCAATCAGAGAGATGCGAAGGTTAAAGGGTCTGAA
>NC_092709.1:356875169-356902669 GCF_047496885.1 Scyliorhinus torazame | reverse complement strand
TCTGAGGAAGGATGTTCTCGCTATGGAGGGAGTGCAGCGAAGGTTTCCCAGGCTGATTCCTGGGATGGCGGGTCTGTCACATGAGGAGAGACTAAAGCGGTTCGGATTATATTCATTGGAAGAGTGAGAGGGGATCTCGTAGAAACAAATAAAATTTTAACAGAATTAGATTCAGAAAGAACGTTCCCAATGGTGGGAGAGACCAGAACTACGGGCCACAGCCTCAGGATACAGGGCAAACCATTTAGGACTGAGGGGACAAGGGGTAAACCTTTTAAGTGGTAATGCACCTCAGTGCTACATACTACACTGAAACAAACAGAACATACTGCATTTAGGCAATACACTTCACAGATCTGCTCAATAAAGTAATTATTTTGAGAAAAACATGTGCTTGCTGCCAGGATACAGTGGGAGTGGAATCAGGAGACAGCTGGACAGGGAATGCCCTTACCTGGGGCTGGGGAGAGCTGCTCAGTGATGGGCTGCTCAGCAGAGCTCTCGAGGAGACAACACTCGGTGCAAAACGTAAATTCTGAAAGAGAAATAAATTAGTAACCAGAGAAATAGGCTGTGGAAAATAGAGAGAGAGAGAGAGGGAGAGAGACTGTGTGGGGAGGGGGAGAGACTGTATATGGGAGGGGGAGGGACTGCGGGGCGAGGGGGATTGTCCAGGGGGTGGGGAATGTCGGGGGGGGGGAATGTCGGGGGGGGGGAATGTCGGGGGGGGGGGGGAAATGTCGGGGGGGGGGGAAATGTCGGGGGGGGGAATGTCGGGGGGGGGGAATGTCGGGGGGGGGAATGTCGGGGGGGGAATGTCGGGGGGGGGAATGTCGGGGGGGGGAATGTCGGGGGGGGAATGTCGGAGGGGGGAATGTCGGGGGGGGGGAATGTCGGGGGGGGGAATGTCGGGGGGGGAATGTCGGGGGGGGGAATGTCGGGGGGGGGAATGTCGGGGGGGGGATGTCGGGGGGGGAATGTCGGGGGGGGAATGTCGGGGGGGAGAATGTCGGGGGGGAGAATGTCGGGGGGGAGAATGTCGGGGGGGAGAATGTCGGGGGGGAGAATGTCGGGGGGGAGAATGTCGGGGGGGAGAATGTCGGGGGGGAGAATGTCGGGGGGGGGAAAATGTCGGGGGGGGGGAGGATGTCGGGGGGGGAAGAATGTCGGGGGGGGAAGAATGTCGGGGGGAAGAATGTCGGGGGGGGGATGTCGGGGGGGGGATGTCGGGGGGGGGAATGTCGGGGGGGGGAATGTCGGGGGGGGGAATGTCGGGGGGGGAATGTCGGGGGGGGGAATGTCGGGGGGGGAATGTCGGGGGGGGGGGAATGTCGGGGGGGGGGGAATGTCGGGGGGGGGGAATGTCAGGGGGGGGGAAATGTCAGGGGGGGAAAATGTCGGGGGGGGGATGTCGGGGGGGATGTCGGGGGGGAATGTGGGGGGGGAATGTGGGGGGGGGAATGTGGGGGGGGGAATGTGGGGGGGGGAATGTCGGGGGGGAATGTCGGGGGGGAATGTCGGGGGGGGAATGTCGGGGGGGGAATGTCGGGGGGGGAATGTCGGGGGGGGAATGTCGGGGGGGGGGAATGTCGGGGGGGGGGGAATGTCGGGGGGGGGAATGTCGGGGGGGGGAATGTCGGGGGGGGAATGTCGGGGGGGGGAATGTCGGGGGGGGGAATGTCGGGGGGGGAATGTCGGGGGGGGGGATGTCGGGGGGGGGAGAATGTCGGGGGGGGGAATGTCGGGGGGGGGAATGTCGGGGGGGGAATGTCGGGGGGGGAATGTCGGGGGGGGAATGTCGGGGGGGGAATGTCGGGGGGGGGAATGTCGGGGGGGGGAATGTCGGGGGGGGGAATGTCGGGGGGGGGAATGTCGGGGGGGGGGGAATGTCGGGGGGGGGGAATGTCGGGGGGGGGGAATGTCGGGGGGGGGAATGTCGGGGGGGGGGGAAATGTCGGGGGGGGGAATGTCGGGGGGGGAATGTCGGGGGGGGGAATGTCGGGGGGGGGAATGTCGGGGGGGGGAATGTCGGGGGGGGGAATGTCGGGGGGGGGGAATGTCGGGGGGGGGAATGTCGGGGGGGGGAATGTCGGGGGGGGGAATGTCGGGGGGGGGGGAATGTCGGGGGGGGGAATGTCGGGGGGGGAATGTCGGGGGGGGGAATGTCGGTGGGGGGAATGTCGGTGGGGGGAATGTCGGTGGGGGGGGAATGTCGGGGGGGGGAATGTCGGGGGGGGGGGAATGTCGGGGGGGGGGAATGTCGGGGGGGGGGGAATGTCGGGGGGGGGAATGTCGGGGGGGGAATGTCGGGGGGGGGGGAAAATGTCGGGGGGGGGAAGAATGTCGGGGGGGGGAAGAATGTCGGGGGGGGAAGAATGTCGGGGGGGGAAGAATGTCGGGGGGGGAAGAATGTCGGGGGGGGAAGAATGTCGGGGGGGGAAGAATGTCGGGGGGGGGGAATGTCGGGGGGGGAATGTCGGGGGGGGAATGTCGGGGGGGGAATGTCGGGGGGGGGAATGTCGGGGGGGGGGGAATGTCGGGGGGGGGGAATGTCGGGGGGGGGGAGGATGTCGGGGGGGGAAGAATGTCGGGGGGGGGAAGAATGTCGGGGGGGGAAGAATGTCGGGGGGGGGGGGAAGAATGTCGGGGGGGGGGAAGAATGTCGGGGGGGGGGAAGAATGTCGGGGGGGGGAAGAATGTCGGGGGGGGGAAGAATGTCGGGGGGGGAAGAATGTCGGGGGGGGGAAGAATGTCGGGGGGGGGGAAGAATGTCGGGGGGGGAGAAGAATGTCGGGGAGGGGGGAAGAATGTCGGGGGGGGGGAATGTCGGGGGGGGGAATGTCGGGGGGGGGGGGGAATGTCGGGGGGGGGAATGTCGGGGGGGGGGGAATGTCGGGGGGGGGAATGTCGGGGGGGGGGAATGTCGGGCGGGGGGGGAATGTCGGGGGGGGGGGAATGTCGGGGGGGGGGGAATGTCGGGGGGGGGGGAATGTCGGGGGGGGGGGAATGTCGGGGGGGGGGAATGTCGGGGGGGGGGAATGTCGGGGGGGGAATGTCGGGGGGGGGAATGTCGGTGGGGGGAATGTCGGTGGGGGGGGAATGTCGGGGGGGGGAATGTCGGGGGGGGGGGAATGTCGGGGGGGGGGGAATGTCGGGGGGGGGGGAATGTCGGGGGGGGGAATGTCGGGGGGGGGAATGTCGGGGGGGGGAATGTCGGGGGGGGGGGAAAATGTCGGGGGGGGGAAGAATGTCGGGGGGGGGAAGAATGTCGGGGGGGGAAGAATGTCGGGGGGGGAAGAATGTCGGGGGGGGGGGAATGTCGGGGGGGGAATGTCGGGGGGGGAATGTCGGGGGGGGAATGTCGGGGGGGGGAATGTCGGGGGGGGGAATGTCGGGGGGGGGGGAATGTCGGGGGGGGGGAATGTCGGGGGGGGGAGGATGTCGGGGGGGGAAGAATGTCGGGGGGGGGAAGAATGTCGGGGGGGGAAGAATGTCGGGGGGGGGGAAGAATGTCGGGGGGGGGGAAGAATGTCGGGGGGGGGGAAGAATGTCGGGGGGGGGAAGAATGTCGGGGGGGGGAAGAATGTCGGGGGGGGAAGAATGTCGGGGGGGGGGAAGAATGTCGGGGGGGGGAAGAATGTCGGGGGGGGGAGAAGAATGTCGGGGAGGGGGGAAGAATGTCGGGGGGGGGAATGTCGGGGGGGGGAATGTCGGGGGGGGGAATGTCGGGGGGGGGGGGAATGTCGGGGGGGGGAATGTCGGGGGGGGGGGGGAATGTCGGGGGGGGGAATGTCGGGGGGGGGGAATGTCGGGCGGGGGGGGAATGTCGGGGGGGGGGGAATGTCGGGGGGGGGGGAATGTCGGGGGGGGGGAATGTCGGGGGGGGGGAATGTCGGGGGGGGGGGAATGTCGGGGGGGGGGGAATGTCGGGGGGGGGAGGATGTCGGGGGGGGGAGGATGTCGGGGGGGGGGAAGAATGTCGGGGGGGGGGGAAGAATGTCGGGGGGGGGAAGAATGTCGGGGGGGGGGAAGAATGTCGGGGGGGGGAAGAATGTCGGGGGGGGGAAGAATGTCGGGGGGGGAAGAATGTCGGGGGGGGAGAAGAATGTCGGGGGGGGGAGAAGAATGTCGGGGGGGGGGGAAGAATGTCGGGGGGGGGGAAGAATGTCGGGGGGGGAGGATGTCGGGGGGGGGAGGATGTCGGGGGGGAAGAATGTCGGGGGGGAAGAATGTCGGGGGGGAAGAATGTCGGGGGGGAAGAATGTCGGGGGGGGAAGAATGTCGGGGGGGGGAGAAGAATGTCGGGGGGGGGAGAAGAATGTCGGGGGGGGGGAGAAGAATGTCGGGGGGGAAGAATGTCGGGGGGGGGAGAAGAATGTCGGGGGGGGGAGAAGAATGTCGGGGGGGGGGAGAAGAATGTCGGGGGGGGGAAGAATGTCGGGGGGGGAATGTCGGGGGGGGAAAGAATGTCGGGGGGGGGAAAGAATGTCGGGGGGGGGGAGGATGTCGGGGGGGGGGAGGATGTCGGGGGGGGGGAATGTCGGGGGGGGGGAATGTCGGGGGGGGGGGGAATGTCGGGGGGGGGGGAATGTCGGGGGGGGGGAATGTCGGGGGGGGGGGAATGTCGGGGGGGGGGGAATGTCGGGGGGGGGAGGATGTCGGGGGGGGGAGGATGTCGGGGGGGGGAAGAATGTCGGGGGGGGGGGAAGAATGTCGGGGGGGGGAAGAATGTCGGGGGGGGGGAAGAATGTCGGGGGGGGGAAGAATGTCGGGGGGGGAAGAATGTCGGGGGGGGAAGAATGTCGGGGGGGGGAGAAGAATGTCGGGGGGGGGAGAAGAATGTCGGGGGGGGGGGAAGAATGTCGGGGGGGGGGAAGAATGTCGGGGGGGGAGGATGTCGGGGGGGGGAGGATGTCGGGGGGGAAGAATGTCGGGGGGGAAGAATGTCGGGGGGGAAGAATGTCGGGGGGGAAGAATGTCGGGGGGGGAAGAATGTCGGGGGGGGGAGAAGAATGTCGGGGGGGGGAGAAGAATGTCGGGGGGGGGGAGAAGAATGTCGGGGGGGAAGAATGTCGGGGGGGGGAGAAGAATGTCGGGGGGGGGAGAAGAATGTCGGGGGGGGGGAGAAGAATGTCGGGGGGGGGAAGAATGTCGGGGGGGGAATGTCGGGGGGGGAAAGAATGTCGGGGGGGGGAAAGAATGTCGGGGGGGGGGAGGATGTCGGGGGGGGGGGAGGATGTCGGGGGGGGGGAATGTCGGGGGGGGGGAATGTCGGGGGGGGGCAGCGGGGGGGGGGGCAGCGGGGGGGGGGGCAGCGGGGGGGGCGGCAGCGGGGGGGGGGCGCAGCGGGGGGGGGGGGGCAGCGCGGGGGGGGCAGCGGGGGGGGGGGCAGCGGGGGGGGGGCAGCGGGGGGGGGGCAGCGGGGGGGGGGCAGCGGGGGGGGGGCAGCGGGGGGGGGGGGGCAGCGGGGGGGGGCAGCGGGGGGGGGCAGCGGGGGGGGGGGGGCAGCGGGGGGGGGGGGGCAGCGGGGGGGGGGGGCAGCGCGGGGGGGGGCAGCGGGGGGGGGGGGCAGCGGGGGGGGGGGCAGCGGGGGGGGGGGCAGCGGGGGGGGGGGCAGCGGGGGGGGGCAGCGGGGGGGGGCAGCGGGGGGGGGGGCAGCGGGGGGGGGGGCAGCGGGGGGGGGCAGCGGGGGGGGGCAGCGGGGGGGGGGGGCAGCGGGGGGGGCAGCGGGGGGGCCAGCGGGGGGGGGGGGCAGCGGGGGGGGGGGGGCAGCGGGGGGGGGGGGCAGCGGGGGGGGGGGGGGCAGCGGGGGGGGGGGGGGGCAGCGGGGGGGGGGGCAGCGGGGGGGGGGGGGCAGCGGGGGGGGGGGGGCAGCGGGGGGGGGGGGGGGCACCGGATCGCCCCGTCCCTCCTCCCGCTGTGTAGGCCGCAGCCTGCGCCTCGAGCTAGATTTCCATTCCAACCTTTGCTGCAGCTCCCAGGACCCTCAGCGCCGCCATCGCGCTCCGCCAGCTGCTTCCGGGTGACGCTCTGCCGAGGAATGTGTGAGCGGACAAGCTGGTCCCACCTTGGCCCAGGCTGAGCCGCTGTGTGACCGCCTGCTGCAGCGCCCTGCTGGCCCGAGGAGCACCCTGCAGCTGCTATCATTTCCTGACATTGAAGTTGATATAACATTGAAATGAATACATTAGACGCTGGAAATACCCATCAACATCTGTGGGTTAGGAAACAGAGATAACACTTGAGTCTTTAGTGTTAAAGAGAAAGAGAAATGCCGCTGTCATTGGGTCATACAGCACGGAAAGTCCCTTCGGCCCATCATGTCTGTCTGGCCATCAGACACCTATATAGTCAAATCCCTTTTATGTTATATGCAGTAGGGAGGCACGGTAGTGCAGTGGTTAGCACAGTTGCTTCACAGCTCCAGGGTCTCAGGTTCGATTCCCGGCTTGCGTCACTGTCTGTGCGGAATCTGCACTTTCTCCCTGTGTCTGCGTGGGTTTCCTCCGGATGCTCCGGTTTCCTCCCACAGTCCAAAGATGTGCAGGTTAGGTGGATTTGCCGTGTTAAATTGCCCTTAGTGTCCAAAAAGGTTGGGTTGGGTGGGGTTACTGGGTTACAGGGATAAGGTGGCGGGGGGGGGAGCTTAGGTAGTGTGCTCTTTCCAAGGGCTGGTGCAAACTCGATGGACCAAATTGCCTTCTTCTGCACTGTAAATTCTATGTGCATGGTGCTGGCTAGGTTAGCATGTATTGTCTGTCCTTAACTGCCTGCCATTTCAGAGGTTCTTGAGAGTCAACCACAGGAGGCCAAACCAGGTCGGCAATTAGATTTAACTGTTAAGTAATGGGTGAAGAGTCATTGCAATTAGTTGTCACATTTATGTTAAGTATCCATTAATTGACACTGATATGTAAAGGGGCTTCAGGTGGCCTCTGGCAGGTGATGTGTAGTTAGAGTTTTGGGCAAAGGCTGTTGGAATGAAATAAATGTGTGTTTGTGAAAAAGGAACAGAACTTTAGACTCTTCATATCACAGCAACTAAAACGTCTAACAATTGGTAGCAGAGGACGGTTGCTGTGTAAATGTGAAGGGTTGAAAGATACAACTTTTCCAGATCAAACCAAGGAGTGAGTGAGAAAAGAAAAAAAGGGATATATGGCTGAACCCAGGATAAAGATGGCTGGATATGACTATCCTCCCTTATTTTCTGAAAGGGAATCGTACGACCAATGGAGAAGTGCAGTAGTTATGTGGACTAAGGTAACTGCTTTGGGAAAGAGAAAACAAGGTATGTCATTGGCTCTTTCTCGACCATATGACAGTAAAATCCGAAACAAAGTGCTTTCTGAGCTGGAATTGGAAGAGTTAGACTCAGAAGAAGGTCTGGAGACTTTATTACATTATATGGATAAGATTTATAAGAAAGATGACTTGTGAAGTGCGTATGAAGCATGTTCGGATTTTGCTAAGTTCTGGAAAATGGAGGATATCTCCATGGAAGACTATATAATGGAATTTGGCAGACTATATAAAAGGCTGCAGAAACTCAACCTGGAATTTCCACAGTCTGTGTTGGCCTTTAAATTACTTGACTGTGCTAGAGTGAGCAACATGGATAGGCTCCTGGTTTTGACAGGAGTTCAGTTTACTGATAAGGATACCTTATTCGAACAGATGACAAAAGCTTTACAAAAGTTTCTGGGGAAACATTCGATTCCAATGGCTCTGATGACCCAAATAGGTCAGCCTGCAATAAGGCAGAATATGGAAGATACACAACTAACAGGATGGCGAAATCGTATGGCTATGAACAGGGCTCAAGACTATAGAAGGAGACCGAGACAAGGAAATTATGAAGACAGAAACCCAGTTAGAACTTACAATAGGAAGATGAACCCCAGAAATGCACGGGGCATGATAAATCAATGTTTTCGATGTGACTCTCAATACCATTATGCTTTCAGCTGTCCAACTCGTTATGATAGAGTGTTTGAAGCGACACATGACACGGAAGAATCAGAAGAGGAATTAGATAGTGACCAGAAAGAAGGCATTGTCCTATTGACAAGCAGTTTTACGCCGGTGATGAGGGTGTTGGTTGTAGAATCCTTCAACTGTGCTGTATTGGACAGTGGCTGCACATCTACTGTGTGCTGAATTGACTGATTAAAATGTTACCTGGACTCCTTAAATGCTGAAAATCATAACAAGGTTAAGGAATTTGAAAGTTCCACAAGTTTCAGGTTTGGGGATGCTAATACTCTGAAGTCGCTGAAAAGAGTGGTGATCCCTTGCAATATTGCCGGAGTGAATCATTTCATTGGCACGGATGTTGTGTCAAGTGAGATACCTTTGCTTCTGAGCAGACCGTCGATGAAGAAAGCACACATGAAACTGGATATGGAACAGGATAAGGCAACAGTTTTTGGAAAGACGGTGGACTTACAATTTACACAGTTGAGACACGATTGTATTCCATTACTGACAAATAATATTTCAAGTAGAGTGGTTAAGGATGTATTAATGGCAGTTGAAAATAGTACTTTAGCTGATAAAAAGCTTGTGGTATTAAAACTGCATCGGCAATTTGCACATCCGTCTCCTCGGAGGCTGAAAAATTTATTAAAGGATGCAAGGGTAAGGGATGATGACTATGCGAAACTGATAGAACAGGTTAGTGATGGCTGTGAAGTTTGTAGGAAGTACAGAAGGACACCAGCACGACCGATAGTAACCCTACCTTTGGCCAGGGATTTTAACGACATTGTGGCCATGGACCTTAATATCTGGGATAAAGCAAATAATATATTTATTTTGCATTTTGTAGATTTAGCAACCAGATTTAGTCAATCAACGATTGTACAAAGTAAAGAAAAGAGAGTAATTCTGGATCAAATCGTGGAAAAATGGACAGGGACAGGAATGGGTCCACCGGCAAAATTCCTTACGGACAATGGGGAGAATTTGCTAATGATGAGTTTAGGGATATGTGTGAAAACGTGAATATCAGAGTTATGAATACGGCTGCAGAAATCCCATTTAGTAATGGTGTCTGTGAAAGAAATCATGCTGTCATCGTTGACATGCTTCGGAAAATTTTGGCAGAGCAACCAAATTGCAGGCTAAATTCAGCTTTAGCATGGGCAGCACATGCAAAGAATTCATTGCAGATGGTTGGGGGCTATAGTCCTTTTCAATTACTGTTTGGTAGAAATCCTAAAATTCCATCCATTTTGGATGACCAGCCTCCAGTTTGGGAGGGGACTACAATTAGCTCTGGTTTTGCTGAACATTTAAATGCATTACATAGCAGTAGAAAAGCTTTTTTGGAAGCAGAAGTCTCTGAAAGAATTCGCAGAGCTTTAAGACATAACGTACGGCCATCAGATGCCGTTTTTCAAGCGCAGGAGGTTTTATAATTTTCCTTTTGGGGAACAATGGTAAATGTTGCCCGCTTGAGTGGGAAACAAAGAAAATAAGGAGAGTGGTAAAAAGCACTTTGGCTGCTGAGACGTTAAGCCTTGTAGAGGCGGTGGATATGGCCTTTTATATAAGTATGATATTGACAGAAATTTTGGGATTAGGGGATTTGCGGAATATACCTATTGACTGTCACATTGACAATAAATCCCTGTGGGAAAATGTGCACTCTACAAAAAGTGTCAATGAAAAGAGGTTACGGATAGACATCGCAAGTTTGAAGCAGATGTTGGACAGAGGGGAAATAACAAAAACTAAATGGGTCGACAGCAGCTATCAACTGTTAGACTGTTTTACGAAAAGAGGGGCGAGTTCACAGAAACTTTTGGATATTGTTAATAAAGGGCGCTTGTTTCTGTGACTGTTTTTTGTTTTGTCGTCCAAACAAAAAAAAAAGGGGGGGGAAATCATGTGTGTGTTTTTGAGTTTCTTGAAATTTAGTTTTCACCTAATTTTTTTTTTTCTCCAAGGAAGGGGAGACTGTTAAGTAATGGGTTAAGAGACGTTGCAATTAGTTGTCTCATTTATGTTAAGTATCCATTAATTGACACTGATATGTAAAGGGGCTTCAGGTGGCCTCTGGCAGGTGATGTGTAGTTAGAGTTTTGTGCAAAGGCTGTTGGAATGAAATAAATGTGTGTTGGTGAAAAAGGAACAGAACTTTAGACTCTTCATATCCCAGCAACTAAAACGTCTAAGAAAGGGGGTCCACCGTCTTTGCCAGGTCCTCCAGAGATTCCTTTCTCTGCTGGGTGAACTTCTCATTCAACACCTGCTCCATCGACCACTGAGATGGTCGGACCGACCCCTCGCTCTCCGCCTTCTTTCCCTGTGTCGCAGGAAAGGTTTCTTGCTCCGACATCTCCTTTCGCTTAAAACCCACTTCTGGCCCATGAATCCACCCACCAGTGAATTAAACTCTTCCTCCACCACTATTGCACCCTTTTCCATCAAATAATCCGTCCGTTTATTGGGGAAAAGGCCCCAAACACCTCCACCAACGGGAGCTGCCAAATGTGCAGCCACTCACACCATGGCCACCACTGGAGGTCCTGTGAGGACGGGATTGTGCGTGTGAAAGTGTGTGTGAGCGTGTTTGTGTGATTCTGAGGATTTGATTTGATTTGATTTTTTATTGTCACATGTATTAGTATACAGTGAAAAGTATTGTTTCTTGCATGCTGTACAAACAATGCATACCGTACATAGGGAAGGAAGGAGAGACTGCAGAATATAATGTTACAGTCATAGCAAGGTGTAGAGAAAAGATCAACTTAATACGAGGTAGGTCCATTCACAAGTCTGATGGCAGTAGGGAAGAAGCTGTTCTTGAGTCGGATGGTACGTGACCTCAAACTTTGGTATCTTTTTCCTGACGGAAGAAGGTGGAAGAGAGTATGTCCGGGGTGCGTGGGGTCCTTAATTATGCTGGCTGCCTTTCTGAGGCAGCGGGAATTGTAGACAGAGTCAGTGGATGGGAGGCTGGTTTGCGTGATGGACTGGGCTACATTCACAACCTTTTGTAGTTTCCTGTGGTCTTGGGCAGAGCAGGCTCCATACCAAGCTGTGATACAACCAGAAAGAATGCTTTCTCTGGTGCATCTGTAGAAGTTGGTGAGGGTCGTAGCTGCCATGCCAAATTTCCTCAGCCTTTTGAGAAAGTAGAGTTTGAGAAAGTGTGCTTTCTTAACTATAGTGTCGGCGTGGGGGGACCAGGACAGGTTGTTGGTGATCTGGACACCTAAAAGCTTGAAGCTCTCGACCCTTTCGACTTCGTTCCCATTGATGTCGACAGGGGCATGTTCCCCACTACGCTTCCTGAAGTCGATGACAATCTCCTTCGTTTTGTTGACATTGAGGCAGAGATTATTGTCGTCGCACCAGTTCACCAGATTCTCTATCTCATTCCTGTACTCTGTCTCGTCATCGTTTGAAATCTGACCCACTACGGTGGTGTCATCAGCAAATTTGAAGATCGAGTTGGAGGGGAATTTGGCCACACAGTCATAGGTGTATCAGGAGTACAGTAGGGGGCTGAGGACACAGCCTTGTGTAGCACCGGTGTTGAGGATGATCGTGGAGGAGGTGTTGTTGCCTATCCTTACTGATTGTGGCCTGTGGGTTAGAAAGTTCAGGATCCAGTCGCAGAGGGAGGAGCCGAGGCCAAGGCCACGGATTTTGGAGATGAGTTTCGTAGGAATGATGGTGTTGAAGACTGAGCTGTAGTCGATAAATAGGTGTCTTTGTTATCTAGGTGTTCCAGGGTAGAGTGCAGGGCCATGGAGATGGCGTCTGCTGTGGACCTGTTGCAGCGGTAGGCGAACTGTAGTGGACCAAGGCAATCTGGGAGGCTGGAGTTGATTCGTGCCATGGCTAACCTTTCGAAGCACTTCATGATGATGGATGTCAGAGCCACTGGACGATAGTCATTAAGGCACGCTGCTTGGCCTTTCTTTGGTACAGGGATGATGGTCGTCTTCTTGAAGCAGATAGGGACCTCAGATTGTTGTAAAGAGAGGTTGAAGATGTCTGCGAATACCCCCGCCAGCTGATCCGCGCAAGACCTGAGTGCTCGTCCGGGTACCCCATCCGGGCCAGTGGCTTTCCATGGGTTGACCTTCGAGAAGGCTGCTCTGACGTCTGCAATGGTGATCTCAGACACAAGTTCATCCGAGGCTTCTGGGGTGGAGGGCTCGCTCTCGCTGACCACTTGCTCAAAGCGGGCAGAGAATGCATTGAGCTCATCAGGGAGGGGTGCGTTGGAGCCGACGATTTTACATGCCTTCATCTTGTAGCCCGTTATGTCTTGCAGACCTTGCCATAGACGGCGGGGATCCGTGTGGCTAGCCTGGGACTCGAGCTTGATCCGGTACTGTCTTTTGGCATCTTTGATGGATCTCCTTAGTTCATATCTGGCTTTCTTGTAGAGATCAGGGTCGCCTGACTTGAACGCCTCAGACGTAGACTTCAGCAAGCAGTGGATATCCCTGTTCATCCAGGGTTTCCGGTTGGGAAACACGCGGATTTGTTTCTTTGGCACACAGTCTTCTACACACTTACTAATGAAGTCAGTTCTGTCGTGATGTACTCGTTCAGGCTGGTCGCAGAGTTTTTAAATACTGACCAGTCCACTGACTCTAACCATTCCCGTAGGAGATCATCCGATTCCTCAGACCAACAATGCACGACTTTCTTTGACGGATTCTCCCGCTTCAGTTTTTGTTTATAAGCCGGGAGCAGGAGCACAGCCTTGTGGTCAGATTTGCCAAAGTGTGGGCGGGCGATAGAGCGGTAGGCATGTTTGATATTTGTGTAGCAGTGGTCCAGGATATTTGGGCCCCTGGTGGAACAGGTGACGTGTTGGTGGTAATTTGGTAGTACACACTTGAGCTTGGTCTGATTGAAGACCCCGGCTACAATGAACAAAGCCTTGAGGATGAGTGTGTAGAAGTGTGTGTGAGTCTGAGGATGAGTGTGTGAGCAAGAGTGTGTGTGAGTGTGAGGTTGTGTGCGTGAGAGTATGTGAGTATGCGCATCTGAGGATGAATATATGTGTGTGAGTGTGAGTAATTTGTCCAATTAAGGAACAATTTAGCGGGGCCAATTCACCTCCCCGCATATCTTTGGGTTGTGGAGGTGAGACCCACGAAGACACGGAGAGAATATACGAACTCCACACGGGCAGTGACCCGAATTAGCAGTGCTAACCACTGGAGTGTGCGTGATTCTGAGGATAAATGTGTGTGAATGTGTGTGGGTCTGAGGATGAGTGTGTGTTGTTGTGTTGGGTGTTCTGGATCCGTGGAACACATACAGGTTACCAACACTTGAAATAGTGCAGCACTATTTTATTGAATCATTAACTGTTTAACAAACTCTGACTGTGGGTTAACACGATACTAGCTTTAACTAAAGACCTTTGCCTTGTCCTAACCAGTCGATGCACTCAGCACATGGTGAATGTCTGTGCTGCAGGCTGTGAGCTCTGTCCTCCTCGCTAGCTGCAGCTCGGATGAGCGGGAACTCTGATGCCCCCTGTCTTTATAGTGCGTGTGCTCTCACTGGTGATTGGCTGCGGTGTTGTGTGTGTTGATTGGTCCCACTGTGTGTCCATCAGTGTGTGGCTGCACCATGATATACTGGTGTATATTATGACATCCCCCCTTTTATAAAAAAATGTACCTGTGTGGCAATAAATAGTGTATGGTGAGAATGTCCCTGACTACGTGTGTGCGAAATATTTACAGGACTATGTACATGAGAACTAAACTATTTACATGGGAAGGTGCCTGGTGCAGAAAAATAGTGTGTCACAAGAATAACGAGATGAACACGATATACAAACCATGTAATTGATTAAACAGAAGAACAGAACAATTCAGAAAGTCTATAAGTCCACAAAGTTCACAAATTAAGTCTCTGAGGTGGGCGACGAATTCTGGTTGATCGCCTCAAGGGTGGGTCGGGAGCCGCCGGCTGAGGAGCGGGCTGGACTGCGTCAGAGTGAGGAGGATGCAGAGTGACCGGGATCTCTGCATAGTCCATGGCAGGGTCAGCAGGAGGGTGAGGCGACAGTGGAGGATCACGTAGCGAGCGCGGAACGAGACGAAGGGCACGTCGATTGCGGTGCAGAATGGAACCATCCGGTAGACGAACCAGGAACGAGCGGGGAGCCACCTGCCGAAGGACAACAGCAGTTGCAGACCAGCCACCACCCGGAAGATGGCCACGGATATTGTCATCTGGAGCCAGAGCAGGGAGATCAGCTGCATGGGAGTCATGAGCCGCCTTGTGCTGTGCACGAGACAGCTGCATCCGGCGAAGGACCGGGACGTGGTCGAGGTCTGGGACATGAATGGACGGCACCGTCGTCCTCAGGGTGCGACCCATGAGCAGCTGGGCTGGCGACGGGCCAGTGGAGCAGAGCAATAGGCCAGCAAGGCGAGGTAGAAATCGGACCCAGCATCGGCAGCCTTCCAGAGGAGCCATTTGACTATGTGGACGCCCTTCTCCGCTTTGCCGTTGGATTGGGGGTACAGGGGACTGGATGTCACATGTGCAAAGTTGTACCTCCTGGCAAAGTTGGACCATTCCTGGCTTGCGAAGCAGGGGCCATTGTCCGACATCACCGTGAGTGGGATACCGTGTCGAGCAAAGGTGTCCTTACAGGCACGGATGACTGCAGACGATGTGATGTCGTGCAATCGTATCACCTCCGGGTAATTTGAAAAGTAGTCCATGATCAAGACATAGTCTCTGCCCAGCACATGGAACAGGTCGATGCCCACCTTGGTCCAAGGTGACGTGACCAACTCATGGGGCTGCAGGGTCTCGCGTGGTTGGGCCGGCTGGAAGCGCTGACCAGTGGGGCAGTTGAGCACTGTGTTGGCTATGTCCTCATTAATGCCGGGCCAGTACACTGCCTCTCGGGCCCGTCGGCGGCACTTTTCCACGCCAAGATGGCCCTCGTGTAGCTGTTTGAGGACGAGCTGGTGTATGCTATGCGGGATGACAATGCGGTCCAGTTTCAGAAGAACCCCGTCTACTACCGCCAGATCATCTCTGACATTATAGAACTGAGGGCATTGGCCCTTGAGCCACCCGTCTGTTAGGTGGCGCATGACACGCTGTAGCAAAGGGTCAGACGCCGTCTCGCGGTGAATTTGGATGAGGCGTTCATCCGTGGCAGGTAGACTGGAGATCACGAAGGCCACATGGGCGTCAACCTGGCAGACAAATCCCGCTGGGTCACACGGAGTGTTGACTGACCTGGAGAGAGCGTCAGCAATGATGAGGTCTTTGCCTGAGGTGTATACCAGGGAAAGTTGTATCACCGGAGCTTGAGAAGAATACGCTGGAGGCCAGGCGTCATGTTGTTCAAGTCTTTCTATATTATATTGACCAGCGGGCGATGGTCGGTCTCGACGGTGAATTGAGGAAGTCCGTAGACATAATCGTGAAACTTAACCACACCGGTCAGAAGGCCTAGGCACTCCTTCTCTATCTGCGCGTAGCGCTGTTCCGTGGGGGTCATGGCGCGTGACGCATATGCAACGGGGGCCCATGATGAGACCTCATCGCGTTGCAGGAGCACTGCCCCAATGCCGGGTTGGCTGGCATCGGTTGAAATTTTGGTCTCTTTTGCTGGATCAAAGAAAGCTAAGACCGGGGCCGTGGTGAGTTTGGTTTTGAGTTCTCTCCATTCGCGCTCGTGGGCAGGGAGCCATTGGAAGTCTGTCGTCTTCCTGACCAGGTTCCTGAGAGCCGTGGTATGAGAGGCGAGGTTAGGGATGAACTTCCCTAAAAAGTTGACCATGCCCAGAAATCGGAGGACCGCCTTCTTGTCCTCTGTCGTTTTCATGGCTGTGATAGCAGCCACCTTGTCCGCATCCGGCCGCACACCCAACTGGGAGATGTGGTCCCCAAGGAACTTGAGTTCCGTCTGACCAAAAGAGCATTTGGCCCTGTTGAGGCGTAGGCCCTGCTCACGTATGCGTTTGAACACGCGCTGGAGGCGACTGACATGCTCCTGCGGGGTGGTGGACCAAATGATTGTCGTTGACATAGACGTGAACACCTTCAATGTCTTCCATCATTTGTTCCATGGTCCTATCTTCTGAAGCAGATATGATACCAAACGGCATCCTGTTGTAACAATATCTGCCAAAGTAGGTGTTAAATGTGCAGAGTTTCCTGCTGGATTTGTCGAGCTGGATTTGCCAGAATCCTTTTGAGGCGTCGAGTTTGGTGAAGAGCTTGGCGCGAGCCATCTCGCATGTGATCTCTTCGCGCTTGGGAATTGGATAATGCTCCCTCATGATATTGCGATTCAGATCCTTGGGATCAATGCAAATTCTCAATCGCCAGAAAGCTTTTTTACACATACCATGGAACTGACCCAGTCGGTTGGTTCCGTGACTCTGGAGATCACTCCTTGGTCCTGGAGGTCCTGCAGCTGCTGCTTGAGGCGGTCCTTGAGGGGTGCTGGGACCCTGCGAGGTGCGTGCACTACAGGCGTGGCATTCTGTTTCAATAAGATCTTGTAGGTATATGGGAGCGTGTCCATGCCTTCGAAGATGTCGTGGTGCTGGTCGATGATGGCGTCGAGTTGCACCCTGAAGTCAGTGTCCTGAAAGGCAGACGTGTCATCAGGAGAGAGAGAGTGAACTCTCTGAACTAGGTTCAACAGCTTGCATGCCTGCGCGCCAAGCAGGGAGGCTTTCGAGGATCCCACAATTTCAAAAGGAAGGATGGCTTTGCGTGACCTGTGCGTCACTTCAAGTTGGCACGACCCGCTAGCAGCAATGACATTGCCATTATAATCCAATAGCTGGCAGGCTGATGGAAGGATGACTGGTTTGACACGAAGGCTTGTTGCTAACTTTTGGTTGGTTCACTTGGCTCTGTTTTATAACCTTTTCTCTTGAGTCGCCAGGTATCTTTATGATACCGCCACGAGGTTCAAGTTTGAATAATGACCAATAACTCAATACACCGATTAGTAAGATTTAAATCAAAGCACATTTATTATACACAGTAATCGCTACTCATGCACAAATTCTACGTCTAAGCTACTTCTACAACTAACAGGCCTGTACTTAACTTCGGACTGGCCCACCAGGTCAGGGGAACAAATGGCCTTTCGTTCGGGTTCTGAGTCTGCGGGATTCGAAGTTGGTACGGATTGGTAGCTAGGAGCGCCTATCTCGTAGCGAGCGTTGACTTAAGACTTACGGTCTCTCGGCGGCCGTTGGACCGGTCACGGTCAATGTTGGTTCGCGTTGCTGGGTGATCCGGCCAAGAAGAACGATTTGAACTTGGTGGTTTAACTTTATAGTCCCCAGGGGCTTACCGCCTTTCGGGGCGGACCCTGTACCTGGTTCTAGGTGATTGGACTTCGTTCCAATCGCTTGGTTCGATTTCTCCAATACTGGAGCGGTTCCCTGATTGATGGGCGGTCTTGAGGTGCTCGTTAACCTCTTTTGTGTTGGCTCCTGCTGGCGCCGGGGAGTGTGGCTTAGTTTTGTTTGTCCCAAATGTTGCTATTGTTCCCGGGGATTGCTCATTAGTATGTAGATGGCTGCTGCATTATTATTCAGATGGCTGCTAGTATCGATGCTGTCTGGGCCTTTGCAGAGTTAAATACACAGCAAACTTGCACCTGCTGGTTTCTGCCTGTGTTGGCTGAATTTCCCTTCAGACTTTGCCGTTCGCCATTTTAAATCGGGACTTGGCCAACCCAGGTGGCTACAGGCTTTGGAAGTCAGACCGCGCAATGAGATAGGTGGAGGCACCAGTGTCCAGGCGGAATCGTATTTGGGACCGGTTGACCGTCAGGGTGGCACACCACTCATCGTCTGGATCGATGCTGTATACCGACAGCGGCTGGTGTCTTTGCTTCGGGGACAGTCTGTTTTTTGTCACGACACCGACTCGAACAGGCGCCTTCGGGTCCTCGGTGTCACTGCTGTGTGGGAGGTCCGCATCGGACTCGATGACCGTGGGTTGAATTGCCCGGACATTCCTGCGAGGCTGGCTGAAGCGATATGAATTGGCAGATTGAGCTGCTCGGCAGAAGGCAGCACAGTGGCCAAGTCTACCACATCTTTGGCATTGTCGAGATTTGGCAGGGCATTGCCGTTTTAAATGGGCGGAGCCACAGTTGCCGCATGTTGTAGCGTCAGCACGTTCGCTGCGCCACCGCGCATGCGCGGTGGGGTCGTGCGTGGTGCGCGCCTGCGCATTATGTTCTCCGACGTCGCCATCCCCTCGTTTGCTGCGCACAAACGCAGGAGTCCGTGAAAAGCGCGCAAAATGGCCGCCCTCATCCAGGCTGAGGCCCTGGAGTTGCT
This sequence comes from Scyliorhinus torazame, assembly GCF_047496885.1. Classification (NCBI taxonomy): domain Eukaryota; kingdom Metazoa; phylum Chordata; class Chondrichthyes; order Carcharhiniformes; family Scyliorhinidae; genus Scyliorhinus; species Scyliorhinus torazame. The sequence continues at coordinate 356,884,334 of NC_092709.1, read as the reverse complement.
CAATTACTTGGACCCGTTCCGCCTCGTGGGGACCTTGCCGCGCCGTTTCAGCCGCTTGGATGTGGGAATACCGACTCGTGGCGTTTTTGTGTAAGACACAGGACTCAATGGCGGTCGCTAGGGTGAGCTGCTTTACTTTGAAGAGCTGCTGTCGTAGGGGGTCAGACTGAACACCGAAAACGATCTGGTCGCGTATCATGGAGTTGGAGGTGGGCCCGTAGCTGCAAGACTGCGCAAGGATGCGGAGGTGCGTGAGAAAGGATTGGAAAGGTTAAGCCTTACCCTGCAAACGCTGTTGGAACACGTAGCGCTCGAAACTTTCATTCACCTCTACGCTGCAGTGAGTGTCAAACTTGAGGAGGACCGTCTTGAACGTTGTTTTATCTTTATCATCTGCTTAGGTGAGAGAATTGAAAATGTGGATGGCATGGTCCCCGGCCGTGGAGAGGAGAAGAGCAATCTTCCTGGTATCCGAGGCGCCCTCCCTGTCCGTGGCCTCAAGGAATAGCTGGAAGTGCTGTTTGAAAATCTTCCAATTGGCCCCTAGGTTGCCGGCGATGCGGAGCGGCGGCGGCGGGCTGATGTTGTCCAATGTTGCAGGATGACGGAATGCTGGCGGAAGGCAGATCACTTGCAGATCACTTAAGAAGTGCTAATATCCCTCAACTCCTGGTATCATGTTGTGTTGGGTGTTCTGAATCCATGGAACACATACAGGTCACCAACACTTGAAATAGGGCAACACTATTTTATTGAATCATTAACTGTTTAACATACTCTGACTGTGGGTTAACACGATACTAGCTTTAACTAAAGACCTTTGCCTTGTCCTAACCAGTCGATGCACTCAGCACATGGTGAATGTCTGTGCTGCAGGCTGTGAGCTCTGTCCTCCTAGCTGGCTGCAGCTCGAATGAGCGGGAACTCTGATGCCCCCTGTCTTTATAGTGCATGTGCTCTAACTGGTGATTGGCTGCGGTGTTGTGTGTGTTGATTGGTCCCACTGTGTGTCCATCAGTGTGTGGCTGCACCATGATATACTGGTGTAGGTTATGACATGTGTGTGTGTGTGTGTTTTTGTATGTGAGAGTGCAAGATTGTGTGTGAGTGAGCGGGAGATTCCCTGGGGCAATTTAGCGTGTCCGATCCACCTAACCTTCATATCTTTGGACTGTGGGAGGAAACCGGAACACCCGGAGGAAACCCACGCAGACACGGGGAGAACGTGCAGACTCCACACAGACACCCAAGGCTGGAATTGCACCCATGTCCCTGATGCTGTGAAGCAACACTGCTAACCACTGCTAACCACTGTGCCGCCCTCTCTCATCATAGCTACATTTTTCTAGCACTGGCAACATTCTTTGAAGGACATGAGTAAACCAGAGGGGTTTTACTGGTCAACATTGCTGAGACTAATTTTTAATTCCAGATGTTTTTATTCATTGAATTTAAATTCCTGTCCGTTGCCATGGTGGGACTTGAACTGGTGTCTCCAGAGCACTAAATTGGGCCTTTGGATTGTCAGTGCAGTGGGATTGGCCCTCTGAAGCTGGGGCAGGAAGGTATTGCTGATGGGAAAGGTGATGCCGGTCTTGCCGGGGCTGTGCCCAGTGTTACCGGGGGCCCGGGGGAGGGAGATGCCAGGGGCCAGTGAGGTTCCGTTCACGTTCAGAGAAGCACAGGGGGCCATTGGGCCCAGCATGTCTGTGCTAGCCCTCTACATGAGGAACTTCCATGGAGCCCCCCATGCAGATTGGCTGAGGAGGATGACATCATTGCCCACAGTTGTCAAGGTTCGGACCAATCAGAAGCTGGGCCTTCCAGCCAATGGGAGATCAAAACCCGCGGTGACTCTCGTTGATTGGTGAGTCACGCCGTCAGTCAAACCGTCTGCACTTGCTATTGGTCAGCACGGCCGTCAATCACACGAGCGCCACTTTCATTGGCAGGTACCGCAGTCAATGGTTGTCGGACACATGTGATTGGCCGCCGCTGTCGTCAATCCCCTTCGCCATTGGCCGAGGCTGTTGCCATGAGGGAATCCTGCGTTGTGATTGGCCGGCCGGTCAGTCACGGATCGCGGGGGGGGCGGTGCCTCCCGGTTCTGGGCCCTCGATGGCGGACGGCGGCGGTGGTGGATCGGGGTGGCCGTGAGGCGATGGGCGGCGGCATGACTCTATCGGCGGGGCCGCGGAGCGAAGCCCAGCGCCGGGAGGCCGGGCTCTCCCTCCGCAACCTGACATCCCCGGGCCCGCGGGCGGCTCCCTTCAGCCAGCAGGTACAAACAGGCCCGGCCAACATTCACCCCCCACCTCACCGGGGGCACAGATACCCAACAGTGAACGAAACACCAGCCCCTCACTGCAATAAGGGGGAGGGGGGGATTTATGGTGCACAACATTTAAGTAAATGTTTGCATTCTTGCTTTAAGAGCCATTACGAATTACGGGTGTACAACATTTAAACAAATGAAAGCCGTCTTGCTTTAAGAGGGTTTGTGCCTGAGGGCTGCACCTCTTTAAGAGGGAATGGGAGTGAGTGGTGCATGAAACTGAGTGAAACATCAGCCTCCTTGCTTTAAGAACCATGAAGTAATATTGTTCAACATTTTATTTCAAATGCCATCTTAACCAGATCAAACCTGTGCAGCCTCCACTCACCCAGACAGCAGCTGAGTACAGAGGCTCTCCCATCCCCCTCTATTCAGGGAGCCCGAGGTATCAGTGCAAAAGACAAGCCAGCCAGACGTGGACGTGCCCTCCTCCTCACGACATTCCGGCAATAATCCTGAAGACTTGTGGTCCAGAACTTACCGCACCCCTAGCCGAACTGTTCCAGTCCAGCTACAGCACTGGCACCGCAGCCGGCAATGTGGAAAATGGCCCAGGTGTGTCAAATCCAACCCAGGCCAATTATAGCACGGATGCTTCACAGCGCCAGGGTCCCAGGATCGATTCCCGGCTTGGCTCACTGTCTGTGCGGAGTCTGCACGTTCTCCCCCCGTGTCTGCGTGGGGTTTCCTCCGGGCGCTCCGGTTTCCTCCCACAAGTCCCGAACGACGTGCGGGTTAGGTGAATTGGACATTCTGAATTCTCCCTCTGTGTACCCGAACAGGTGCCTGAGTGTGGCGACTAGGGGATTTTCACAGTAACTTCATTGCAGTGTTAATGTAAGCCTACTTGTGACACTAAGAAAGATTATTACCTCAGACAGCTCTCCATAGATCAGCAAAATTTGGAATTCTTCAAGAAGGGTGGTGGGGATAAACCAGGGATTGCAGGTCAGTGAGCCTTACCTTCAGTGGGAGAGAAGCTATTGGAAAGAATTCTGAGGGACAGAATAAATCTCCAATTTGGGGGGGGGGGGGGGGGTCAAGGATTAATCAAGAATAGTCAGCATGGCTTTGTCAAAGGGAGATCTAGTTCATAGAATTGTTCAAGGAGGCAGCGAGGTGTGTAGATGAGGGCAGTGCAGTTGATGTCCTCGGCATGGACTTCAGTAAGGCTTTTGACAAGGTCTCACATGGGAGGCTGGTCAAAAACATAAGAGGCCATGGGTGCCAGGGCAAATTGGACCCAAAATTGGCTTTGGGGCAGGAAGCAGAGGGTGATGGTTGAAGTTGTTTTTGTGAGTGGAAAACTGTGTCGAGTGGAGTTCCGCAGGGATCGGTGCTGGGTCCCTTGCTGTTTATAGTATACGTTAATGGTCTAGGTGGGAATGTGGGAGCTATGATCAGAAAATTTGCAGATGACACAAAGATTGGTGGTGTGGTAAATAGTGAGTTTAGATCACGTGATGATGTAGACGGGCAGAATAGTGACAAATGGAATTTAACCCTGAAAAGTGTGAGGTCATAGGACACTAGGAAGTACAGAGGATCGGAGGGACCATGTCCATAGATCCCTGAAGGCAGCAGGACAGGTAGATAAGGGTTGAGAAGGTACATTGGATTGGGTTGGATTTGTACATAATAGGGCAACAGAACATGTACAATGTAACTACAAAAGCACTGGCATCGGATCAAGCATGCAGGGTGTAGTGTTAATGAGGTCAGTCCATAAGAGGGTCATTTAGGAGTCTGGTGACAGTGGGGAAGAAGCTGTTTTTTAGTCTCTTCGTGCGTGTTCTCAGACTTCTGTATCTCCTGCCCGATGGAAGAAGTTGGAAGAGTGAGTGAGCCGGGTGGGAGGGATCTTTGATTATGCTGCCCGCTTTCCCCAGGCAGCGGGAGATGTAGATGGAGTCAATGGATGGGAGGCAGGTTCGTGTGATGGACTGGGCGGTGTTCACGACTCTCTGAAGTTTCTTGCGGTCCTGGGCCGAGCAATTGCCATACCTGGCTGTGATGCAGCCCGATAGGATGCTTTCTATGGTGCATCTGTAAAAGTTGGTAAGAGTCAATGTGGACATGCCGAATTTCCTTCGTTTCCTGAGGAAGTATAGGCGCTGTTGTGCTTTCTTGGTGGTAGCGTCGACGTGGGTGGACATGGGATACTTGTCTTGATTAACCGAGGCGTAGAGCTTAAGAGTGGGTGGTTATGATGGAGCTGTGTTAAATGTGGTTTGACCACAGTTCAGTACTGTGTGCAGTTCTAATAATAATAATGTAACAATCTTTATTTAAACAGCTAAAAATGTTTTTATGGGGCAGCAAGGTGGCGCAGTGGGTTAGCCCTGCAGCCTCACGGCGCCGAGGTCCCAGGTTCGATCCCGGCTCTGGGTCACTGTCCGTGTGGAGTTTGCACATTCTCCCCGTGTCTGCGTGGGTTTCACCCCCACAACCCAAAAATGTGCAGGGTATGTGGATTGGTCTCGCTAAATTGCCCCTTAATTGGAAAAAATGATTGGGTACTCTAAATTTAAATTAAAAAAAAAAAAAATGTTTGTATTATGGCATTTATAAATAAACATCAAATAAAACCACAACCAAGATAAAAGATAACAAACAGGAGAACACAACAGAACTCATTAAATAGCCAACAACCACAACCAGTCCTCCCTCCCATACCCCTCACCCCCTCTGCCTCCCCTCTTTCTTGTTAACCCTAACCCCCTCCCTCTCTGCTGACTTAACTGTCCTGGGAGAAGTCAATGAACGGTTTCTATCTCCGGGTGAACCCTTCCATCGACCCCCTTAAGGCAGATTTAATTTTCTCCAGCCTAAGGAAATCTGCGAGGATCCGGAGACTCCCAAGTCCCTCCACCCCAACAGGATCTGTCTCCGAACTACCAGAGCAACAAAGGCCAGAACGTTGGCCTCTCTCACCCCTGGACTCCCGGATCTTCCGACACTCCAAACATTGCCAATTCTGCACTGGGAACCAGCTTCACCCTCAGTGCCTCTGACATCACGCCAGCGAACCCCCTGCCAAAGTCCCTGCAACTTTGGGCAGGCCCGAAACATGTGAACATGGTTCACGGGCCCCCCACACACCGACCACTCCTGTCCTCCACCCCTCAAAGAACCTGCTCATTCTACCCACTGTCCTATGGCCCAATGGACTACATTAAATAGAATGAGACTCAGCCTGCCGCACGAAGAGAACTCATTCAACCTCCTCAGAGCCTCCTCTCATAACCCAGCCTCCACCTCACCCCCCCCAGCTCCTCCTCCCACTTTCGCTTAACTTCTCCTCTCAGGGCGCCCTCCCAGTCCATCAATTCCTTTTATATCTCTTGACACCCAAGGGCAGCACGGCGCAGTGAGTAGCACTGCTGCCTCACGGCACCGAGGTCCCAGGTTCGACCCCGGCTCTGGGTCACTGTCTGTGTGGAGTTTGCACATTCTCCCCGTGTTTGCGTGGGTTTCGCCCCCACAACCCAAAAAGATGTGCAGGGTAGGAGGATTGGCCATGCTAAATTGCCCCAGAATTGGAAAAAATGAATTGGGTACTCTAAATTAAAAAAATATATATCTCTTGACACCCTACCTTCTCCAACCCCTGTTCTCGACAGCACCTTGTTCTGCAACCCTGGGGGCAACAGATCAGGAAAGGACAGCACCTACTTTCTCATGTAGTTCCACACCTGTAAGTATCGGAATCCGTTTCTCCTGGGCAACTCACACTCCTCCACCAGTCTTTCCAAACTCGGGGAGCTGCCTCCACGAACAAATCTCTTAAACGCTCAATCCTTGCCCGCCGCCAACCCTGAATCACCCCCCCCCCCCCCCTGCATCCAGATCCCCGGAGCGAACCTGTGATTCCCACAGATCGGGGCCCAAACTGAGGCCCCCTCAAGCCTCGGGTGCTGTCGCCATTGACCCCACACTCTCAGGGCTGCCACTAATACCGGGCTTCTGGAGTATATGGCCGGCGAGATCAGCAGAGGCGCCGTCAACAAACTAGTACCCTTACACGAGGCTGCGTCCACCTGCTCTCAAACCGACCCCTCCCCCACTACCCGCTTCCTTACCATGGCTGTATTTGCCGTCCAATAATAATTCATTAAATTTGGCAAGATCTAACCATCTTTATTATTGTCACAAGTAGGCGCTGGTTTCCCACTGTAGAAAGGATGTGGTTGCACACATCCCACATCCTTGTGGGTGCAGAGCAGACTCACCAATAATATGCCTGGGCTGGTGCGTTTCCGCTATGAAGGGAGACTGGATAGGCCGGGGTTGTTTTCCTTTGAGCAGAGAAGACGGTTGGGGGGGGGGGGGGGGGGGGGCGTTGGGGGGGATTGAGGTGTACAAAATTATGATGGACATGGGTGGAGAGGAGGAAACTTTTAGCGCAGGGGACAATAAGGGCTGCGCGGTAGCACAGTGGTTAGCACTGTAGCTTCCCAGCTCCAGGTTCGATTCCTGGCTTGGGTCACTGTCTGTGCGGAGTCTGCACGTTCTCCCCGTTACTGCGTGGGTTTCCTCCGGGTGCTCCGGTTTCCTCCCACAAGTCCCGAAAGACGTGCTGTTAGGTGAATTGGACATTCTGAATTCTCCCTCTGTATACCCAAAACAGACGCCGGAGTGTGGCGACTGGGGGATTTTCACAGTAACGTCATTGCAGTGTTAATGTAAGCCGACTTGTGACACTGATAAAGATTATTATTATTATTAGGTAGATTCTTGATCAGTTAGGGAATCCAGGGTTATGGGGAAAGGACAAGAAAGTTGAATATCGGATCAGCCATCATCCTATTGAATGGTGGAGCAGGCTCGAGGGGCCAAACCGCCGACTCCTGCTCCTGTTTTATGGTCTTGTCGTTGTACAGGATTTCGCTGAGAGCACATCTGGAATACTGGGGGCAGTTTTGTGCTCCATTGTGTAGTCAACTGCGAACATCCCCACTTCTGCCCTTATGATGGAAGGGAGGTCATTGATGGAGCAGCTGAAGATGGTTGGGCCGAGGACACTACCCTCAGGAACTCCTGCAGTGATTGCCTGGAGCTAAGATGATTATACATAGAAGATAAGAGCAGGAGGAGGCCTTTTGGCCCTTCGAGCCTGCTCCGCCATCATCACGATCATCATGGCTGATTATCCAACTCAATAGCCTAATCCTGCTTTCTCCCCATAGCCTTTGATCCCATTCACCCCAAGTGCTATATCCAGCCACCTCTTGACTATATTCAAAGTTTTAGCATCAACTACTTCCTGTGGTAATGAATTCCACAGGCTCACCACTCTGTGTGAAGAAATGTCTCCTTATCTGTTCGAAATGGTTTACCCCAAATCTGCGGGCTGTGACCCCTGGTTCTGGACACACCCATCATTGGTAACACCTTCCCTGCATCTCCTCTGTCTAGTCCTGTTAGAATGTTATAAGTGTCTATGAGATCCCCCCTCATTCTTCTGAACTCCTAGCGAGAATAATCCCAACCTAGTCAATCTCTCCTCCTATGACAGTCCCGCCATCCCTAGAATCAGTCTGGTAAACCTTCGCTGCGCTCCCTCGAGAGCAAGAACATCCTTCCTCAGAGAGGAGACCAAAACTGCACACACTATTGATTGACCTCCCAACCACCACAAACATTTCCACTGAACCCAAACTGGACCGTGAGCAGGTTATGGCTGAGTAAGTGCTGCTTGTTCGCACAGGGCGGTAATTGGCTGGGTTGAATTTGTCCTGCTTTTTGCTTACTGACAATTTTTCACATTGAAGGATAGAGAGATGTTGTTGCTGTACTGGAACAGCTTGGCTCAGGGTGTGGCAGGTTTAGGGGAACAAGCGTTCAGTATTATTGTCAGGGCCCATAGCCAGTAGCTCCTAATTTAAAAAAAATACTTCATGGCATGTCGGAATTGCTGGCTGGTTCAAGCCTTTATTTATTTTTTGAAATTTAGAGCACCCAATTCTTTATTTCCAATTAAGGGGAAATTTAGTGTGGCCAATCCACCTATCCTGAGCATCTTTAGGTTGCGGGGGCGAAACCCATGCAGACACGGAGAGAATGTGCAAACTCCACACGGGCAGGGATCGAACCCGGGTCCTCGGCGCCGTGAGGCAGCAGTGCTAACCACTGTGCTGCCCTGGGTCAGCCTTTATTGCCCAGCCCTAATTGCCCTTGAACTGAGTGACTTACTGGGGCAGCTCAGAGTCAACCACATTGCTGTGAGTCTGGAGTCACGTGTAGGCCAGACTGGGCAAGGACGGCAGACTTCCTTCCGTAAGGGGCATTAGTGACCCAGCTGTTGTGCGGAGCACCCCTGGCTGAGTACCGAGTGCTGTATTTATTCAGGCTGTGACTGTCAGTCACTCTGCCAGTGTGGATTTCCAGGCTGGGGCAGTGTTAGACGTTGGAGAGAGCACTTTGTGACCACACTCTCTATGATTTACAGGCCGAGAGCGTTGTGCCCAGGGATCAATAACCAGCGATATTGGTGTGAAACAGGCCACTGCTGTGGGGAGACAGGCTGCTGCACCTACTTTTACGAGCTGTGGTGTGAGTAAAGTGGCTGGGCCTTGAATCATTGACAATCCCAGTGATGAGGGGTATTGTGGGGCAGTGCGAGGGGCGGGGGGCAGTGCGAGGGGCGGGGCCATTGCAAGGGGCGGGGCTAGTGGGAGGGGCGGGGCGGTGGGAGGGGCGGGCAGTGGGAGGGGTGGGGTGGCGGGGGCGGTGGGATGCGCGGGGCAGTACGAGGGGCTGGGGTGGCGGGGGCAGTGCGAGGGGCGGGGTTAGTGCGAGGGGGCGGGGCGGTGGGAGGCGCGGGGGCA